>NC_092807.1:74201085-74521919 GCF_040954645.1 Diabrotica undecimpunctata | reverse complement strand
TCTTGCTCTGAATTTCAGATATCCTGTTTGCAACAAATGTTTTTAGTGAAGAAGATGACAAGTTTATCCAACCCAAGACTATTGTGGAATCTGTCCAATGAAATATGCTGCTAAACGATACTGTGAGAGCCCTTTGAATATGATGAGACAATTTGGCGGCTATAAGAGCACCGCATAACTCCAATCGAGGAATTGTAAGAGCCTTGATTGGACTCACCTTAGATTTGGCACAAAGCAGATGAACATGAATGTTGCCTTGAAGGTCAATTGTTCGAATGTATGCGCAGGCACCATAGGCCTTCTCACTTGCATCACAAAAGGTGTGGAGTTCAGTAAGGACAGGGTTGATGCATCTTACATGTCTAGGAATTGTGAAATTATTAATATTATTAAGCTCATCGCGTAGATTTACCCATATTGTATGAATGTATGCTGGGACAGACTCATCCCAAGATAAACGTTCCATCCAGAGTTTCTGAAGAAGAATTTTTGCTATGATAATGCAAGGACTTAGTAAGCCCAATGGATCAAAAATCTGAGAGACACTGGATAGAATTAGACGTTTTGTAACAGTTTTACAGGAGCTGTCCACTAAAACCTCTGAATTGTAAGTTAGGACATCAGACGAAGATGACCAAAATGTGCCTAAAGTTTTCGCATTTTCCTTGGAACCTAAGTTCAATGTGTTAAGTTGCATATTGGAGTCCGCAATATGCATAAGAGCTTGAGGTTCGTTAGAGATCCACTTCCGCAGTTCGAAACAACCTTGTTTGAGGATTGAAGATACTTCCTTGCAAATATTGGACAACTCTGTTAATGAATCAGAGCCTGTAAGTAGATCGTCTACGTAGAAGTCGTTTTGGATGACCTTGGAAGAAGCTGGAGATGCACTCATATTTTCTAAAGCAAGCTGAAAAATAGATCTTATGGCTAGATATGACGCGGAAGAGGTGCCATATGTAACGGTATTTAATTGAAATTCCAAAAGAGGATCTGAAGACTTTTCTCTCCACAAGATCTGCTGAAGATTTCTTTGTGGAGGATGAATTGAAACTTGCCGATACATTTTACATATATTAGCTGAAACGACATATGTATGTTGCCTGAAGCGAAGTAAAATGTGAAAGAGATCATTTTGAATGGTTGGTCCTACCATTTGAATGTCGTTTAATGACCAGCCTGAAGATGAGGAACAAGAACCATCGAATACAACTCGCAGTTTGGTTGTAAGTGAATCTTCCTTTAGTACTCCATGATGTGGCAAGAAGAACTGTGTTGTGTGATTCGACGTTTCTACCTGGGACATGTGTCCTAAGTCTTGATACTCTCCCATAAATGAAATGTATAGATCTCGAAATTGTACATTCCGCTGAAGTTTACGTTCTAGACTATAAAACCGTTGAAGAGCAATAGATTTTGAGTCACCTAGTCTAGAAACAGGCTCCTTCAAAGGTATTGAGACCACGAAACGACCTTCATTGTCTCTGTAATGAGTTGAAGTAAACATATGCTCACAAGATTTTTCTTCTGGAGACTGAATTAACTCAGCACACTCCTCTATTTCCCAAAAGCGAGAAAGCTGAGTTTGTATGCCTTGTTGTTTGTATGTAAGTTTTGGGAATGCCTTTGAGAAGAGCTTGATTTGTCTGCAAGAAGAGGTTTTGTAAGTGGCCCACTCACTATCCAACCGAACTTAGTTTTATGAAGAAATGGACCTGAAGGTTTAAGACGAATTTGTCCTATGCATAATGTTTCCCAAAACAAATCAGCACCTATGAGAAGATCAACTTGTTTGGGAATATGAAAATCAGGATCTGCTAATTTATGACATGAAGGTATCGAAAGAGACATCGGGTCAATAGGAGCTTCAGGTACGACATCGCATATTTCTGGAGCTACTAAACAGACTAGAGGAGCTGTAAATGGAGTGTTTTTAGAGAAAATCTGTATTTCACAAATGGATTGAATTGTAGATTCCACCTTAAATGCCCCTGAAATTGTAATATTTGTAGGCTTTCTCGGTAATCCAAGTTTATGACATAAATTTGAACTAATAAAGTTCGACTGGCTCCCTGGATCTAAAAGTGCTCTACAGTCATGACGATTTCCCTTTGTATCAACAACCTCTAATAAAACAGTAGATAAAAGTACTTGTTTCGAACTTAAACTGAATGTGAAGAGAGACTGTTGTGCATGTGTCTCAGATGTAGAAGGTTTTGTATCATGCAACAGAGAATGATGCTTCACAGTGCATTTTTTGCAATGACCAAAATTGCAACTGTTTAATTGATGCCCACGATTTAGACAGTTAATGCACAAATTGGACTTTTTTACTACTTTAGAAATTTTGTACATGTATAAATTTTGTGATTTGGAGCATTGCATGGTGAACAGGTATGGTTTGAAGTATGAAAACTTTTCTGAACATGAGAATTTAATTTATTACTAGATACTGTTGGTGATTTGGATGGCTGTGCTCTTATGTTTTGGGTTGAATTCGCCTCTGTATGTTTGTCATCCATTTTTTTGGGCATTTTTGACTTTTGCTTTAAAAATGAAAGAAAAACTTCTAAATTGGGTGAATCGTTCATTGAATCTTTAGATTCCCATTCTCTAATTGTAATTGGATCGAGCTTGGTATACACTAAATATATAATTAGAGTATCCCATGACTCTGTAGGCTGTCCTAATGACCTTAAAGATCTTAAGTGCATTTTTACGTGATCTACCAAGTGGCTTAAACCTTTTGAAGATTCCCTTTTTATTGGATGAATGTCGAATAAGGCCTTGGTATGTACATGTAACAATGCCCTTTTATCTGTATATTGGTCACACAATAAATCCCAAGCTATTGGAAAATTATCATGTGTGACCTGCATGTTTGCAATAATTTCGAATGCTTCGCCCTGTAAAGATCTCTTTAAATAATGAAACCGCTGTACATTACTAATAATTTGTATTTATCAAACTGTCAAATGAATCTCTAAATTGTAGCCAATCACCTGATTCGCCTGAAAATGTTGGCAAATTGATGGCTGGCAACTTTACTACTGAAAAATCGAATTTATTGTTATATGAATTCTCAATGGAACTTGCATTATCTGTGCTATTTTCCTTAATCAGGGCTTGCGCTTGTGCAAGTATCGAATAAAAATCATGTTCAAAGGTTTCGCGTGTTTTATATTCGTTTTGCAAGTCCTCTTCCTCTACCAAGCATTCAATCTCTACCTGCATAACTGAATATTCAGCTAGTAGACTTTCAATATGTACAATTCTGTTTTTTAAGTCCCTATCGTCAAATGAATCAATTTGAGACATGCATTTATTTACATATGTCTGAAAATTTGTTAAACGAGCTTTCAAACATCCTCGCTTAACACGAAGTCTTTTTAAATCTTGTGCTAATTCCATTTTTATTAAAAACAAATAAGCAAATATTAAATAAATCAACAACTGCTTTGTAAGAATGCAAATAAAACTGGACTATTTATGTATTGAATATGCCTCTTTGTAATAATATTTAATAATAGTAAAATATATCCTAAAATTATACGAGAAATAAATAATTGAATATTTGTATTAAATATGTCTGCGTAATATTTAATATGATGGTAAAATATATACGGTGAAATCGTAGAATAATATGAAAACAAAGGATGCAAATTTTTAATTTTGGTATAGGAATGAAAGGTAGTAGGGAATATAGCTCTTATTGAATAAGTAATACGTTACAGTTTTGCTGCCAATCTGATCGAGTGTATCGCCTTAAGTGTTCTAGTCGCTAGAAGGCCATGAAGTTCTTGTCGCCCAGATGAATATCGATACAGCGCACCGCTCTTGAATGCTAAACCTTGAATTGGCTGATCGGCTGGAACTGGTTCTGTATATGGGTTTAAATGTCCTTGTTTTTAATGGTTTTTTCGGCTTGGCGTCACTTCACAATCACTATGTATTATTGTATTATTTATGAATTAATTAACTGTGGACGTGTGTATTATTTGAATCGAAGGACCAAATATGTAGCTTACGCTTGAAATGTTCTGTATTTGCTGGATTAAAATAAAACTGCACTATAAATGCTTTGTATTTATTGCATTAAAGATAGCACAATTATTTTGTATGTCTTTAGTTCTGAACGTGAACTCTGACTGCTGACTAAAGTGCGTAGCATCTATGAGCACCGAATTTAAAGTCAAGTAGGGGAGATTGGCGCCTATATATATATATATATATATATATATATATATATATATATATATATATATATATATATATATATATATATATATATATATATATATATATAGTAGACGAAATTATACATAGCTTTGGACATTGTGTGTTAAGACTATCGCCCTATCATTGCCAATTCAATCCAATTGAATATATTTGGGGAATATGCAAAACATGTTATGATAACCATATTGGATACAAGGGTTACAGTGACGAGGCAGTCTTGGAAACATGGCAACAAGCATTGGATATTGCCACTCCTGAAATTTGGGAAAAAAGTGTAAGAAAATGTGAAGACTTAATTGAAGAATGGTGGATCCGTAAAGGTCGCATCGAAGCAGTTAATCCTGTTATAATTTACCATCCGAATGGGGATAGCGACGACAGTGATTATGGCTGTGAATCTGATGGTTGATGATAGTTTTAGGAGATTAGGAGAATAAGAGAATAGGTAAGTTTTTTTGTTTTTTAATACTATTTGAATATTCGACTAAATAAATTACACTATTTAATCACTTAAGTATTGTTACACTTCGTTTAAATCACTTAATTCAAAAACCAACTTGTTTACAATACTAAACTCAATGATAGTAATTATATACTTCAAAATCTTAATTACAACTGTTCTATAAACTATCAACTCTATATTTATATCATGACTTCATAAATCTAAGGTTTATATCTGTCCATAACAGTATTTTAAAAATGGGGAGAATTTACTATTGTACAATTCAGCACATTGGGCCATTTAAACCGATACCTTAAACCAAATTTAAAACAGTCGTATATTCGTGGAATGGAGTAAAACTCAATCACTTAAAGTGTTAATAGGTCCTTCTATTTCACATAATATGATATTAGGTATGGATTTTATTTATTTGTTTTAACTTTCTTTGGATTTCTCAAATTTTTCATTTACAGCTACAGATTTATCTACTTGTGTAGTAAATACTATTATCAGTTCTGAAAATCTTTCTGACATTCAGCAATCACAACTCAACTCTGCTCATCGTAGTGGTTCTTTAAATGTAGTAGCTGACTATCTTTGAAAAATTCCTGAAGCATCTCAAGTTTCTTTCTTGAATTTATCTAATTTAAAAACAGATGCTTGGTATAGGAATATGATAGCAAAAGTTACAGATAATCCTAACTTATATCCTGCTTTTTAAGGTTCAGGATAATGTTCTTTATAAACATGTTTTTTCTAGTTCAAAGTTTTCTGATTCTTCCTCAAAATGGAAAATTTTTGTTCCTTCTTCACATGAGAAGGAAATTTTGCAAATGTATCATGATGATCCTGCAGCTGCTCATTTAGGTGTCTTTAAAACCCTTTCTAGGATTTCAGAATTGTATTACTAGCCTAAAATGAGATCTTTTGTTGTGAACTATGTTCATAAGTGTAGTGTAAGTTTGTGCTTCTTGCAAGCCTAGTAAATTACCTCCACCTGGTCTTATGGGACAATACCGCGATATTAATTTTCCTTTTCAGTTTTTATCTGCTGATTTACTTGGTCCATATCCTAGATCTAAAAATGGAAACCGTTATCTTTTAGTTGTTGTTGACTGGTTTACAAAGTTCATGTTTGTACATCCTTTGGCTAATGCTACTTCTAAAGCTATTCTCAAGTTTATTGAAAATCAAGTTTTTCTAATTTTTGGTGTACCACAGATCTTTGCAGTTGATAATTGAAAACAATTTGTTTCCAAAGATTTTAAAACTTTGATGGAAAAGTACTACAAAAAATTTGGTACAATGCTAAATACTTTCCTCAGATTAATCCTACTGAACGAGTTAATAAGACGATTGTTGCTGCAATTAGGTCTTTTATTCAGGACAATCATAAAGATTGGGACCAGGAGATTTTTAAAATAGCCCAAGCTATTCGTCCAGCCAAACATGAAGTGACACAATTTTCTCCTTCATTTTTAACGTTTGCTAGAAATGTTCTTGTTGATAATTCATTCTTTGGTGCTATTAAAGAAACATCTAATAATATTGTTAATATTAATAATAAATTGTTTGATCCCAAGCCTTTAGAGAATATTTCTCCTATCTTTAATGAAGTTCAGAAGAGAATACGTCACTCTTACAATATCAACACTAAACGCTACAATTTACGTAGACGTGATGTAAAATTTCATGTAGGTGACAAAGTCTGGAGGAAAAATAACATCCTTTCAAAAGCTGTGGATGATTTTTCTGCTAAATTAGCTCCCAAATTTATTCCGTGTATTATACATAAAGTTTTATCTCCATTGGTACGTATATAACCGTAAGGATCTAGATGGTAAAGACCTTGGTAATTTTCATGTGCAAGATAGTAAGTTAGATGTTACTGATTCTAGTGATGACGAGTCTTAATAATGTTTTATAATATGGTAAAGCATTATCTTTTATTATTTTATCTCTTTATATTTTGATGTTTGTGTAGTTATGATAAACATATTAATCTTATTTATTTGACAATACTCTAATTGTTTATATATATATATATATATATATATATATATATATATATATATATTTCTATTATTTTACGTTGGGTAATTGTTTTTGATTTTGATACAATTAAAAGCCTCATCCAGCACTTTATGTATGACAACATAGTTTGTTTCATACATACATGGTGTTTTAGTTTTCCTAGGATACATGATTATATGAATCTGTGTTCCTTTTTGGTCTTTTAGATACAATTAATATACCGTGGGTATATATTTTTTTTTGGATGATGTATTTTTTCTTATTTCTTTTGAAGTTAAAATAATTCTATGCATATCTACTTTTAGAAATCTGGTGTAGAATTATGGCGCTTTGAAGTTTGATTGCAGTATTCATACTTTCACTTGTTTTCTTCTATCTTTTGTAAACTATTCTACAGTCTTAAATCTAAGTAACACTAACTTTTCAGAGGATGAACTGTATTTTTTAGGATTAGGCCTTAAGTTTTCTTGTCAGAATTTTAGGTTAAGTGACTCAGTGCTGGGAGGATTTGCAGTAGAGCTGGACACTCTAATAGAAGGTATGACTAACAATGCTGATACTAAACAATATTTGAGAAACTCTTGCATTAGCTTACTTCAACAACAACAATGTAAGTACAAACGCAATTTTCATAGAAATCACCATAATTTTAAAAAACAAAAGGATTTGCTAAAATCAATTAAACAAAAAATTGATAGAGATTCTCTTGTACTCAGCAAGGCTGATAAGGGTAATTGTGTTGTAATCTTAGAACAAACTCAATACATAGAGAAAGTAGAATCTTTTCTTTCAGATAACAGTTTTGTAGTTTTGAAAAAAATCCACTTAACACCTTTATTAGTAAAACAAAAGCAATGGTCAAATTGTTTAATGATACTATTACTAAATATAACAACAGAAAGTTAATTGTATCTAATCCTATAACACCTAGGTTATATGGACTTCCTAAAATCCATAAACACAATTGTCCCATAAGGCCTGTAGTAAGTTTTTGTAACACTCCAGTTTCTATTTTATCAGAGTTTATTTACAACACAATTCAGTCTATCACTAATTTTAAACCTAAGTTCTCCATCAAAAATTCTTTAGATCTAATAGAACGGTTAAATAACATTAGGATAGAAGAGGGTTTTTATTTAGTTTCTTTTGATGTTTCCAATCTGTTTACTTCTGTACCAAGAGATGAAACATTACCTTTAGTACACAATCTTCTAGACAATTGCAACATATCGGCAAAAGACAAAGATGCTATCTTAACTATACTTAAATTCTGTCTGGATCAGGACTTCTTTCAATTCAATCAAAAAATATATAAACAACCAACAGGTTTAGCAATGGGATCTCCACTATCACCTTTTCTGGCTGACATTTTCTTAGACAGCTTA
This sequence comes from Diabrotica undecimpunctata, assembly GCF_040954645.1. Classification (NCBI taxonomy): domain Eukaryota; kingdom Metazoa; phylum Arthropoda; class Insecta; order Coleoptera; family Chrysomelidae; genus Diabrotica; species Diabrotica undecimpunctata. The sequence continues at coordinate 74,513,819 of NC_092807.1, read as the reverse complement.
GAACAGAAGTTTGTTAACAACAACAAAATAGTTTTTTGGTCAAGGTATGTTGATGATTGTATAGCTCTCATACAGGGAACCCAAGATGATGCTTTACAGATTCTGGATGATCTTAATAACCTCCATCCCAACATCTCTTTTACTCTGGAACCAGAATCTGATAAAAAGTTGAACTTCTTGGATATGACTATTTCCCGTAATAAAGATTCTTTAGATTACAATATTTACAGAAAACCTACCCAAACAGATCATGTTATACATGATACATCTAATCATCCAACCCAACATAAAATGGCTGCTTTCAACAGTTACATTCATAGGTTACTCAAATTTCCACTTTCTAATGATAATTTTAATTCAGAACTTAATACTCTTAAACAAATTGCTTTCAATAATGGTTATGATCCTAACATTATCTATAAGCTTCTAAATAGAGCTAAACTAAAAATTGCAGAAAAGCTTGCATATTCATCACAATGTTTTCTTCAACCTACTGCTTCAAATAACACCCGATATTTCTCCTTCACCTACATTAGCAGCATTTCCAATAAAATATCTAAACTTTTTACTTCTACAATCGATAACATCAAAATTTCCTTCAAGTCAAACAACACCTTAGGTTCCTTCTTAATCAACACCAAAGATAGGATGAACACACTTGAAAAAAGTGGTATTTACAAATTAAAATGTGATGATTGTGATGCCTCTTATGTAGGTAGAACCATTAGAAAGTTATCCACTAGAGTTTCAGAACATTTGAAAAGACCAAACTCTTCAAGTTTTGGTCAACACTTATTATCCAGTAAACACAATTTTAACATCAACACTGGTTCATCTATCTTACATGACATTAGTAGAAAGAAAAACTATATGGAGTTGGATTTATTGGAAGATCTGGAAATTACAAGGGAAACAAATGAAAACTCTCACTGTCTTAATACTCAAATTAATTTAAATTGTACTAAATTTAAACCTATTTTTAAAAACTTTATTACAGCTTCACCTCGTAGGGGACCCAGCTCGACTGTTTAGACTTCCTGCACTGAGCACATCCATAGTAATTTTGTAGTTATACCATTGACTGTGGGTTCAACTGAACTACTTGGATTACACCCCATTTATATACTTTGCTTTCCATTTTGATTTTCAATTATTAGTATTTTAATTACATAGTCAGATCTCTTCCTTTCTACATTACAGATAGTGCTTGGTAGACCATTTTATTGTAGTCAACCACCCACTGTTTAACATATTGTTTAGTCCGCTTCTTGCATTCTTACTTTTCGTCTATTTCAGTTGCTCTCAAACTAACACCTTAATTATTACAGACATGTTTGAGTGTGAGATCTGGATTATTCAGTCTACTTAAAAAATATTCTATATAATTTTATATTTCATCAGTGACCTCCTATAGTAGTGTCAGTTGGACTTTTGGTCAATACTTAGTTTCATAGAATTGTAAAAGGTGCAGATCACATATCTATGATTGTGACTGCTCATCCAAGTTGTCATTTGTCAGATGTCACCCCAACATTTCCGTTAGATCAGGAGCCATTCTGTCTCCGGCTTCTTCAAGTAATGTAGCCTTCCTTAAATTATTTTAAAGTGTTTGTTTGTCCATTTGTAGTGTAGTGTAATGTACATTTATATGTTTATGACATCTTGTTCTTGCCGGATAGGCCACAATTGACGAAGTAAGTCTATAAACGTTAATCATATAAAAACCTTTTTTCAACCATAAAACTTCGAGTTTTTATCAAAGTTAATCAATTTCTTTGGTTATAAAAAAACGTTTCTTGGCTTATTTCAGATGCCCCTGAAGATGATCTAGGGATCGAAAGTACTTGGGCAAGATTTAATTAAACTGTGCTCGATATATGCCTTTTATCTGATCAAAGTTCATTTATTCGAGCATTCAACCTTATATTTATTTATTTTTTGTCTTAGTTGACATATCAAGTAAAGTTTATATGTATTTTTGAGTTGTTTATCAATAATTACATTTGTATATCAATGTCTACATGCTTTTACTCATCTTATAATTTTGATATTATTGTTACCTTACTTTAGGTACTCAGTCATCCTGAGTACTAATATTTTTTTTGAGATTCATTCATACCTACTTTGCTTATTTTTATATACTTACCTTTGACTTTAATTGTCAACTAGACTTCATACTATGTGTATAGTATACTATCTTGCAAAGGAAGTCGTTGTACTTCCGAAGAATTTCTGAAGGCAGAACTCATCAACAATGTATATCTGAATATATCAGATGTATTGCCCCTTTATTATTATTATTATTTTTTGTTATTGTGGACCTGAGCTTTGATGCAGATCATTCAGCTTGGATGCATTCGTACCACTGGATCTTCCTTAAATGGTGGGTTGTCTCCAGGGTATGGCGTCGGAGGGTTCATGGCACATAGGGTTGTCGTCTCCGAGGAGCGCTGTCGTGGTTTAACCGTGGACTATGGGCTACTGCGTTCATCCCACATGGTTTCAATTGATCCTTTGGTAGGGTCCATGTACAATACCAAAGTCTGCAGATACCCGATTAAGTTAAATTAATTTTCCCCTCATTTTTAGTCTAGTGAATACTAAAATTCATTGGGTAATATGCATTTATATTCTCCTGAGCCTTTCCCCCAAAAACTGTATATATTGTTGTGAATTTATTAAAAGGTTCAATATTTATAACACTTACGAATTTAATTTATTTTTTATTTATATTAACTTATCTTACAATAATTTATATATCCGAACGTAACAATTAAAAATCGCGAGCGCGTCTTCAAAATTAACTGACCCTTCCATGAAAGCTCCGTTGTTATATATCAAAACACAGCCGGTCTAGAATTTCAGCTGATTATACTAGAAGGTCAATCCGGGTCATCGTTTCGACCGTTTTCTTTCAGGTAAATTTCTGCCAGCTGCTAGAAAAATCTCGTACAATCTACAACATATTAGTGAATAAAAACATGTTTACAGGTTTTTAATATGACTCATATTTTTACGTAACATTGCCCCCCTCTCAAAAGATGGTTCCTCCTGGAACCTTGTCGGGACTAGAACTGGAACGGTATGCTGGTATCGGCAACTGGACCCTCTTTTACAACTTTCAGTTGTATAAAAATGACAAGGGACGGTTTTCTCTCCGCACCAGTAACTATGCGGATTGCAACAGACTAACACCTGGACTTCGGTGTCTTTAAAGATCTCCTCCACCATATTTCGGATAACCCTCCAATCTAATTGGCGGCACTCCAACTTTGGCATGGCTAACTTTTGCACGTCGGACTCTAGTACGTGCTCTCTCAATTGAAGTAAGGCTTCCCATACATCTCGGTAGGTAGGTTGGTCACGGGCAGTGTCTTTTGTTACCAGGTAGAAAAGGTAACGTGATGCATCTTGGAGTTTCAAGGTTTTACACTTGGCATTGAAGTTCTGCAACTCGACCAAACTTCCTTCGAAAGACTGATGCCAACCCTGGTGCGTCTTTGATACTGGCCGGGATGGTAAGGGCCAGCGAGTAGTCATCGGGGAGCGCGAGTAGATCTTGCTTTTCTTCAGTGGTAACACCATGTCTTGCTTTACCGGTACCTCCATAGGCACCCATGAATTCCTCAAACGTGAGGACAGACACATCTTGGACTTGGTTTACTTCCACTTCTTCATCTACGTCGTGGTCACCTTCGAAAGACGCCAGCCCGTTATGGTGTACTATCATCGGCTTTCTCTTCGGAATCTTGCTTATTCGGTAGATGACATCGTTGATCTTCTCCATGATGAGGTATGGACCTTCCCAAAACTGCTGCAATTTGGGAGAACAACCTTTTCGCTTCTTGGGATTATACAGCCAGACTTTGTCGTTCTTCTTAAAGCAACCCTTTTCGGCTTGTGTATCGTACCATTTCTTCATTCGGTCGCTAGCGATCTGAAGGTGGGAACGGACCAACTCATGTACATTGTCCATTCTTCTTCGTAATTCGATCACATAATCTTCACCTGCTACATCTTCTCCAGGTCGACACCCAAACTCTAGATCACAAGGTAGTCGCATTTCGCGTCCGAATAGGACTCTGGCTGGTGTCTGGCCTGTTGATTCGTTAACAGCAGATCTGTAGGCCATTGTGAAGAACGGAAGGTATTGGTCCCAGTCTCGCTGATGATCGGACACCATCTTTGTCAAATACTTGCCAACCGTCCTATTCATTCGTTCTACCATACCATCCGATTGCGGATGATATGCTGTAGTTCTTGTTTTCTTCATGCCTAGTCTATCACATATTCCTTGGAATAGATCACTTTCAAAGTTCCTGCCTTGGTCACTATGGATCTCCAAGGGCACTCCAAATCGGCTGATATATTCTTGGATCAACTTATCTGCAACAGTGGCGGCTTTCTGGTCTGAAAGTGCGTAAATCTCGACCCACTTAGTAAAGTAATCCATTACTACCAACATGTACTTGCCTCCATTTTCACTTTCTGGAAATGGCCCAGCGATGTCCAAAGCTATTCTTTCAAACGGGCTTCCAACATTATATTGTCTCATAGGGGCTCTCTTTTTCGATAAGGCCCGTTACTCGTAGCATAAATAGTACATTTCTTACACCAGTCTTTTACATCGTCGGAACTGTTCATCCAATAAAACCGTTCCCGAATTCGCTGAAGGGTCTTCTTTACACCAAAATGCTTTCCTGATGGACTGTCGTGTAACTGACGAAGTACTTCGACTATTCTGCTCTTTGGGATCACCAACTGTCTTCTCTTTTCCGAACCATCATCATTTTCCAGGACTCGTTTGAGCAAGCCATATTCGATGATAAATAAGTCCCACTGGGCCCAATACGTCTTAACTACTGAGCATAGGTTTGATATTTCCTGCCAAGGTGGTCGACGGTTTTCCTCTTTCCATTTTCGGATTTTCTGTATAACTGGATCTCTCTCTTGTTCTTCCCTTATCTTAGTAGGCGTCCAGTCGTCGTTGACAATCGTCGTTCTTAGCACTGCTGCTTCCTTGGATTCCGTTTTGTTACAGTGGGAACACTCTGCTGGGCATGGCCTTCTGGAAAGAGAATCAGCGTTTCTGTGGCTAACTCCGGCCCGGTGCTCAATCTTAAAATCGTATTCTTGGAGTCGTTCGATCCATCTGGCTATCTGACCCTCTGGATTCTTAAACTGCATCAACCATTTAAGGGCGGCATGGTCGGTTCGGATTAGAAACTTCCTACCATAAAGGTATTGATAGAAGTGCTCTACTGATTTTACTACTGCTAGAAGTTCTCTTCTCGTGACGCAATAATTCCGCAATAATTCAGGTTTTGAAAGAACTTTACTAAAATATCCGAGGACTCGTTCCTCTCCTCCTTGAATCTGAGACAGCACTCCTCCGATTCCCACATTACTTGCATCTGTATCTAAGATGAACTTTCCTTCTGGCAGTGGATACCCTAAAATTGGTTTTAAATTAAATGCTTTTTTCAAGGTCTCAAAGGCATTTTGGCAGTCTGTATCCCAGCGGTAATCTCTTGCTTCCTCCGTAAGTCGCGTTAATGGCTTAGCGATATCTGCAAACTTCTTAATAAACCTTCGGTAGTAAGTACATAGTCCAAGAAAACTTCTCACTTGGTGTTTGTCAGTTGGTTTTGGCCATTCCTTAATGGAATCGATTTTTCCCTTATCCACGGCCACTCCTTCTTTACTGACTATATGACTCAGATAATTGACTTTACCTTGAAATAGCTGGCACTTCTTGGGGTTTAGCATCAATTGGGCAGCTTTAAGTCGATTAAAACCGTTTTTTAAATTCCTCAAATGATCTTCAAATGTCTCCCCCAAGACGATTATGTCATCTAAATAAACCAGGCATGTTTTCCAAGATAACCCTCTCAACACATTTTCCATAAGCCTCTCAAATGTCGCAGGAGCATTACAGAGTCCAAATGGCATAACGTTGAATTGCCACAATCCAGATCCTGTGGTGAAGGCTGTCTTTTCTTTATCTACTGGGTCCATTTCTACCTGCCAGTATCCAGACTTCAAATCGAAAGTAGAAAACAATTTACTTCCAGCCAATGTGTCCAATGTGTCATCGATCCGAGGCAGAGGATAACTATCTTTCTTGGTAACGTTGTTCAGCAAACGGTAATCCACACAGAACCTCGTCGCTCCGTCTTTCTTCTTAACCAGGACCACCGGAGAGACCCATGGGCTCGTAGAAGGTTCTATCACACCGTCTTTCTTCATTTCCTGAACAATCGTTTCAGCTTCTTCTCTTTTCGTCTGTGGTAATCGTCGAGCTGTTTGACGAATTGGCTTAGCATTGCCAGTATCAATTTTATGCTTAACAACGGTAGTTCTTCCCGTCTTTCCTCCTTTCGGTACGAAAATATCACGATACTGCCGAAGAAATTCCCTTAATTTCCTTTTCTCAATCTGATTCAGAGACTGTCCTGCAACTGCAACCATTTGGTCGAATTTGTCGTTGGAATTATCAGATGTTGTCGTCTGACGGATTATGGATGTCACAGGTACACAAGTTCCTACTTTTGTCTCTTTCTTGATGGTTACTGGGTAGTCATTGGCATTGATAAGTCTCACAGGAATTTCTTTAGCCGCAGTCACCAATTCCTTTCCAATTATGATTCCTCGGCCAACCTCGTCGTCATGGTTCCAAGGCTCCATTATAACGGGTGTCCCTTCGTCCAAAATTCCCTGTAGCCGCGCTACTATGATTGTTTCACTTCTCGCAGGCACGACTGTATCTTCTTTAACGGCTGCTTGCATAGTGTTGTCATTATGTGGATGGAGAAATACCTCCTCATTGCCAACTTTGATTACCTTATTCTTAAAATCCAATTGGAATCCATGCATATAGAAATGTTTCTTCAACGTCGATATTCCCAAAAAAAATCTTTATTTCGAAAATAAGTTACAATTTTTGAGAAATTCTACAAACTACTACATTCAATGATTTAAAGTTGACTATTGAAACATAATAATTACAATAATAATAAAAATATTGATTTCTTCCTATTTATAACGTCGGACATCGGAATCTGCTGATTCTTAATAGTAAGGGAGCTTATGGCTACATTTCTCCTCCCTCCATTGGTTGGGACTTCGTCCTCGAAGTTTTGGTTACTTCGGCTATCAGCTCGTCTAGTATCTGGATCTGGGCAGGATGCAGTTTTTCTCCAAATAGGATTTTGGAAATTCGTTTTCTTTTCCTAATTAGGAAGATTATTAGGAAAGCTAAAATAGTTAAAAATATTATAACAGAAGTGGTGCTCAGTCCTATGGATAATCGGGGTAGTACTTCTATGGTATCTATTGGTTGAATTTGGCCATGTGTCTCTGGGATTGTTAATTTTTCAATTTTCATCTCATGGTTTGGTATTAATTTTATTGGAACAATTTTTGGAATGGAAATATCTTGAGACGTCTTTTTATTAAATTGGATACCTTCAATCATTATTGGTACATCTGTCGTCAAGAGGCTGGTTGAATTAATTTCTATCTGCTGGATTCTCATTGGGTGAACTATTCCTAGCAATATGACTTTGCTGGTTTCTTGGAAAAAGTTCTCTGTGATTAATGTTTTTGTGCAATTATCTACATTGGGTATGTTACATTTGGATTGTACATAGTTGGAACAAACTATGTTATCGCCTTGTCCTATACAAGTGTTGAACCATTTATTATTTGTATAGTAGCTTGCAGGTGGCAGAATCATAACATGATCTTTGTTTGGAATGGGATAGATTTTATAGGTAGTATAAGGAATTTCATGGAGTATAGGGATTTTAATTATTATGAGCATTGTATTTGAAGTTACACAAACTAAAGTTTTTGTTGACTCTATAAGTTCGTAAGGGTGTTCATTACTATTGGGAATTGAATTTCTGGGATAAATTTTGAGAAGGTTCTCTTTAAGGTCTATTATTTCCTTTAAAGTGAATAATTCTATATTAGAGATATTAAGTTCAGATAAAGTAATGGTTCTTATAAGTTTCATTAGAAATTCGTTTATATTTTGGAGATTTATTATCTCGTTGTGTAGAATGATATAGCTGTCAAAATCAGCTGATAATTTGTTGAGTGCAGATATGAGAATTGAATTATCAGAATTTAGTTTTTCTAAAAGTTTATCGAATCTCGTGTTAAAAGAGTTTCCATAAGATATTTGGTTATTAAATTTTTTTATGATTTCGTTTTGTTTATTTTCTAAAGAGATTATGTGTGATTTTAACAAGTCTAAGTCAGAGTCGTCTGGATTTCCAGTCACGTATTTGATGGCTGTACCTAGAAAATTAAAAAGTCCGCGTTTCTGTTTTCGCGTAATCTTGTGTAGATCGTCTTTTGTTTGTTCTTGTATGTGGGTGTATTGGGAGTACAGTAGCGAGAGAGGTGCATTTTTGAAGTGATCTTTGAAATAGCTTGTCGGACTAGCGTCAATACTGTCGGATAATTTGTCTAGTGGAATGTGAAGAAAATGTCTGTGATAGTGGGAGATTTCTCTTGATTTGCCTATCTCTTCAGAATAGTAACCATTATTCGGAATCTCCTGAATATTGAGTGGATGGACCAGGGCGAGGATTGTCCTGTGAAAAATTTGGGTCTTGAGTAGGTTTATCTACATGTTTTCGTATTCGTTTTACATATTTAAGGCGAGTGCTTGTTAAATTTTGTTTATCTGTTTTACCGATTATTTTTGTTTTGTCTTGCGTTTCTGGATGAATAGTGGAGAAAGGGGCTTGTAATTTGGACTTATGTTTTTTCTTAGAAACATATAGGGATTTTGTAAGGTCTATTTCCGGAATATCTTCGGCATTTTCGTTTTGTCTATCTAAAAGTTGTTGTCTTTTTTGTTTTTGTTTATTATATAGTTCTGCAATAAAGGGTTGGAGTTCTTCTTTATGTCTTTGATTATATGTTTCGTATATCGGAAGATCAAAGTCGAAATGTATTTCTTCTGCATAGGGTCCGTACAGAATTGAGAACGGGGAATAATCTGTGGAACTGTGGATTGATTGGTTGTAAATAAGAATGGCGTGTGTTAGAATGTCATCTAACGAATCATTTGGATTTTGGGCTTGTAAGGTCCTAAGTTTTTCAATAAGAGTTGAATGAAAGCGCTCTACAGGAGAGTTTGAGGAAGAATTGTTTACTGTTGTAAAATGTATTTCGATTTTGTGGATATTTAGGAATTCTTTAATGACTGCGGAATTAAATTCGGTGCCGCTGTCGCATACAATCTTTTTTGGGTAATTGTGGTGCGAAAAGTAGTGTCTTAATTTATTTAGTATGGAAATGGAAGTTTTGTCGGTGAGCTTATAGCATTGACCGTATTTGGAAAAAGAATCTATTATTGTGAGATACAGGTTTTTATTGCAGTGGAATAGATCGATATGTAATATATCAAAAGGTTTTTGACCTAACAACGGTCCTAATTGGGGAAGTTTATAAGGACGTCGCTCGTATTTATTTTTTAGGCAAATTTCGCATTTATTGATAAAATTAGAAATAGTTGTCTGCATTGAGGGCCAATAAAATTTTTGTTTTAAATGTTTGTAGGTTTCAATTATTCCGTTGTGATTTTCTACGTGATATTTCTTTATGCATTCTATTTGTTGGTTTTCTTCTTCTATGTCCTGAAGTAGTATATTGCAAAATATTGCTTTGACTGTGGAATTTATTTTTTCTTTAAAATAGTTACAGATAAAAGGTCTAAATTCGTGAGGGATTGTTATTGCAAATTTTTGATTTGGTCTAAGGATATTTTGGAAGGTATTTGCTATTTCTGTTTTCCAATTATTTGTCAAAGTGACAGTGTAACGGTGTTTGTTAAAAATTCTTTTGTATTTAATTTCAAAATTATTTGACTCTGGTTTAAAAATAATTTGGTTTGAGGATAAATTAATTGGTTCAGGTGAAATCTCTATTCCAGTGATAGGGTTCTCAACTGATGTATGTTGTGTGTTAGTACTGTTTTGTAAGTTGTCAAAATCGGCAAGGAAATCGTCTATGTCGAAATTGTCGGGTGGTTCAGCACATTCTGAATTCGGGGGTTCAGCACATTCTGAACTCGAGCTTAGGGCATTTATTTGGACTCGGCTAAGAGCATCAGCAACTTGATTCTCTTTGCCTTTTTTATATTTAACTTCAAAATCATATTCTTCTAGTTTAAGTCTCCATCGGGCTAATCTAGAAGTGGGGTCTTTAATTTTGTAGATCCATACGAGAGGATTGTGATCTGTTTCTACAGTGAATTTTTGGTTGTATAAATACATACGGAAGTGTTTACAAGAATCTAGTATGGCTAAAAGTTCTTTTTCAATAGTGGAGTAGTTTCGTTCTGCGGAATTTAGAGTTCGAGAATAGTAGGCAATAGGGTGATTATTTTGAGATAATACTGATCCTATAGCTATATTAGAGGCGTCTGTAGTCAGTACAAAAGGCTTTTCGAAGTCTGGATATTGTAAGACTGGAGAATTAGTTAACAATTGTTTGCATTTTGCAAAACATTCTAAATAATTTGGATTTGTGGGGTCGATAGTTGCTCCTTTTCGAGTACATCTCGAAAATGGGGACGTTATTTTTGCAAAGTTGGGTATGAATCTTCGGTAGTAACCGATTAAACCAAGAAATGATTTAATTTCTTTTACTGTTTTTGGTAGAGGATATTTTTGTATAGCTTCGATTTTTGCTGGGTTAGGTTTGATTCCTTCGGTTGTCACTACGTGACCTAAGAAAGAAACTTCTTTCGTGAGAAACTCAGATTTGTCTAACTGAATTTTTAAATTATTTTTTCTGAAAGTGTCAAAAATAGTCGCAATATGAACTAAGTGTTCTTGCAGTGACTTGGAAAAAATAATGACATCGTCCATGTAGACGAAGCAAAACTTATGAATAAAGGGCCTAAGAATATTGTCCATTAACCTTTCGAATGTTGCTGGGCTATTCTTTAAACCAAAGGGCATACGTAAAAATTCAAAGTGACCATGCGGAACTGAAAAGGCTGTTTTCCGAATAGAATCCGGATGAACTTCAATCTGATGGTAACCTTGAGCTAAATCTAATGTTGTGAAATAACTGGCTTTTCCTAAGTTATCCAGTATTTCATCTATCTGAGGAAGTGGGTAGCGATCACTTTCAGTATGATCATTGAGCTTCCTATAATCAATTACTAATCTAAATTTTTTCTGACCTGAGGCATCAGCTTTTTTTGGTACTATCCAAACTGGAGCTGAGTACGGTGAAATTGACGGTCGAATTATCTTATTATCTAATAAATTATTTATTTGTTTTTTTATTTCTTCCTGCATTGCTTTGGGATGCCGAAATCCCTTTACATAAATTGGATTTTCATCCTTAGTTTTAATTTCGTGTCTAACAGCTGATGTGAAAGTTAAATTTTTGTTTTCATCGTAAAATACGTCTTTAAATTTTTTGCAAAGACTTATAATTTTATATTTTTCTTCGTTATTCAAGTGCGAAGTACGTATTTTGTTTTCGTTAAAATGCGTCGTTGGAATTTTTACTATATTATAATTACAGAAGTTCTCAACTTCAATTCTCTTATTAAATTTCATAGGCATAGGTAAGTCGAAAGTGTCTAGAAAGCCGTTTTTTGCAACGTGAATAGAATTGGGAATTTTGATACCTTGAAAGTGTCTTTCACGCAATAAAACTTCGCCATTATGAACGCTTACTGGAATTTTTTGGTATAAAGTTTCAAATGGAATGCTAACGTGAGGATTCTCGAAGGTTAAAGTATGAGTTGCGTAGCTAATTGTGGCGTGGAATCTTTTCAGATCGTAAGTTCCAAGGAGGAGGTCAAAGTGTTGGCTAAAATCAGCAATTTTTACGTCGAATGTTTGTGGAATTCCATATTCTAGGAATAGTGGCGTCTTAATATTTAAGTCGTGCTTGGAAGTAATTTTCATTGACGTTAGCGAAAAAGGTTTTCGATAAATATGATTTTTATCAAATAGTTTGAGAGCTCGCGGATTTAAAATTGAATGGGAACCGCCGGTATCGATTAAAACGCGTAGATGTGTTTTTGGCGTAATGAAGCAGGGTAACCCAGGGGAACTTTCGATATTATGTAGGTTTATACAGGGGGTGGATGATCGTCTAACGGGATGGCTTGAAAATCCTGATGATTTTCATCATGCAAATCGGGCTCTTGTTCGGATTCGTAATTTTCGAAATCATTTTCGAAATATTGGGTATCATTTGAATCTATGTGAAAATTGTGGCTTCTATTAGTTGTAATTGTCATGGGCTGATGGTTTCTGGTTGTGGTAGTTTGAACACCGCTCATTGGAGTAGCAAAATTTGGTTGGGGTCGAGGAGCTTTATATTTATTTAGTCTTTGTTGGTTGTTTTTCGGAACATTGTTTCGTTGGAAGGATTGATTTTGTTCGTGAGAACTGAAATTTTGTCTCTGAGGAAAATTATAGTTCTGTTGTGGAGTAAAGTTAAAATTGGGCTCTGTGTTGTGAGTTGAAGGTCTCACATAATTCGAATGCGTGGGTTGGAAGTTTGAGTATGTGGGTTGGAAGTTTGTGGATCTTTGATTATTCGAAGATTGATAGGGTTTATTTTTGAGTGGGGCCTTTTTGTTTTGTTGGCTCTTAAGGAAGTTCATGTATTGTTGTTGATTTTTGTGGTTATCGTAGGCAATACACTTTTGAAGGGCTTCTTCTAGGGAATTTAATTCAAAATGCGATAAGTATTCGCAATAAGGCTCGTTGATTCCGGTACAGAAAGTTTTGAGGGCAATGTTTTTGAAGTATGGAGTTTTAAAAGTGACTGTCGCGGGATTATCGTTTAAAGTGATGTGTTGGAGTAAATCGTTCAGATTTGTAGTTATTCTCTGATGATAATTGTCGTAGGATTCACTATGTTTTTGGACGGTAGTGGATAGTTGTGTTACTAATATGTCTTCGGAACGTCTGTCTCCGTATTTAGTTAGTAATGCTGGACGAATTTCTGTCCAATTGGTTTTATTAGAATAGTTTAAGAAATTTCTAGGTTCTCCTTTAATTCGAGATACGATATGGGAATTTAAGATAAATTCTTGGGACGGATTTAAATCTTGGGTGCCTAAGAAAACTATTAAATTATCTACTGCTTTGATAAAGGTGGAGAGGTTGTCTCCAGAAGAGAATTCGGGCAGAGTTGAGCAAAGGCTAGCAATATCGCTATTGGTCATCGGCATTTTGGAACGTAATTTAGATGCAGGCTTAGATTTAGAGGTTTGTAGATTTCTTTTTATTTTTAAATTTAAATTGTCGAATAGTAAACTTAAATTTTCGATACTATTTTGGGAAATATCATTCAATGTACTCATAAAATATATGCAAAAATATAAATGCAAGTATATATAAAAATTCGTTGAAGTAAAATGTTATAAATAATATAAATTCAATAAACAATAAATAATAAATTCAATGTAAATGTTTAAGAATTCAATTAAAATAATAAATGCTCATAAACAATGGTAAAGAAAGGAAAAACTTACGCAAGGATGATCGTGTTTGATTTCCAATACATTTTTCTCTTTTACCAGGTTCTTCAGGATTTCATTAAACTAATGTAGACCAGGAAACGACTATGTTTCTGTATGAAATATCCTGTGGTTCGCAGCGCCAGAAATGTTTCTTCAACGTCGATATTCCCAAAAAAAATCTTTATTTCGAAAATAAGTTACAATTTTTGAGAAATTCTACAAACTACTACATTCAATGATTTAAAGTTGACTATTGAAACATAATAATTACAATAATAATAAAAATATTGATTTCTTCCTATTTATAACGTCGGACATCGGAATCTGCTGATTCTTAATAGTAAGGGAGCTTATGGCTACATTTCTATATTCATTACGTCCATTCCTAATATAACATCCTCTTCGATGTCAGCAAATATAACAGTATGGACGAACTTTTCTGCTCCAATTCCCAATTGTACCTGGATTTCTCCATGAATGTTGGCATTTTCACCTGTAGCGGTCCGAAGTCGCAACCTCGTTGGTAACAGTTTCTTTCGGCTGTTTATAACTGTCGAGCGTATAATGGTTCTGGTCGCTCCGGTATCCACCAACAACGTATGCTTTTTACCATTTATGTCTCCATCTACATATACACTATCTTCACGACATTTCAAAGAAGCTATTAGTATGAGAGGGTCTTTGGAAAAGTTTTGGATCGAAGCTGCCCCCCTAAGGCCGACCCGTTCTAGTTTTCCTGATGGTAAGTTTCTTGATTTGCGTCGTACCTAGGGTGCTTACAGGAACTTCGTACGTGTCCTGCTTCGCTACAATTCCAGCATCTTATGGTCTTCGTTTTTGGCAAAATCTGGCAATATCTACCTCATATTCTTAAAGAGCCTCATCTTTCTTTTGTCTTCGATTTTTAAGCTGCGACTGATATACATGCTCCAAATGTTCGTGGCCATATCGCATATTTAACCTCTTCTTCAGTTGTTCGAAATCATCCGTCTCCTCTACGGCTATAGTCTGAAGCACATCTAAGGCATCTCCTCGAAGAGCGATAGTCAGGTTTACAGCCTTTTCTTTTTCAGACCATCCATTCGCTTCTTGCAGCTGATTCAAACTGTTTCATGTAGTTGTTCCATGACGATTTTCCATCGAAAGTTGGGACTTTCACATGGACAGAACCTCCACTTCCTTCAAATTTCGGCTGTATTTCCAACTTACATTTCGTCTCGTCTTCTTTTGTCTCTGCTGTAATTGGATTGTTTCCTCTCTCTGTTGTCCCTGTTTCCTCCAGCTTCTTTTCCATCTCTTTCCATATCTTTTCTTCGAAGGCCAACATATCGGCAGCAACTTGGTTTTTTAACGACGACATTCTATCGTCGAGGGCAGACATCTCAGAAGTGACTTTAGAGATTTCCAAAGAGATGTTAGCAGAAACTTTGCTTTCCAAAGAAGAAATCTCGTTAGAAACTTTGTTCTCCAATGATGCGATGTCACCAGAAACTTTGTTCTCTAATGATGCGATATCACCAGAAACTTTGGCTACATCACCAGAAACTTTAACTACATCACCAGAAACTTTCGAAATCGACGAGAGGACAGCATCTTCAAATATATAAGTCTCAGGATCTACTCCTTTTTCTAGCAAAGCGTTCTTTAGTCGTTGGACCAACTCAGCCTTTTTTCCGGTAGAGGCTAATTCTCTGTATTCGAGATGTCTTCTTAAATTAGTCACTGTCAGCTCATAAATCGTCGTCATTTTCACAATTTACAATTATTCACTTATTTATTATGTAATATATATGTTATGTAATTTATTTTCGCAATTTATCTTATGTATTCCACTATTCTGTCACCATTTGTTGTGAATTTATTAAAAGGTTCAATATTTATAACACTTACGAATTTAATTTATTTTTTATTTATATTAACTTATCTTACAATAATTTATATATCCGAACGTAATAATTAAAAATCTTCATTATTATATATCAAAACACAGCCGGTCTAGAATTTCAGCTGATTATACTAGAAGGTCAATCCGGGTCATCGTTTCGACCGTTTTCTTTCAGGTAAATTTCTGCCAGCTGCTAGAAAAAGCTCGTACAATCTACAACATATTAGTGAATAAAAACATGTTTACAGGTTTTTAATATGACTCATATTTTTACGTAACAATATTATAATTATTAAATTTTTATTATAAACTGTATGCTACACCATCTTACTGGATACTTTATAACAGTACCTTATTTAATTTCAGTTTAATGAATACTGAAATTCATTGAGTAATTTTTTGTTTTTCCAGAGATATTCTCTGTAGTAATTTATTAATGATAAATTATTAATCTCAGTGTAATGAATACTACAATTCATTGGGTAATTTGTTTTTATTTTCCCCAGATTAACATCTGAAAATTATTTTGTTATATTTTTTAATATAACAAATTTTAGTTTGACGGATGCTATAATTCGTTGGGAAGTATTCAATTTCCATGAGTAACACTCTAAATTTTTTTATGATCAATATTTTGTTATTATATTCATTAACGTGATTGCTTTAATTTATTTTTGATTTGTTCTTACAGATTACTACTGCATATACTTATTCTTAGGTAGAACATTGTGTTCTTGTTTTCTTTGAGAAAAATTTCTCAGTTGTGTTCGAAATTTTTATGATGGATGGTAGCAGTGTGTAACGTTATAAACGTCACATATTTATTAATTTATATTTAAATAATTATTTTATTTTAATTCTGTCTTTCTTTTCTCTCTCTTTCTGTCGAGTAGACTAAATATTCTGTTCTATGTTGACAGAAGGGTTAAGTCCATCACAGGCATACGTCCTATGACATCTGTGGCTAACTTCATTGTAATGATGTAGATATTCGGATGATTTCAATACTCGGATTCAACGTATTCGGATGATCTAAATACTCGGATTAATTATTGGATTCCGAATTAATTCAGAGAGAATAAGAGCACTGTGATATGGGTGAAGTCAGAGTAGAGTGTGCGTATACAGTGCTTACTATGAACATTGCAGTTGGCAGAGGCGAAAAAGGAAAAAGTTAAAGATGGGATAACCGTTTTGGTGTAACAGTTAATCTAATTAGGATATATTATGATCATGATTAATTATTTCATAAGCAATGAATAACAAGCACTAATAGAAAAAGGTATAGTTGTTATTGTTTTAAGGATTTAAAAATTATTATATTCCAGTTTTTTATTTACTAAATATAATTTATGTGAATTTCTTATAATAAATTATCGTCCACCTCTTCTTTATTTCTAACTAACGTCTCCCGTAAATCCCAAAATTTGGGTGATAAGACACAGTAATACATTTTATTAAGTAAGACTGTGTTGCTTAACCTTTTCAGGGACTAGTGTTCAGTGTATGCTTAGAATATTTATTGAAAAAAGTAGTGTTACAAGTGTAAAAGTAGTATAACCTTTTAGGGACTAGTGTACAGTGTATGCTTAGAATATTTATTGAATAAAGTAGTGTTAAAAGTGTAAAAGTCGTGTAAAAAAGTAGTGCTATATGGAATACTGTATGGAATTTTTTTAACAAATTTGCTACAGATAAGAGTCTTGTTACTTGCAAGTTGTGCAATCAACAACTCAAGTACTTTGTAAGTACAAGTAATTTAAAGCAGCATGTTATGCGAAAACATAACTTGCAATATACTCAAGAACTTAACAAAGAGAGTTTCGTTCCTAATGATGAAGTAGAAGAAAGTGAAGAAATACAATTTAATGAAAATCCAGTACCAGCAGTGACCCCTCAAACTGAGATCGCTTCTACATCGAGTAGTTCTAATGCTCCTTATTATAACACAGTGGAAGTTTCAACATCTTCAAAAAGAAGTACTAGTGTTAAATATTCGCAACCCGTCGTCAAACGTGCAAAACAGTTAAAAATGTATGGTGCCAAGAACACAGATGAACTGTCAGAAAAACAAAAGACTGATTTAGATTTAAGTTTATTAAAATTGATCGTTATAGATTTTCAACCTCTATCTATTGTGGAAAATCGTGGCTTCATAGAATATACCAAAAAGTTAAACCCATTATACACCTTACCAAGTAGACAAGTTTTAACAAAGAGACTATTACCAGAAAAATATGTGGAAATTCAAACAAAAATCAAAACCCTGTTGGGTACTGTACAATATGTTTCTCTAACCACAGATATTTGGCAGTCAGACAGCAACAAGTCATACATTTCGATGACCTGCCATTTTATAAACAACATGAGATTATGTTTTCAAACCTTAAGTGTCAAAGAATTGGAGCAGGAGCATCACACTGGTCGAAATATAGCAGATCATTTATCTAAATGTATTAAAGATTGGAATTTGGACAATAAGATAGTAACATTTACTTCTGATAATGACTCGAATATAAAAAATGCAATTTTTTATATTCGAAAAAACAACATTTGCGAAAAAACCATCATCCTTGTGTAGCTCATACGTTAAATTTGAGTACCAAAGAATCTCTAAATGGCAATCAAATTCTGAAAAATATAATTATAAAAAGTAAAAAAATTAGTGGGATATTTCAAACATAGTGGACTTGCTACGATGAAATTAAAAAACTGTCAGGAACAAATGAACTTACCCGTGTTAAAAGTGAAACAAGCTGTAGATACAAGGTGGAATTCTGTTTTGTTAATGTTGGAAAGACTGTTAATAATTAAAGACAGTTTAACCATAGCCCTCACAAATTTGCCTGCAGCACCCGAAAACCTAGATGCTTCAGAATGGGCCATAGTAACAGATTGTGTACCAATTTTAAAACCTATGGAGTTATTAACCAGTTCACTGGTTCACTATGGAGTTATTAACCAGTGAACTGGTTAATAACTCCATAGGTTTTAAAATTGGTACACAATCTGTTACTATGGCCCATTCTGAAGCATCTAGGTTTTCGGGTGCTGCAGGCAAATTTGTGAGGGCTATGGTTAAACTGTCTTTAATTATTAACAGTCTTTCCAACATTAACAAAACAGAATTCCACCTTGTATCTACAGCTTGTTTCACTTTTAACACGGGTAAGTTCATTTGTTCCTGACAGTTTTTTAATTTCATCGTAGCAAGTCCACTATGTTTGAAATATCCCACTAATTTTTTTACTTTTTATAATTATATTTTTCAGAATTTGATTGCCATTTAGAGATTCTTTGGTACTCAAATTTAACGTATGAGCTACACAAGGATGATGGTTTTTTCGCAAATGTTGTTTTTTCGAATATAAAAAATTGCATTTTTTATATTCGAGTCATTATCAGAAGTAAATGTTACTATCTTATTGTCCAAATTCCAATCTTTAATACATTTAGATAAATGATCTGCTATATTTCGACCAGTGTGATGCTCCTGCTCCAATTCTTTGACACTTAAGGTTTGAAAACATAATCTCATGTTGTTTATAAAATGGCAGGTCATCGAAATGTATGACTTGTTGCTGTCTGACTGCCAAATATCTGTGGTTAGAGAAACATATTGTACAGTACCCAACAGGGTTTTGATTTTTGTTTGAATTTCCACATATTTTTCTGGTAATAGTCTCTTTGTTAAAACTTGTCTACTTGGTAAGGTGTATAATGGGTTTAACTTTTTGGTATATTCTATGAAGCCACGATTTTCCACAATAGATAGAGGTTGAAAATCTATAACGATCAATTTTAATAAACTTAAATCTAAATCAGTCTTTTGTTTTTCTGACAGTTCATCTGTGTTCTTGGCACCATACATTTTTAACTGTTTTGCACGTTTGACGACGGGTTGCGAATATTTAACACTAGTACTTCTTTTTGAAGATGTTGAAACTTCCACTGTGTTATAATAAGGAGCATTAGAACTACTCGATGTAGAAGCGATCTCAGTTTGAGGGGTCACTGCTGGTACTGGATTTTCATTAAATTGTATTTCTTCACTTTCTTCTACTTCATCATTAGGAACGAAACTCTCTTTGTTAAGTTCTTGAGTATATTGCAAGTTATGTTTTCGCATAACATGCTGCTTTAAATTACTTGTACTTACAAAGTACTTGAGTTGTTGATTGCACAACTTGCAAGTAACAAGACTCTTATCTGTAGCAAATTTGTTAAAAAAATTCCATACAGTATTCCATATAGCACTACTTTTTTACACGACTTTTACACTTTTAACACTACTTTATTCAATAAATATTCTAAGCATACACTGTACACTAGTCCCTAAAAGGTTATAC
This sequence comes from Diabrotica undecimpunctata, assembly GCF_040954645.1. Classification (NCBI taxonomy): domain Eukaryota; kingdom Metazoa; phylum Arthropoda; class Insecta; order Coleoptera; family Chrysomelidae; genus Diabrotica; species Diabrotica undecimpunctata. The sequence continues at coordinate 74,494,063 of NC_092807.1, read as the reverse complement.
TACTTTTACACTTGTAACACTACTTTTTTCAATAAATATTCTAAGCATACACTGAACACTAGTCCCTGAAAAGGTTAAGCAACACAGTCTTACTTAATAAAATGTATTACTGTGTCTTATCACCCAAATTTTGGGATTTACGGGAGACGTTAGTTAGAAATAAAGAAGAGGTGGACGATAATTTATTATAAGAAATTCACATAAATTATATTTAGTAAATAAAAAACTGGAATATAATAATTTTTAAATCCTTAAAACAATAACAACTATACCTTTTTCTATTAGTGCTTGTTATTCATTGCTTATGAAATAATTAATCATGATCATAATATATCCTAATTAGATTAACTGTTACACCAAAACGGTTATCCCATCTTTAACTTTTTCCTTTTTCGCCTCTGCCAACTGCAATGTTCATAGTAAGCACTGTATACGCACACTCTACTCTGACTTCACCCATATCACAGTGCTCTTATTCTCTCTGAATTAATTCGGAATCCAATAATTAATCCGAGTATTTAGATCATCCGAATACGTTGAATCCGAGTATTGAAATCATCCGAATATCTACCTGCGTGATATAACCCTGCGTGGGCCTAGCCTCCTCAAGAATTTCTCTCCAGTCGTCCCTATGCATGGGACATGGTGGGGTAGTATAGGTGGGGTAGGGTAGTATAGCTCTATAATAATAGAATTTATAGAACTTATTTGAAATAACTTTTAAACAATTAATTTGTAATTTGTTTTTTTTTTCTTTAACTATTGTTGCAGGTTCAGGAGCTATGAGCTTTAGGTACGACTCTTGAACAATCAGTATAAATACACAGATTCTGTGCGGATAGCCCTGGTAGCTAAGGCCAAACAAATGAATGGAAGAAGGAGAATAAGAATATTGAATAAAATGAGGAGTTTGGAGATTTTGGTGACGACCGTGAAGTTTGGTTATACCTTTATAGAATTAAGCGGCATGTATCATCTGGAAATATCTACGATTTGGTAAAAAATCAAGAACAATTCTCTGACGCAGATGTTATTGTAAAGGAACTACCGACTGAGGAAAACTGAAAGATTAAATCTACCAACAATCTACTCCGCCCAAAGGAATGGGTTGGCCACAACTATCAGCGTAACAATAAGAATTTTTGAAGTCCTTCCCAGATAAGAAATGAATTAGTATCTTCCAACCAAGATCAAATATAATCTTTGATAATATAGGGCACAAAAAGAACATAAATATTATTGTCAGTGTGGTCGGTGATAAACTGGATATCAGTATATCTAAATCTAATATCAGTAATACAGTTTCTATTATTTTATACAACATAATATGTTCTGTAAGCAATAAAGTTGAGGAACTGGAAGTGTTTCTTAGCGACAATGATTGGCCAGATCTTGTGCTTTTACCTGAGCATTGGTTGTATCCTCTAGAAACACTTTGCATTAACAATTACTCCAATAAGTTTGGTAATAATGAACTGTTTTTATAAATCTAATTTATTAACTTTATTTATTATAAAATGTTATACACTTTACGAGTTTATTTACGTACATTTATTTATTTAATCTACATAGAAACACTTAAATATCATTTATTTACACTTATATCATTTATTTAAGATATTCACACCGGTTACAATTTAAATAGCCGCGCGAACAATTTATTAATCGACACTTATTTCAGACTGTCCTCTTAAATCTCAAATTGTCCTTTTGATACCAGATTTGTTTACCTAAAAGTTTCTGCCCGCTTCTTTGACCTTCGGTCGGAACGCCAACGATATTATTCGATCTTCATCTGGAAACTTCCAATCGTAGGTATAAGAGGGGACCCGTGGGTATGAGTCACATTTATCGTAACATTGCCTCCCTCTTAAAAGATGGTTCCTCCTGGAACTTTGGGACTGGAACTGGAACGGTATGCAGGTATCGGCAACTGGACCCTCTTTTACAACTTCCAGTTGTATAAAAATGACAAGGGACGGTTTTCTCTCCGCACCAGTAACTATGCGGATTGCAACAGACTAACACCTGGACTTCGGTGTCTTTAAAGATCTCCTCCACCAAACTTCGGATAACCCTCCAATCTAATTGGCGGCACTCTAACTTTGGCATGGCTAACTTTTGCACGTCAGACTCTAGTACGTGCTCTCTCAATTGAAGTAAGGCTTCCCATACATCTCGGTAGGTAGGTTGGTCACGGGCAGTGTCTTTTGTTATCAGGTAGAAAAGGTAACGTGATCCTTCTTGGAGTTTCAAGGCTTTCCCAGGAGCTGGCACTTGGCATTGAAGTTCTGCAACTCGACCGAACTTCCTTCGAAAGACGGATGCCAACCCTGGTGCGTCTTTGATACTGGCCGGGATGGTAAGGGCCAGCGATTAGTAATCGGGGAGCGCGAGTAGATCTTGCTTTTCTTCAGTGGTAACACCATGTCTTGCTTTACCGGTACCTCCATAGGCACCCATGAATTCCTCAAACGTGAGGTCAGACACATCTTGGACTTGGTTTACTTCCACTGCTTCATCTACGTCGTGGTCACCTTCGAAAGACGCCAGCCAGTTATGGTGTACTATCATCGGCTTTCCCCTCGGAATCTTATTCGGTAGATGACATCGTTGATCTTCTCCATAATGAGGTATGGACCTTCCCAAAACTGCTGCAACTTGGGAGAACAACCTTTTCGCTTCTTGGGATTATAGAGCCAGACTTTGTCGTTCTTCTGAAAGCACCCCTTTTCGGCTTGCGTATCGTACCGTCGCTTAATGCGGTCGTAAATCTGGACCCACTTAGTGAAGTAATCCATTATTACCAACATGTACTTACCTCCATTTTCACTTTCTGGAAATGGCCCAGCAATGTCCAAAGCTATTCTTTCAAACGGGCTTCCAACATTATATTGTCTCATAGGAGCTCTTCTTTTTCGGTAAAGCCCGTTACTCGTAGCACAAATAGTACATTTCTTACACCAGTCTTTTACGTCGTCGGAACTATTCATCCAATAAAAGTTTCTGGTGATGTAACCAAAGTTTCTGGTGATGTAGCCAAAGTTTCTGGTGACATCGCGTCATTAGAAAACAAAGTTCTAACGAGATTTCGTCTCTGGAAAGTAAAGTTTCTGCTAACATTTCTAAAGTAACTTCTGATATGTCTGCCCTCGACGATAAAATATCTTCGTTAAAAAACGAAGTTGCTGCCGATATGTCGGCCTTCGAAGAAAAGATGAAAGAGATGGAAAGGAAGATGGAGGAAACAGGGACAGCAGAGAGAGGAAACAACCCGATTACAATAGAGACAAAAGAAGACGAGACGAAATGTAAGTTGGAAATACGGCCGAAATTTGACATGGTTCTGTCCATGTGAAAGTCCCAACTTTCGACGGAAAATCGTCATGGAACAACTACATGAAACAGTTCGAATCAGCTGCAAGAGCGAATGGATGGTCTGAAAAAGAAAAGGCTGTATTGACTATCGCTCTTCGAGGAGATGCCTTAGATGTGCTTCAGACCATAGCCGTAGAGGAGACCGATGATTTCGAACAACTCAAGAAGAGGTTAAATATGCGATATGGCCACGAACATTTGGAGCATGTATATCAGTCGCAGCTTAAAAATCGTAGACAGAAGAAAGATGAGGCTCTTCAAGAATATGAGGTAGATATTGCCAGATTAGTACGATATGCTTATCCAACAGCTCCCGAAGACATGATGGAAAAATTGGCCGTTCAAACGTTTATTGATGGTCTTCGTGATCATGAAAGTAGGGAGGAAATAGCGTAGGAGCAGAGGAGCACGGAGCACCTGCCCTAATTTGCATACACCTTCCCTAATTTGAATGTGCTCCCTAATTTGCATACACCTGCCCTAATTTGCATACAGCTGTCCCTAATTTGAATGTGCTCCCTAATTTGCATACACCTGTCCCTAATTTGCATACACCTGTCCCTAATTTGAATGTGCTCCCTAATTTGCATACACCTGTCCCTAATTTGAATGTACTCCCTAATTTGCATACAGCTGTCCCTAATTTGAATGTGCTCCATAATTTGCATACACCTGTCCCTAATTTGAATGTGCTCCCTAATTTGCATACAGCTGTCCCTAATTTGAATGTGCTCCCTAATTTGCATACACCTGTCCATAATTTGCACACAGGTGTTGCTAATTTGCATACATCTTTGCATGTGCTCGCTAATTTGAGTACACCTCCCATCCTAGATATGTGAACACATGTAAAGAGGTATAAGAAGCCTTGTATTGTGTGTGTTATTTAGTTTTTAACAATGAGTGGTAAAGTGCAGATGTCTAACGTATTTTTAAGTGAACGTCGGTTTTACTTAAACCCATCAAATACCAAATATGTGTCCATCTGTTTAGCCCATGAATTTAACTTTGAACCAAGTGTTATTATCAGTGAATACAAACACGATTGTGTCTTATTCAGTCAAACCGATTGGATCAAATTCTTATCCCATAAAAATGTGATCGATAATTTTATGGCGGGAAATCACCAACAACCAATTAAAGATGGAGATTTTCTGCTAGAATTCATGCAGCTTCCATGCATGTTAGTTGTAAAAATTATCAAAGGTGATTCACAGATCATGTTGCTGACTAATTCATGGTTGCTGACAGAATGAGATTCCGACGTAGGATAGATGAAACTGCTAAAATTATTAATCCTGTACTAGATATAAGACATAGAAATAAAATACAACCATAAAAAGTTTTTTTATTTGTTTCACTAATATTAGGACAAATTTTGATAAGGAACTTTGTAATATATAGAACAAAAATAAAAAACATTTTTAAAAAATATATTTTAATTTATTACATTGTTTTAATTTATTACATTATTTTTGTTAATCCAAAAATTATGAGAACTATTCATTCCCATCCATTTTACATATACCTTGTTGTCTTTCCTCCTCAACACCTTCTCCACTAAATAAATATCAGGAAACCGGGTTTTTTGTAATTCTTCACTGTAAAAAGCACCTTGAATTTCTTCTTTTCGTGAATCTTCCAACAAATAAGTTACTGGATTGGTTTGCTTAACTTTTCTTATTCTAAAAATCTCATTTGTCCAGTTGGGCAAATAACCCTTAGTAAACAAACTCCTGTTTTGAAATTCGGACGTAATCACCAACTTTTAATTTATGTTTCCTGGGATCAGTGGTTTTAAGGTAATTATAGGCAGTTATATTCCTGGCATTTTTTTCATTGACTTGGCTAGGTGCGAAACCTGTAGTTAAATGTTTAGTATTATTGTATTTTTTTACAATATCAGAAAGATTGGTTACCGATTTATAAGACCCTTGTAAACTAAACTGTTTCCACAACATTGATTTTATGGTTCTTATTACTCTTTCCGCGATACTTGCCTTTAGATTGGAAAATGTACTATAGTGGTTAATATTGTGTGATTTCATAAGAGAGTTAAAATTGGAATTGTAAAATTCAGTTCTCAAATCTGTTTGAAGGTTTTTTGGAAATGTTTTCATTTGATTCAAAATTTTTTCCATTGCTTTTGTTATCTCAATTCCCGTTTTTCGTTTAACAGGTTCTGCCCACACAAATTTGCTAAATGCATTTATAACAACAAGAATATATTGGTATCCCTTATTCACTTTGGCATAAGGAATCATTACGGCTAAATCTGCTTGAACCAAATCATTTAACCCTTTTATGATTACATGTCTTCTTCTATAATTTTTTCTCGCTGGTCTATGTATCTCTTCAATTACTTGACTTTTAGACATTTTTTTCTAAAGGACATTGGATAGTTATATGCACCAATACGTTGGGATGAGTGCCTAATTTAAATGAAATCTTATCATTTTTCTGAAAAGTTTTGCCTATTAATTCATGGTATTTATACTGTACAGAATTTAATATTACTGGGGCGTCAAATGCATAATGTTGTATGCTTTCTATTTTTCCATTTACGAAGAAGACATAAGCTGTTCCACCATTTTCAAGAACGTAGTATTCTTTATTCAAATTTAATTTTTTTTCTCCTCTTAGTGTTAAAACGAATTTACTGTAAAATGTAGAAGCGTCGCAAACAAAATATAGTTTACTTGGTCTTGATAAATTTTTACATGATTTTAAAAAATGGTTACCAAATTTACTTACAGGCATTTTGATAATTATATCTACACTTTCGTGTTTATATATCTTTTTCTAAAGGACACTGGAGAATAAAGTCTACAATTATTGAATTGAATTGTATCTCCCTTTTTTATTTGAACCCCAACCAATTCATTCAATTTATACGTTTTAGAATTAATTTGAACAAATCCATCGAAATAAAGTACTTTCAAAACGGATTCAATTTTACAACTAAACGGAAATGGAAAAGTGGTCTCCATGTTTTCCAAAATATAATAATTTTTATTAATTTTTAAATTATCATGTCCTCTTATACGATAAAAACATTTGCTAAAAAAAGTTTCTGGATTAGCTGTAAAATATAAGGGTACAGAAATGTCATCACTACAAGTTTTTGACTCGGATAAAAAGTGAGTTCCGAAACGATTTATTGGCATTATTATATTATTCCACCTTCTCGAAGTTCTTCAATTATAGATATAATTTCATTCACGTGTCCGTCGTTTCCCGCAGCTTGTGATGCGATTAATAACCTTAATCTATCTATTATTTCATTAAAATCATCAAAGTATTTATACTCTAATGGCTTCCCACTATATTTTCTGAAAAGTGCACCACCCCTTTTTTTTATAATGTTTAGCTAAATTTCGGGTAACAGGTCTCTGCGCTAAATTTACAGGAAGTGAACTTAAACGAACTCTAGATGGTTGCGGTCTCGTTTCCAAAGCTGGTTTAATAATAAAATTATATTTATCCTTTATTTTTGACGGAATACTTTTTATAGGTAATTCAGGATTATTGTTTCTATATATCGCATTTGTTCTACGTAAAGTATCAACATATTCATTAACATCTGTTTTTTTAAACGATACTGGATTCGTTTTAAATAAAAGCTCGTATAGCCCTGGAGTTCCCTTGTATCTTATATTATTGATAATAAGATCTGCGCCATCAAAATCAATTAGGGAATTTCCAATAGAAAATTTTTCCAAATTTCCAAATCATGGTAAACTCCTAAATCATGGTCAAAATTACCTTTTGTGTCTTCAATGTTAGCTTTAATATATTTCTTTGTTAAAGGTGATGTATAATTCTCATAAAATTGATTCATTATATCTGGATTTGTAATCATTTGATTAAATTCTCTAAGCGTATCCTCAAAATACCGATTAATATTCTCATCCGTGGTATTAGTTTGTCCTTCTGACTCAAAAGTTTCTTCTGGTTGTCTTTCCCTTGGAATAATAGATTCATCACCAAAGTTGGTAAGTGTTTTTGATCCCCCAGGAAGTAGGGATGGGAAAAACCTACCGGTTTTAACCGAAAACCGGTTTTTTTACTTCGCAATAACCGGTTTTATCGGTTGTTTTTTGTCCCGGTTATAACCGGTTTTTTATTTTTAAAATAAAAACCGGTTATTAGGTTTTTACCGCGATTAGGATTAGGTTAGGTATTATTTTGGATACCAATCATAATTATTATTCACAAGTAATTATTCCATAAAAACCATAATTCAAATTTTATTTTATTTTATACATACAGAAACAAACTGAAAGTGCAAACTCACATCAGCCAGAAACAATTAAGTTTTGTTATAATATTTCGTTGAAAGGGTATTTGTAGCCGTAATATTTACATAAGAAGTGATCTGGTACATCATCTATTTTTCACACTTTACTCTTGACATTGAACGTGGGAGAATGGCTTTTTCTGATTACCAAAAATAATGTTCTGACTATGAATATCGAATTACAGATTACGAATACGAATCTCCAAGGATTTCTGTACGTTTTAAAAACGATACACCGATACAGGAAGTATTAAATGAGTTAAAATGAAAATTTTTTTTGATGGTAGTAAAAATAAAAGATGAATTGCATTATCCAATTTATTTTTAAGTAAAATATTTATGTTGATATTATTTTTTTTAAATCCCATTTGAAAGACTCTGAGAAATTTTTTATAAGTTGAAATGGTTGGGGTGGGGAATTTTTTGGGTTTGGGAGGAGAGAAAAATTGGTGGGTATTTTAGAAGATTATATTTTTAAATGTTAAATTAAATTTGCATCTTTAATTAAATACAATAATTGCATATTATAATCTACTCTCATAATATATTCAATGACAATAGAACCTGAATTATTTTAGCGCTCTCTGTTGAGCAGTAGTATAATAATTTTGGTTTACTGTTCTCTACATCTGACTACTGAAATTTTATGGCCTTTCGATGAGGCCACAAAGAGGATCTCGGGTTCCCAGTACATTACTGCTAGCCATGTTATCCCCCTTGTGTCTATTATCGAAAGATCTTTAAAAAACCTCAAGCCAAACCTTAGTACAGCTCAAAAGTTATGTCAAAAGCTTATAACTAGCCTTTAAGAGAGGGGCACTAAGCTTTTACGAAACCCCCTGCTTTGCCATGCTACAATCACAGACCCGAGGTTCAAAAAACTATATCTGAATCTGTCTATGGCGGAGACAGTCACATCCAATTTAGGCTCGTAAGTTAGGACGTATCTTACAGAAATCGAAAAACTTTCTTCTTCCTGCTCCTTCCAGAATGAAGAAGCTAAAGTGAGTTTAAAATCAAACCCTATTTGGTCTTCACACGATCTGGAGTTGGTGAACAGTGGTTCCAGTTCTGATTGTCTCTATATCTGCAGCAGCCTTTGCTGCCGAGATTAAGTGATCCGTTTTCATTCTAGGAGCAGAACAGAACCTGTATGCCAGGCTTGGCTTTCATAGCTAAAAAATACATGTCGTTGGTTGGAAGTTCGGTGGCATTAGAGAGACTGGTGTCATCATTGAATGATATTGTGTCAGATGAGAGAAGCCGCTTAACCGACCAACATATATATGAACGAGTTTTTCTCAATAGGCTTCATGAAAAATACTGGCCAACATAATGCTAAATCCATTTCATATAATATAACCTATTTTTGTAACCTTCTAACCTATACTTTTTTACTTCAAATATTACGTCATTCTACTTATATTATACTTTTATTGTATATTATTGTAATATGTATATATTAATCTTACACTATATTATATTTAATAATAATCAATAAATATATAATAATAATAAAATAATAAATAAATATAATAATTAATAGAATAAAATGGTTTTATTAAAAATTGTGTTTTATGTATATTTATATTGATGTTCTTTCGATAGTACTAATTTTGATTATATTGATATCGAGTCGAATGTAGTATCGCAAACTAAAGTGCATTGTAAATGTAACTTTGTAACCTATTTTATTAAAAAAAACCGAAAACCGGTTTTTGCAAAAACCGGTTTTTTTTTTGGCCGGTTATAACCGCCAGGTTAAACCGTAAGCAAAAAAAAACCGGTATAACCGAAAACCGGTGTTTTATCAAAAACCGCCATCCCTACCAGGAAGTACACTCGTATTTGGAGAAGACAATGCTAAGCGATAATTGGATTTTCGCATTTTGTAGTCTTTTGGTGTACTCAACTTGATTGGTTTATCAAACGAATATTGTGATTCTTGTTTAATAGACGGAACAGTTTCTAGTTTATGTAAAAGTTCATTAAGTGGTTGTGTAATAGGTTTATAATTTTTTTCTAAAGCAGACTGAGACTGAGCTATGTCATGTTTTAAACTACGATATTTTTTCTTCAACGCTTGTCGTGATAAAAGCAGTTTTCGCGTAACTTTAGGATCCATTGTGTACTAGGAATGTTAGTTTAAAGCCTTATATACCTATCGAACCCATACCGATATCGACCCATTGATTTGGGAGAGTCTTTGTCAATGACAAGAAATCCATATATGTCTTTCCAGCAGATTGAGCACAAATCTATAAATTGTTGGAAAGTCATGTCTATATTAACGTGATCGTCAAAAATATGTTTTAAATTTGTAAAGTCTTGTTGGAAAACTACAAGTAAATTAGAATTATCTCTAATTAATTGTTTTGGAATAGCACTGTATGTTTGACATAAATAAAAGCAATCTATATTTTTATGTCTCCCATAACAAAAATACCTTTGTACAATTTTTTGATCACACGATGGAATATCATCAAAAATAACTATTGAATTTTCTTTAATATCATCAGAAGATGGTACATTATTGGGATCATTATATCCTTCAAAGCCAATTTTTTTTATTGGCTCAACCAAGTTTCGCAAATATACATACTTTGGTTGATACAACGACTTGGAATATAAATATATATTCTCAAATCTTAGACCATTTGGATGCTCAATTAAAGACAATAATACATTCGTCTTGCCACAACCACTTGGTCCAACAACTAAAAACCTTCTGTTGCCACCAAAAAGATAGCCATGATTTACATGTTGTTCCTCTGTAACCTTATAATGGTTAGAAATAGGAAGAGAGAGTTTCTGCTTTTCAATCTTCATTAATAAAATGTTTTTAAAACTTTGGGGTATATATAGCCCATCAACTATATATAAGAGGGACCATGAAAAAAAAAAAAGATTCAAGGGCGTATAAAAAGAAAAGGAAGTGGAATATTAAACTCACTAATTAATAAGCTTCCATTAGAACTTCATCTTCCAGGATATTCCTATTGTGGACCAGGAACTCGTTTACAACAAAGATTCGAGCGGGGAGATAAGGGAATTAATAAACTAGACGAGGCGTGTAAGCAACACGATATTGCATACTCTACAAATAGTGATTTATCAACCAGACACAAGGCGGATCAGATTTTAGAAAACAAAGCTTGGGATATTGTAAAATCTAAAGAGGTCCCTTTTGGACAGAAGGCAGCTGCTTGGTTTGTTACAACCGCTATGAAAGGAAAACGTAAGTTGGGAATGGGTCTTAAACGCAAAAAAGGTGGTTCTCTTCGTAAAAGAATAAATAAGAGAAAAAGGATCATTAAAACACCAAAGAAAGGTGGATTCCTTCCCCTACTTCTCCCACTGATCGGTGCTTTATCTGCTGTTGGGGGCCTTGGTACTACTATTTACAAGACCATTGGAGATGCGAAAGCTAATCGAATTAGTCTTGAAGAACAAAAACGCCATAATCTAGCCATGGAACAGAAAGGCAAAGGATTATATCTAAGACCTTATAAGGGCTATGGATTATACTTGAAGCCTTATTCAAAAAATTAAATCTTCCTCATCATGCTTTAACAAGTACTGATATAATAAAGCATGGTAAAGATCTTCCTTTGTTTAGAGGTGTGTATATGAGAAATAATATGCCAAAAAAAATTCATAAAAACGAGTGTGGTGTTATAAATTTAGATTCTAATCGTGGAGTCGGAACCCACTGGGTAGCTTACGCAAAATCTAAGTCTAACGTAAGTTACTTTGATTTTTATGGAGACTTACCCCCTCCAAAAAGCATAATAAAGTATTTTTTAAGTAATGGCGATGTAAAAATATATTACAATTATGATAAAATCCAAAACGACTCATACAGGTGTGGTCATTACTCCTTAGATTTTCTATACAACTACTATAAATAGCAACCATTGATTGTTTACGTTTTAAAACAATGTCTTTCAACTTTACGCTTACTGGGAACGCTTCAAATCTGAGTTATAGTTTTAATCCTCCGATTTACCTTGAAGATGAATTTGATTACGAAATTGGGCTAACCAGTTTTTATAGTTTTAATAGTATTCCAAATATCGATGAAAACAATAACCTTTTCCTCTGGAATATACGAAATGTTACTTATACCTATAAATTACCAAAGGGGTCTTATGAATTAGATGATATTACAAAACTTATAAAAGAAAACATGAAAAAGAGAGATAGTGATGCGACTATAGAAATTACTCCACAGTTATCAACCTCCAAAGTTATAATTAATAGTAATAGAGAAATTTCATTTCTTCTCGCGAATTCTATTGGGAAATTATTTGGATTTAAATCAGGGCTACTAGCAGCAAACCAGATACATATCTCAGACAATCCAGTGGAGATTTGGGGTGCAAACGCATTATGTATTGACTGTAACATAGCATCAGGATCCTATTTAAACGGAAATCCAGTTCACATTATCTATCAGTTCTTCCCAACCGTACCAACTGGGTATAAAATAGTTGAGGTACCCCAAAATATTTTGTATTATCCAGTGAGTATTAAAACAATCTCTAACCTTACAGTAAAAATTACAAACCAAGCAGGTAAACTTGTTGACTTTGGAGGGGAGGAGGTTACTGTAAATCTACATCTTAGAAAACGTATATAATGGCTTTAGTTTTTTCTCGCGAACCAAAAACATATATAAAGAGATTACCTTCTAAAAAAATAACTCCATCTCTACCAAAATCATATAAAAGGAGATTACCTTTTAAACAAATAACTCCATCTAATCGTCGCTTTCTTCAATCGTTAGGCGATTGTTACAGGTTACAGTAGTAAGCGAAGATGAGACTGAGCGTCCAAAAATTGACAGTACTAAATTTTATTGGGAGGTACCACATGTAACTCCTAGTATTCGAGAACAGTTGCGACTAAACAAAATTTCACATACAAACCAAGAACTACCTATTAAGTTTCGAAGTTGGCAAATGATTGAATATCCAGCCCTAAATAACTCTACACGTCACACATGGTCAGTGCGGACTAGTACCAAAATAGAAACTCCACGACACATTGTTGTTGCTTTTCAAAATAACAGAAAATCAAAATTAACAAAAGATATGAGTAAATTTGATCATTGCACTTTAAAGAATATTAAAGTGTTGAAATGTTTGCCAATTTCCAGGAGAGTTATTATCACATGACCTTAAACCAACCCATATTTAATCCAATTGACTTTAAAACAATTGCTCCACTTATACACATTGACTGCTCTCGTCAAAAAGAAGTAATTCAATCCGGATCTGTTGTGCTTCGTATAGAATTTGAGACAGATGAACCAACAACATCTGATATCTCAGCCTATTGTCTAATACTTCACGAGAAAGAATTCACATATAACCCTCTAACAAAAATTGTGAAACAATTGTAAAATATTTATATTATACAAAACAGGTGAATGCAAATTAGGGAGCACCTGTATGCAAATTAATGAGCACCTGAAAATTAGGGAGTTTATTTTAAATAGGGAGCAGCTGTATGCAAAGAGCAGGTACAGGTGTTGTAAAATTGTATCTAATGAGAGACTTCCCGTATGAGGACAGATGTATACTGTATAAGGGTCAGGTGCTACTTATGGCATTATATGCGAAACTCTCTCATGCGCATGATTGAAAATTCTTTTAAAAATACAAATTATGCACTACACAAACTCAGTCTGTAATCATGTGCTTAGTAATAGATGTCCAAGGTTTTATTACCGAAAAAAATAAGTTTATCGTGAAAGAGTTTGCAAGTTATGATGGTCAAAAAATTAGTCATTTTTTTTAAACCACCATATCCGATACGATTATTGGGTTCTGAATATTATAATCAAGCTGTTTGGTTGATGAATAACCATCATGGATTGAACTGGAATCATGGATTTACACCAGTACACCAGTTCCATAATATTATCCAACATTTGACAAGAGGCGTTAATGCGGTTTATGTTAAGAGGCGAGAAAAGTCACAGTACATCAAAAAGTATAGTCTATCCCCAGTTTTGGAGTTTGATGAACAACCAGCTCTGCAAAAAATCGAGCCAAGATGTCCATATCATTCAAACAGTGGGAGTATTTGTGCTTTAAGTAATGTATTTCAACTTTATGATACTTTTATAATGAAATAAATTTTTTTTTACATTTTGTTTTATTAATAAAAAACCATATTAAAAAAATAGTACTTTATTCAATAACTATTACATGTTACAATTTATATTTTGAAGTGCAAGTTTACACAAATGACAACTGGATTGAGCTGGGGCGAATCCTTCTAACTCTGTTCTCCACTCAGGACGATTGAAATGAACGAAACATGGGAGACGAGTTTGAACTTCAAAATCCTGGCAAAATTTTGTGGGTAGTATAGACCATGAACGGAGAAGTTCAATTGGGTCTACAAATTTTCTTACGTATGCTAGGCTAAAATATTCCAATTCTGTGGTCGTGAACTTGTACAACGGTTTTTTTGGATGCTCTGCCATTATGCGAGACCGGAGGCAACAATCCATCTTTAGTAAATCGGTTAATGTTCTTAAAGACCAAGTCTATCCACTTTTGCTCTTCGTATCTGGAGAGAAAAAATAGTCTTACGTCTGCTTCTGATTTTGTTGTGTAAACTTTACCACTACGCAAGCGCATCACTCAAACACAGCTTTGAAAACTGTTTAAACATAAGTTGTTTATCTTCGTATTCACTTTTTAACTGGTTAATTCGATTATTTATATTATTGATATATCTCTGACTTTTGTAAAGTAGAATATTACGTTTTATCCTTTTAATGCGTATACTAAACTGATTAAGCCACTCACGAAACCTTCTTGAGTACATACTGTTTAAATTAATGACGGTCCTTCCTTATATCCTTCCTACCCCCATTGACACCGGTTGCAGGTGTGTTGCTCATTACCCCCACTCCTAATAATATATTAACACTAGAGTGTACCAAGCAAGGTGTGTAAGACTTTATCAGCTAGCGGGGACTCATTCCTGTTGAAACTTGTTAAGCTAAATCATAAACCAGTTCGTTAGAGTCCCTCAGAAAATCTAATTTGTATACTTTTAATTATGTGTTCAAATATAATAAACGAAGGGAACATACCATATAAATATTGTGATAATCTACTTAGCTATAGGAGTGACGAATGGGAAACATTTTCGAGACTTCCTTTTTATATTGTACGACAAAAGCTTTGTCTCGTTTGTCGTAAAATGTCTGGAACTAGACTTATTCGAAGAAACTTAATATTTAAAGGATGGAAATTGGTATTTGAATTTTGTGCATTTTGTAGTGAGACTAGACCTATGGGACTATCTCATCGTTTTGTAGGTTATCGTGATGGATTATTGGAATCCCCACCACATAAATGGGACTCCCCACGTCCAAAGTTAGATTTACTATAAATAGATGTTAAATTCTAAATAGCTATTATTATGATGGTATCATTAAACTTTATTGTTTTACAAGCAATTGTGGGAAATTTGCTCTTAAATCAAGAACCAATCAATGTCAGAGAAACTTTTGTGTGTTTTGATAGCAATGGAGTACTAAATGACACGTGGCCGTCGAAATGGACAAGAATGAAATCGTATCCGGAAAACAATTTTCTACCAACTTTACAAGCTCAAATAGCTTTGAACAGTACCAAATATAAATTGCGTTTTAGACCTTTTAGTGAAAAAATCACTGATTCCGGCTGGTTAGAACTTTATAATGAAAGTCCTAAGGATGAAAAAGGTTTATCTCCAATATTTTATTATATACCTATATGTTCAACTTTGTCAATAGTTCCTCTGGTAATGGAATTAATTCAAGTTTTAAATAAAAAAATATGTTAATATACAAGTGTTTTATTAATACACAAAAATATACATATGCTTAATCCTTAAATATAATTACAGATAACAAAAAACAATTTATAAGTAGGAGTCATAATAGATAGGAGTCCACAAAGATCATTTACGATAAACCGTTGTACGTTGGTTTTTCTATTCTGGATATATCTAAAACATTCATATATAATTTTTTTTATGGATACATTAAAAAAAAGTACCACAATAATGCTAGTCTTCTTTATACAGATACTGACTCACTTATTCTAGAAGAAGAAACACCAAACTTTTATGATGATATGAACAAAAATATACATTATTTTGATACATCCAACTACATGGAGAATAATATACACGGAATATACAAGACCGAGTCAATACTTGGAAACATGAAAAATGAATTTCCCACCAATACCTTGAAAGCTTTCTATGGCACCGGAGCTAAAGCTTATTGTATAGAGGCTGACACAGTTATCAAAAAAGCTAAAGGTGTTTCCAGACATGTTGTTAAAAACCAACTACAGTTAAATGATTATATTAGGGTTATTTATAATCAAGAAGCCATTTTTAGAAGAATGTATTTCTTTAGGTCAGAAATGCACACTATTTACACCGAATTGCGAAACAAAATATCTTTAACACCTCAGGATGATAAGAGATATATTATTCCTGGAGATGTATCTACTCTTGCTTGGGGGCATTTTTTAATTAATCAACATAATGGTACCATAGATAATCTTTTATCTGTTGCAAATGAGCTGATACACCCCACATTAGTTGATTTAGATAATATTCCCACTGAGGAATTGTTTCAAATTGATGCATTCCAGTATGATTCATACTTGTAAAATTTATATGTTTTGTAAACAATGTATATTATTTTAATTATTTAATTTTTGGAAATAATGTATGTTAATAAAACCAAGTGTATGAACAAATCTTTTTATTTAAAACCTTAATTATTTCTAATAATACAAAAAATATTGAGAAAGTTGAACATATAGCTATATAATTAGATATTCGAGGTATGAATGTTTCCTTCTTAGTTATTTCATTATAAAGTTGCAACCACCCGGAATCAGTGATTTTTTCACTATAATGTCTAAAACGCAATTTATATTTGGTACTGTTCAAAGCTATTTGAGCTTGTAAAGTTGGTAAAAAATTGTTTTCCGGATACGATTTCATTCTTGTCCATTTCGACGGCCACGTGTCATTTAGTACTCCATTGCTATCAAAACACACAAAAGTTTCTCTGACATTGATTGGTTCTTGAATTAAGAGCAAATTTCCCAAAATTGCTTGTAAAACAATAAAGTTTAATGATACCATCATAATAATAGCTATTTAGAATTTAACATCTATTTATAGTAAACCTAACTCCGGACGAGAGGAGTCCCGTTTATATGGTGGAGATTCCATTAACCCATCACGATAACCTACAAATCGATGAGATAATCCCATAGGTCTTGTCTCGCTACAAAATGCACAAAATTCAAATACTAATTTCCACCCTTTAAATATTAAGTTTCTTGGAATAAGTCTAGCTTTAGACATTTTACGACAAATAAGACAAAGCTTTTGTCGTACGATATAAGAAGGAAGTCTTGAAAAAATTTTCCACTCCTCATCACTATAGTTAAGTACATCAACCAAATTATCCCAATTTATATGACATGTTTACACAAATCACAAAACAACCTCAATACAAAATTAAACTATAAGTATACGAATTTCTAATATTATAGTTTGTGAAGGGAGTCTAAACGAACTGCTTGATGATTTAGCTTAACAAGTTTTAACAGGAACGAGTAACAACCCGCGAGCTGATAAAATCTAATACACCTTCACCGGTACAACCTAGTGTCAATATATCATTAGGAGTGGGGGGCAATGAGAATAGGAAGGATATAAAAGTATAGAAAGGTCGTTAATGTAAACAGTATGAACTCAAGCCGGTTTTGTGAACGGCTTAATCAGTTTAGTATACGCATTAAAAGGTTAAAACGTGATATTCTATTTTACAAAAGTAAGAGATATATCAATTATATAAATAATCGTATTAACCAGTTAAAAAGTGAATATGAAGATAAACAACATGTTTAATCAGTTTTCAAAGCTGTGTTTGAGTGATGCGCTTGCGTAGTGGTAAAGTTTACACGCCAAAAGAAAAAGAAGACAAGAGACTATTTTTTCTCTACCGATACGAAGAGCAAAAATGGATAGACTTGGTGTTTAGGAACATTAACCGTTTTAATAAAGATGGATTGTTGCCCAGGGTCTCGCATGATGGCGGAGCATCCAAAAAAACCGTTGTACAAGTTCACGACCACAGAATTGGAATATTTTAGCCTAGCCTACGTAAAAAAATTTGTAGACCCAATTGAACTTCTCCGTGCATGGTCTATACTACCCACGAAATTTTGCCAGGATTTTGAAATTCAAACTCGTCTCCATGTTTCGTTCATTTTAATCGTCCTGAGTGGAGAACGGAGTTAGAAGGATTCGCTCCTGTTCAATCTAGTTGTCATTTGTGTAAACTAGCACTTCAAAATTTAAATTGTAGATATAACAATTAATGTAGTTTATCGAATAAAATATTATTTTTTAATAAGATAAGATTTTTTATTAATAAAACAAAATGTAAAAAAAATTCTATATTGCATTATAAAAGTATCATACAAATAAAATACGTTAGATAAAGCACATACACTTTCACTGTTTGAATGATATGGGCATTTTGCATCCATTTTCTGCAGAGCTGGTTGTTCATCCAATTCTATAACTGGGGATAAACTATACTTTTTGATGTACAGTGCCTTTTCTCGCCCCTTGACATAAACAGCATTAACATTTCTTATCAAATATTGGATAATATTATGAAACTGGTGTACTGGTGTAAATCCATGATTCCAGTTCAAACCATGATGGTTATTCATCAACCAAACAGCTTGATTATAATATTCAGAACTTAATAAACGCATCGGATACGGTGGTTTGAAAAAAAAATGACTGATTTGTTTACCATCATATTTTGCCATTTCCTTCACGATAAAGTTATCTTTTTCAATAATAAAACCTTGAACATCTACTACTAAGCACATAATTAAAGACTGAGTTTGTGTAGTGCATAACTTCTATTTTTAAAACAATATTTAGTCATGCGCATGAGAGAGTTTCACATATAATGTCATAATTAGCACCTGACCCCATACATTTTATATATATATATATATATATATATATATATATATATATATATATATATATATATATATATATATATATATATGAAAATTACTGAGTTCTCGGGAAGAACCGCGTTGAGAATTTAAAACTCGACGTTTCGGCACCCATTTTGGAGCCATTATCAAGAGTGATACGGTTCGGTTCGAGTTCGGGGTCTCAATCTGCCTACTCCCTTCACTCGAGACGTACCAGTATCGTGTTCTATATTGCAAGAACTGTCTCTCGGGACTGAGGTCTCAATCTGCCTACTCCTCAGTGTCAAGTGACAACCGGTCTTACCCTGTGTGGCTGCTTTTATACTCGCTGTATGCGCGGGAACGGTATGCGCTGACGTGGCCTGAGCGGTGTGGGCGGGAGGTCGCTGAAGCAGGGGTCGCCATGTTGCCGGCAATCGTTTCGCGTCATCGCGCGTGTTCAAGCTGTTAGGCCGTTTTTCGATTTCGATAGCTTTACGAATGATTCTCGCTTTTAATGAGCTGATGGGAGCGATGGTTTTTGCTTTCTCGAAATCTATTTTGTGGCCTGTCTGAATATGATGTTGGGCTAGGGCTGAAGTGGTATCGGAATGTTTGACTGATAGAGAATGTTCGTAAATACGGTTATGGATTCGTCGGTTTGTCTGTCCTACGTATGTACGTGGGCAACTGGAACAAGGTATCTCGTAGACACCATGGTCTTCATTGGGGATTTGGTCTTTTACGGATCTGACGAGATTGGACAATTTGGAGTGAGTGGTGAAGATGGTTTTGATATTAAGAGGGATAAGAGTTCTACTGATCTTGTCAGTGACACCTTTAATGAAAGGTAGAAAGATTTTGGGTTGATCCGGCGGCAAGGTTTCTTTTTTGGATGGAGTGGGGTTTAGAAGTTTTTGAATGCTTCTATTGATTTGGGCTTTGTGGTAGCCGTTTTGTAGGAGTGTTTGTCTTATTGAATTGATTTCGGATGACCTGTGATTGTTGTCGCTAAGTCTTATGGAACGGGAAATAAGAGTGTTGATGACTGAATTAAGTTGGGCGGGGTGATGATGTGACTGGGCATTGAGATAGCGGTTTGTATGAGTGGGTTTCCGGTACACGGAATAGGAAAAACTGTGAGCTGGAGTTTTCTGAATAAGAACATCAAGGAATGGCAAAGCGCTTCAGACTCAACTTCCATCGTGAATTGAATGCTGGGATGTATTCCATTCAGGTGGGAGAGGAAGAGATCTAATGTGTCTTTACCATGGGGCCAAATGACAAAGGTGTCATCAACGTACCGTAACCAGCAGGTGGGTTTGAGATTTGACGAGGACAAGGCTACTGTTTCGAAATGTTCCATGTATATATCTGCTATTACGGGAGAGAGGGGCGATCCCATTGGGGCACCTTTGATTTGACGATATAAATGATTTTGGAACGTGAAATATGTATTAGACATGCAGTGTTTAATAAGAGATAATGTGTCTTGGGGAATTTGATGTTTAGAGTCCAAGATGGAAATGGTTTCATCGATGGGAATGTTGGTGAATAAAGAAACAATGTCAAAACTGACTATTATGTCTGAGGGTGAAATAAAAAAGTTTTTCAGAAGATCAATGAAATGAAAAGAGTTTTTGACAAAGGACGAGGCCTTTTCGGCTAATGGTTGTAAGAATGAAGCGAGATGTTTTGCCAATTTCTGGGTGGGACAGTTGTATGCACTGACGATGGGTCTTAGGGGAACATTGGGCTTATTGATTTTTGGAAGGCCGTATATCTTTGGAATTCGGGATGATTTTTCTCTGGGTATAAGAGATTTTTTGAGGTCTGGAGGTAGAGTAGACTTATTTATAATGGATTTGGTCGTTTTTTCTAGATATGTGGTTGGATCATTTGGGACATGTTTATATTCTGTGGAATTCAGAAGTTCGGACATTTTGTCGAAATAGTTAGAAGAGTTGAGAATGACGGTGGCATTACCTTTGTCGGCCGGAAGGATGACGATGTCAGGGTTGTTGTAAAGTTCTTTGAGGGCACGTCTTTCTGAAAGACTGATATTTGAAGGTGGGGGTTTGGAAGTACGGAGAATTCTGGCGACATCTTGTCTGGCAACTTCGGCTTGGTCGGAAGGAAGATCGGAAATAGCTTCTTCAGTTTGACAAATAATTTTCTCAGTTGGAATGGAAAGAGGAGTGACAGAGAAATTGAAGCCTTTTGACAGAGCTTTGGTAGCTGAATCGGATATGTGAATATCTGAGAAATTGTGAACAACAGTAGAAGGTTGTTAATTTGAAATGGGCGGTGGATTTTGCTGAGAGATAAGTTGGTCCAGTTTGCGTTTCTGGGTTTGGGTTTTGTTGTCAGAAATGTGTTGGGCTTTTTGGTGAGAAAGACGATCGAAAGTGTCCCATAATAATGGATGGATATTGAAAGAGTGAATGTCATTGTAGGTTTTAAGAAGTTGGGAATTTGTTGTATCTAAGTTGCGTCGGGTGGAATGAATTGAATTTCTAAGAAGCGAAAAACCAGTGGCTCTAAGAATTTTGGAAATTGATGAAGATTTGGTGTGATGTTTAACTTGTAAAGATTTTGGAATGACTTGATGGTCACGACATGATTTAAGAAAAGCAAGATCACAGAGAAGACGGTATTTGCGTGTTAGAAGATTAGAAAAAGATTTAGTAAGAATGAAAAATTCCTCCCCGTAGAGGCGAATAAAATGTTCGGATAAGTTTCCGCGGTCAGATAAATGAAAATTACTGAGTTCTCGGGAAGAACCGCGTTGAGAATTTAAACTCGACGTTTAGGCACCCATTTTGGAGCCATTATCAAGAGTGATACGGTTCGGTTCGAGTTCGGGGTCTCAATCTGCCTACTCCCCTCACTCGAGACGTACCAGTATCGTGTTCTATATTGCAAGAACTGTCTCTCGGCACTGAGGTCTCAATCTGCCTACTCCTCAGTGTCGAGTGACAACCGGTTTTACCCTGTGTGGCTGCTTTTATACTCGCTGTATGCGCGGGAACGGTATGCGCTGACGTGGTCTGAACTGACGTGGCCTGAGCGGTGTGGGCGGGAGGTCGCTGAAGCAGGGGTCGCCATATATATATATATATATATATATATATATATATATATATATATATCTGTTCTCATACGGGAAGTATCTCATTAGATACAATTAGGTTTTAACACTATTTCTAATTTGCATACACCTGTCCCTAATTTGTATATACATGTCCAACATAAAAAATATATGAATACATAAAACATATAAATATTTTACAATTGTTTTACTATTTTAGTTAGGGGATTATATGTAAATTTTTTCTCGGGGAGTATTAGACAATAGGCTGATATATCAGAGGTTGTTGGTTCATCTGTCTCAAATTCTATACGGAGCACAACAGATCCGGATTGAATTACTTCTTTTTGACGAGAGCAGTCAATGTTTATAAGTGGAGCAATCGTTTTAAAGTCATTTGGATTAAATATCGGTTGGTTTAAGGTCATGTGATAATAACTCTCCTGGAAATTGGCAAACATTTCATATAGTTTGGCAAACCTATTAGTCTTAAAATCTAGTTGAAGATCATTATAAGGATACCTTTCAGAATTTAAAAACACTTTAATATTCTTTAAAGTGCAATGATCAAATTTACTCATATCTTTTGTTAATTTTGATTTTCTGTTATTTTGAAAAGCAACAACAATGTGTCGTGGAGTCTCTATTTTGGTACTAGTCCGCACTGACCATGTGTGACGTGTAGAGTTATTTAGGGCTGGATATTCAATCATTTGCCAACTTCGAAATTTAATAGGTAGATCTTGGTTTGTATGTGAAATTTTGTTTAGTCGCAACTGTTCTCGAATACTAGGAGTGACATGCGGTACCTCCCAATATAATTTAGTAATGTCAATTTTCGGACGTTCAGTCTCATCTTCGCTTACTACTGCATCAATATCATCATTTGATCGAATAAGTATCAATTCTTGTTTCATGTTCATAATAATTTTTCTTAAATCTTCAAAGAATCCGGATAATAATCTTAAAGGTATACACACATTAAAGTTTCCATTTGAATCCACCAAAACACTGTTTTTAGGGACTTCACTATTAGTTTCCATTCTACTCATTTTTGGAAACCAACCCGCATTTTCCAATAGCAAGCTTTGATTTTCATTAAGGCTAAGATAGTTTTTAATACTTGATACTAATCCTATATCACGTACTGAGTCAATTAATACTCCATTTAATTCAAAACGTAGTTCACGAAACAAGTAAGCTATACTATTATTAATAAATTTTATTTTGGTGGGTGTTTTATTGTCATGTGTGGCTAATTTGCCTTCAATATAGAGATAACTATTTGCTGGAAACGTCAAACTATCCAAATCTTGTACTGCGATACGGACTTCATCACTGTATCCTAATTTTCCAGGAATGTATGGTTGATAAGTGTGAAACTGATAATCTTCAATAGTGTTATCATTAAAAGGTTGACCAGTAACGTGAAGAATTTCCATTATACCAAGACTTTAAACCCCAACGATTGCAGAAAGCGACGATTTGATAATGTTATTACTTTAGAAGGTTATGGTAGTGTCCTTATATATGTTTTCGGTCCGCGGGAAAAAACTAAAACCATTATATTTGTTTTCTAAGATGCAGGTTTACTGTTACTTCTTCTCCTCCGAAATCGACAAGTTTACTTGTTTGGTTGATCATTTTTACTGTAAGGTTAGAGATTGTTTTAATACTCACTGGAAAATACAAAATATTTTGGGGTACCTCTACTATTTTATACCCAGTTGGTACGGTTGGAAAGAACTGATGGATAATCTGAACTGGATTCCCGGTTAAATAGGATCCCGATGCTCTGTTACAATCAACACACAATGCGTTTGCACTCGAAATCTCCACTGGATTATCTGAAATATGTATCTGGTTTGCTGCTAGTAGCCCTGATGTAAATCCAAATAATTTTCCAATAGAATTGGCTGGAAGAAATGAAATTTCTCTATTACTATTAATAATAACTTTGGAGGTTGACAACTGTGGAGTAATTTCTATAGTGGCATCGCTATCTCTCTTTTTCATGTTTTCTTTTATAAGTTTTGTTATATCATCTAATTCATAAGATCCCTTTGGTAATTTATAGGTATAAGTAACATTTCGTATATTCCAGAGGAAAAGGTTATTGTTTTCATCGATATTTGGAATACTATTAAAACTATAAAAACTGGTTAGCCCAATTTCGTAATCAAATTCATCTTCAAGGTAAATCGGAGGATTAAAACTAAAACTCAAATTTGAAGGGTTTTCAGTAAGCGTAAAGTTGAAAGACATTAGAAGGAAAAGACAGTTAAGAAAGACATTGTTTTAAAACGTAACCAACTAACGTTTGATATTTATAGTAGTTGTACAGAAAATCCAGTGAATAATGACCACACCTATATGAATCGTTTTGAATTTTATCATAATTATAATATACTTTATTACGCTTTTTGGAGGAGGTAAGCCCCCATAAGAATCAAAGTAAATTACGTTGGACTTAGATTTCGCGTAAGCTACCCAGTGGGTTCCGACTCCACGATTAGAATCTAAATTTATAACACCACACTCGTTTTTATGAATTTTTTTTGGCATATTATTTCTCATATACACACCTCTAAACAAAGGAAGATCTTTACCATGCTTTATTATATCAGTACTTGTTAAAGCATGATGAGGAAGATTTAATTTTTTGAATAAGGCTTCAAGTATAATCCATAGCCCTTATAAGGTCTTAGATATAATCCTTTGCCTTTCTGTTCCATGGCTAGATTATGGCGTTTTTGTTCTTCAAGACTAATTCGATTAGCTTTTGCATCTCCAATAGTCTTGTAAATAGTAGTACCGAGGCCCCCAACAGCAGATAAAGCACCGATCCGGGGAGAAGGAGGGGAAGGAATCCACCTTTCTTTGGTGTTTTAATGATCCTTTTTTTCTTATTTATTTTTTTACGAAGAGATCCACCTTTTTTGCGTTTAAGACCCATTCCCAACTTACGTTTTCCTTTCATAGCGGTTGTAACAAACCAAGCAGCTGCCTTCTGTCCAAAAGGGACCTCTTTAGATTTTACAATATCCCAAGCTTTGTTTTCTAAAATCTGATCCGCCTTGTGTCTGGTTGATAAATCACTATTTGTAGAGTATGCAATATCGTGTTGCTTACACGCCTCGTCTAGTTTATTAATTCCCTTATCTCCCCGCTCGAATCTTTGTTGTAAACGAGTTCCTGGTCCACAATAGGAATATCCTGGAAGATGAAGTTCTAATGGAAGCTTATTAATTAGTGCTTTTTTTTCATGGTTGATGGGCTATATATACCCCAAAGTTTTAGAAACATTCTCTCAATGAAGATTGAACAGGAAAAGCTCTCTCTTCCTATTTCTAACCACGATGAGGTTACAGAGGAACAACATGTAAAACATGGCTATCTTTTTGGTGGCAACCGAAGGTTTTTAGTTGTTGGACCAAGTGGTTGTGGCAAAACTAATGTTTTACTGTCTTTAATTGAGCATCCAAATGGTCTAAGATTTGAGAATATATATTTATATTCCAAGTCGTTGTATCAACCAAAGTATGTATATTTGCGAAACTTGGTTGAGCCAATAAAAGAAATTGGCTACGAAGAATATAATGATTCCAATAATGTACCATTTCCTGATGAAATTAAAGAAAATTCAGTAGTTATTTTTGATGATATTCCATCGTGTGATCAAAAAATTATACAAAGGTATTTTTGTTATGGGAGGCATAAACATATAGATTGCTTTTATTTATGTCAAACATATAGCGCTATTCCAAAACAATTAATTAAAGATAATTCTAATTTACTTGTAGTTTTTCAATAAGACTTTAAAAATTTAAAACATATCTTTGACGATCACGTTAATATAGACATGACTTTCCAAAAATTTAAAGATTTGTGCTCATTCTGCTGGAAAGACAGATATGGATTTCTTGTCATTGATAAGGACTCTCCCAAATTAACGGGTAGATATCGGTGTGGGTTCGATAAGTATATAAGGCTTTAAACTAATATTCCTGGTACATAATGGATCCTAAAGTTACACGAAAACTGCTTTTATCACGACAAGCGTTGAAGAAAAAGTATCGTAGTTTAAAAAATCTTAGTCTGCTTTAGAAAAAAATTATAAACCTATTACACAACCACTTAATGAACTTTTACATAAACTGGAAACCGTTCCGTCTATTAAACAAGAACCACAATATTCTTTTGAAAAACCAATCAAGTTAAGTACACTAAAAGACTACAAAATGAGAAAATCCAATTATCGCTTAGCATTTTCTTCTCCAAATAAAAGTATACTTCCTGGGGGATCAAAAACACCTACCAACTTTGGAGATGAATCTATTATTCCAAGGGAAAGCACCGCACAACCAGAAGAAACTTTTCAATCAGAAGGACGAACTAATACCACAGATGAGGATATTAATCGGTATTTTGAAGATACGCTTAGAGAATTTAATCAAATGATCACAAATCCAGATATAATGAATCAATTTTATGAGAACTATACATCACCCTTACCAAAGAAATATATTAAAGCTAACATTGAAGACACAAAATGTGATTTTGACCATGATTTAGGAGTTTATCATGATTTGGAAACTGAAAAATTTTCCATTGGAAATTCCCTAATTGATTTTGATGGCGCAGATTTAATTATCAATAATATAAGATACAAGGGGATACCAGGGCTCTACGAGCTTTTATTTAAAACAAATCCTGTATCGTTTAAAAAAACAGATGTTAATGAATATGTTGATATTTTACGTAGAACAAATGCGATATATAGAAACAATAATCCTGACTTACCTATAAAAAGTATTCCGTCAAAAATAAAGGATAAATATAATTTTATTATTAAACCAGTTTTGGAAACGAGACCACAACCATCTAGAGTTCGTTTAAGTTCACTTCCTGGAAATTTAGCGCAGGGATCGGTTACCCGAAATTTAGCTAAACATTATAAAAAAAGGGGTGGTGCACTTTTTAGAAAATATAGTGGGAAGCCATTAGAGTATAAATACTTTGATGATTTTAATGAAATAATAGATAGATTAAGGTTATTAATCGCATCACAAGCTGCGGGTAACGACGGAGTGGTAAATGAAATTATATCTATAATTGAAGAACTTCGAGAAGGTGGAAAAATACAGTAATGCCAATAAACCGTTTCGGAAATCATTTTTTATCCGAGCCAAAAACTTGTGATGATGACCTTTCGGTACCCTTATATTTCACAGCTAATCCAAAAACTTTTTTTAGCAAATGTTTTTATCGTATAAGAGGACATGAAAATTTAAAAATTAATAAAAATTATTATATTTTGGAAAACATGGAGACCACTTTTTCATTTCCGTTTAGTTGTAAAATTGATTCCGTTTTAAAAATACTTTACTCCGATGGTTTTGATAAAATTAATTCTAAAACATATAAATTGCATAAATTGGTTGGGGTTCAAATAAAAAAGGGAGATACAATTCAATTCAAGTTAACGAAATTACCTTTAATAACTGTGTCCTTTAGAAAAAGATATATAAACACAATAGTGTAGATATAATTATCAAAATGCCTGTAAGTAAATTTGGTAATCATTTTTTAAAATCATGTAAAAATTTATCAAGACCGAGTAAACTATATTTTGTTTGCGACGCTTCTACATTTTACAGTAAATTCGTTTTAACACTAAAAGGAGAAAAAAAATTAAATTTGAATAAAGAATACTACGTTCTTGAAAATGGTGGAACAGCTTATGTCTTTTCCGTAAATGGGAAAATAGAATCTATCCAACACTATGCCTTTGATGCACCAGTAATATTAAATTCTGTACAATATAAATATCATGAATTGATAGAAAAAACTTTTCAGAAAGGTAATAAGATTTCATTTAAATTAGGCACTCACCCCAACGTATTAGTGCATATAACTATCCAATGTCCTCTAGAAAAACATGTCTAAGAGCCAAGTAATTGAAGAGCTACATAGACCAGCGAGAAAAAATTATACAAGAAGACATGTAATCATAAAAGGGTTACGTGATTTGGTTCAAGCAGATTTAGCCGTAATGATTCCTTATGCTAAAGTGAATAAGGGGTACCAATATATTCTTGTTGTTATAAATGCATTTAGTAAATTTGTGTGGGCGGCGCCGGTTAAACGAAAAACAGGAAAAGAAATTTCAATGGCAATGTCCAAAATCTTAAACAAAATGTCAGTTTTTCCAAAAAATCTTCAAACTGATTTGGGAAAAGAATTTTACAATTCCAATTTTAACTCTCTTATGAAATCACATAATATTAACCACTACAGTACATTTTCCAACCTAAAGGCAAGTATAGCAGAAAGAGTGATACGGACCATAAAATCAATGTTGTGGAAGCAGTTTAGTTTACAAGGGTCTTATAAATGGGTAACCAATCTTTCTGATATTGTTAAAAAATACAATAATACTAAACATTTAACTACAGGTTTTGCACCTAGCCAAGTCAATGAAAAAAATGCCAGAAATATAACTGCCTATAATCACCTTAAAACCATTGATCCCAGGAAACGTAAATTAAAAGTTGGTGATTACGTCCGAATTTCAAAACATAGGAGTTTGTTTACTAAGGGTTATTTGCCCAACTGGACAAATGCGATTTTTAGAATAAGAAAAGTTAAGCAAACCAATCCAG
The DNA here is from genome assembly GCF_040954645.1 of Diabrotica undecimpunctata. Lineage (NCBI taxonomy): Eukaryota > Metazoa > Arthropoda > Insecta > Coleoptera > Chrysomelidae > Diabrotica > Diabrotica undecimpunctata. The sequence goes on along the minus strand of NC_092807.1, from coordinate 74,465,578 downwards.
TAACTTATTTGTTGGAAGATTCACGAAAAGAAGAAATTCAAGGTGCTTTTTACAGCGAAAAATTACAAAAAACCCGGTTTCCTGATATTTATTTAGTGGAAAAGGTGTTAAGGAGGAAAGGCAACAAGGTATATGTAAAATGGATGGGAATGGATAGCACACATAATTCATGGATTCATAAAACTAATGTAGTAAATTAAGTTTTGTAATAAAATATTAATAAAAAAGTTTTTTTATAAATGTGTTTAATTTTTACGTTTAATATACAATACAAATTATGTAATTATTCCTACAAAAATACAAATTTTATTTTAAAATAATTTTATTTTTATACTTTTCTTGAAAGATAGGATTTATAATTTTAGCAAATTCTTCTATTCTACGATGAAATCTAACTCTATCGGAAGCAATGAATTCCCAATATTTAGTTCTGCATGGACAATTGACTTCAACGTAGTGGATACGGACATTTTCGTTAAATTTGACCATTTAATACACCCGGATACCTATAAATTAACTCCATAGCCAGACCATAAGTCATTTTATTTATATTTTTTATTGGCTCCATAATTTTAAGTCCAGATTCAATGGGGTCCGTAAGATCAATACCCAACTTTAAGATTTTTAGAGAATTGGTAAATTCTTCTTTTTTCAGAATTTCTAAATGATAATTAATAAGCGGAAGTATTTTCCATATTGACGCGATTGAATTAGCGCCCAAAATGATCTGTGATTTACCTTTGGTGATTTTTACAACTAACATGCATGGAAGCTGCATGAATTCTAGCAGAAAATTTTCATCTTTAATTGGTTGTTGGTGATTTCCAGCCATAAAACTATCGATCACATTTTTATGAGATAAAAAGTTGATCCAATCCGTTTGACTGAATAATACACAAGCATGTTTATATCCACTGATTATAACGCTTAGTTCAAAGTTGAATTCGTGTGCCAAACAAGTTGATATATATTTTGTATTTGATGGATTTAGAAAAAGTTGACGTTCACCCAACAACACGTTAGACATCTGTACATTAGCACTCATTATTTAAGACTAAATAACATGCATGATTCAAAGTTTTTTTATACCTAATTTTTATCCCCACTCTTAAATTACTCATGTCATGTCGAAACATGTCCTTAATTGAAGTTGCTACATAAAATACGTCCGGTGTAAGCACAAAATGCCAGGTGCAGTATTTAATAAACTCCATAAATGGACAAAACCACAGGTACAATATTTAATAAGCCCCTATATGCACAAAACAACATGAGCCTGAAGGTCCCCACTCATACCAACCCATATCCAATATTCTCTCATATGCTACAAATGGATAGCTGCAACAAACTGGTATTTGCTACAAATGGACAGGTTTAACAAACCGGTTTGCTTGTATCCCGACTGCTCTCATGCCAACCCCATATCCGATATTCTCTCATGTGATACAAATCGACAGGTGCAACAAACTGGTTTTACAAATCGACAGGTTTTAAAAATCGACAGGTGCAACAAACTGGTTTTACAAATAGACAGGTGCAACAAACCGGTTTGCTTGTATCCGGACTGCTCTCATGCCTACCCCATAACCGCTATCCTCCCATTTCCCTTCTACTCATTTCAAATAAGAACATCCAAGTTCATTTTTTATGGGTGCCTTCTCATGTCAGAATTGAAGGTAACGAAGTTGTAGATAAACTAGCTAAAAACGCACCAACTAACCTGATGTCCGAAGAAAGTAACATATTGGTACAAAACGATTTAAAACTATACTTAAAACAAAAAATAATTCAAAAATGGCAAAAAACTTGGAACAACACTCCATCAAGGCTATACGAAGTCAACAAACATCCACATCGTTGGAAACCAAAAATAAAAGACAGAAGAGAGCATGTGATACTTACCCGTCTCCGTATCGGCCATACACGACTTACTCATGGCTATTTACTACAGCGCAAAAATAAACCAATTTGTGAAGTGTGCAACCGTGTTCTAACGGTAAAACATTTTTTAATACAGTGTCCTAAATATAAAAGTGAACGACTCAAATGTAGCATACCCAACTGCCCTAGAAGAAAATACAGATACCCAAAGAATAATTTCTTATCTTGAAGACTGTCAACTTCTTCATAAGATTTAACACATACATTGTAATACACATACATATTATTATTATTAATTGTAAACTAATGTATATACACTATTTCTATCAACTGTAACATTAATCTAAATACGCTAATGCCTCTGCGTGGTAGATGCGTTTTAAAAAAAGGTATTTATATTAGATTATAGATTATATTAGATTTATATTAGATTAGATATTCAGTTTTGTGAAAGCGCCTGTCTTAGACAAATTGAAGGAGCGCTCCTAAGATTTTTCGGGGTTTGGCTCAAAATTAATTCGTAGTTTATTTTTATTATATTTAAGGCATCATTTAGATTTTTTTTCACTTCAGCAACAAAAGTTTTGGTTGTGCAATGTATCGTCTACATGAAAGTCCTAGTATCTACTGGTATCGGTTAATCATTTGTGTAAATGTAATACAGTGTAGGTGCCATTACGCTACCCCAAGCGAGACCATTCATCTGCGTTCTTCATCTTACCATTGAATGATACGAAACATCTTCTGTTCTGTAGATATACGCGGATAAAACAAGTGATGTTTTTATCTAAGGTGATGTCATACAGTTTTGGAGAAATGTCCTCTAATTTAATATGTCGTAAGTAGTTTGACAAATACCACCCCTGATACCCGATATCTTTCGTACCCGTTGTTGCTTTTTGCAAAAACGGCTACGTTATTACGTACGTTAATAAGTATTACGAATAAAAATAAATAAGCAAGAAGAATATAAGTGATCTATATTTAAAGCAAGTGACAGAAAAAATAATATTATATATACATTTACTTCTAAATTAAAAATTAAATTTTGATATGCCTAACAACGAAAGATACAAAAACACAATTATTTAAAGTTGAAAATAATGATAGCTTGTACAAGCGACAAAGCATTTAAAACAATAAGACCGAACATATTATATGTAATTGTAATAGATATGTTGCCAAGAATCAAGTGACCCTAAGGTACCGAAATATTTCTTCGTTTAGTATCTGCCATAAGTGTATCCATGGGTTTATGTGTATATAAAATATAGTATATAAAGTACTAAATTCCCTACATTTAAAAATCGAAATATTGAAATTAGACAGTAAAAAATTGGAATTTTAAGAATGATTTATAAATTGTTATAATTTAAATTTTACTACTTCATGAAACAAATATTTTATACGTCATAAACTGTAGCAATTGAAACATCGGAACGTACACTTATATAATAAATATTTCAGTGCCAATGCATTAAAAAAAAATACTAATAAATAAAAATGAACTCTTGCCTTTTCCAAGTTTATAATAGACACTACTTAAGTTTAAAAATAATTAAAGCAAGTAATATAAATTACCACCATAAAATATTTAACTACATTAACCAAGTATTTGTGAAATTTCTCGATGACTAAATTGATTGATATTTAAATAAATTTGAAGTTCCAAAACGTACCTGCTGTAAAATTTGAAAGTCTACGACTAATCAAATTATTGGCAACATCGCAAGAGTTTAGTTGTGTACGAGAAAAAATATATACGGATCCCAAAAATGTTTTAACCTATTACAGAGTTCACTTAATCCTACGTGGTGCTCGGAGTCTACATAAAGCGCTACGCAGATAATAATATACACGGTGTATATTCTACTGGAGTTGATTCCAATTCCGTTATAATACCGTTTTAGAACGGAGCTTACCTTAACCGCTAGATGTATATATATATATATATATATATATATATATATATATATATATATATATATATACATAATATATCTCGCGATAGTGGTGACGGTCACAAATTCAATGCTTTTTCCCCATCCAAAAAGAAGTGCTATGTAGTATATATGCGTTGCATGCATCACATACTATTTATATATAATACATAATATATCTCGCGGTGACGGTCGCGAGTTCACTGCTTTTTCACCATCCAAAAAGTGCATACATTTTTCATTTTTCAAGTACATAAAAAATTGCAGAAGTTTTCACTTGTGTGTAAATATTTATATGTACATATTATATATATATATATATATATATATATATATATATATATATATATATATATATATATATATATATATCTACGGCATAAAGTAAACTCCGCCCATGTTAAAATTAAGGTTCAAGTGAGCTCCGTGGTGAAGTGGACACCGATATACGGGGCTCACTTGACCATTCCATAATATTGGCTGTGTCGATTCGTTAACATGTATAGTTTCATAATTATTAAAAATTTTGTAGAGTCCATAAGTACCCCTGTATCATAAATGTATATCGCTTAGTTCACGTGTATATATTATAGGGGTCGTGCAGATCTGTTTTAATTGTATATTGGAACCATAAGTATATCGGTTTAAGTAAGCTCTGATAGTTTGGCAACTATGCGATTAAGCCGTATATTTTCAGCGTATACTCTAAACGGTTCATACGGACTCCTTAGTCCTTATTTTTGTTATCATTCATACGCATTACAGTATGTAATAGATATGTATACTACCAAATACGTGTTTTTGGTAGGTACGTGCTTTTCTAAAAATAGCTTTATAGATACAAAAGGATTTCGTTACCAAGTTGGATGTTTTTTTCATATGCCGAAATTTCCTAATGCATTTTGTTAACGTTAGTATGTCTTTATACGTTTTATTTAAGAATCCGATTAATATGAACTTGTTTTATTTCATCCATCTATTGTTTTACGATATCTTGTATCTTCTTTATTATTTTATTTCTGGTTTTGTTTGTATACTACATATAATTCTGGATAGGTTATCTTAAAATAAATATTTAAGTGCTAAAATAGATATTTTTGTGTAAAAATGGATAGTAGTCCGCAAAAAATAGAAGAATGCTTAATTTATCTAGCCAGAATATATCACTTTACCAATATTACATACTTCTGAATGGTAAGGTAATTTAGGGGTAATATGTAATCAATATAAGTGGAGTTAGTGTCAAATTTGCAATAATCTTTATAAGCAATAGCTTACTGACTGTACTTTACATGTTCAGTTTAAATAATTCAACCTTGTCCCTTCAGAAAAGAGCAATTTAAATGGCAAAGTCAACAAAGAAGGTGTGAAGAATCTTTTACCACCCCACGTTCACACAAGTTAACCGGTGTTTGCAGGCAAGAGTCCTCCCGAGGGTTCAGATGGCGAGGATTAGCTTATTTATTTTGGTATATCTTGCACATGTGTTGATCTGGCCAGTTTTTTCTCGATTTTAGTCATAAAATGGGCTTGTGTTCGTGAAGTACATGTTGCGAATCTAGATTTTGTTTCTTTCGTTCTTTAGCTACTTATCTTCGGATATTAGGTGTCTTGGTAGCTGCGATATTGTAGAGCTTATGTATGGATGTGAGTGTTAATATCCGCTGAATTTGGATGACTAATTTATAGCTAAATCTACGTGTTAAGTATGTTTTGGTGTCATTCATACTGGCAAGGTATATTCGGCAGCAGAAGCATAGAATGCAAGCGTTTACGTTTTAAGGGTGGAAGGATGTGCTTCTCATTTTTAGCTGACAAGTTGGCGGAGAATATTACTTCTGGTCCTCAGTGTGCCTTTTAGTTTTAAACAAAGTTCTGTGAATAACTAAGTGTAATACAAACTATCTTCAAGGTATTTATAGCAAGTCCAGAGTATAAGGATTTCGTGACACTATTGGATGTTCAGATTTGTGAAAACGTCTGTTTTGGGGATATTAAAGTAGCACACCTGAGTTTTTCCGGGGTTTGGCTTAAAAATGATTTATAGTCTATTTTTATTGTATTTAAGGCATGATTTAGATTTTTCTCCACTTCAGCACCAAAAGTTTTTGGTTGTGCAATAATAGATGTGTCGTATACATAATAAAAGTCCTAGTATTTACTGGTATGGGTACTGGTATTTACTTGATGGTTTGTGTACATGTTATACAGTGTAGGTGCCATTACGCTACCCCAAAGGAGACCGTTCTTCTGCGTTCTCCATCTGCTATTCTTACCATTGAGAAATACCAAAAATCTTCTGTTGTGTAGGCATACGCTAGTAAAACAAGTAAGTTTATTACCTAAGTTGATATCATATAGATTATGAAAAAATGCCCTCTTATTTAAGGTGTCTTAAGCTGCAAATTGCTGCTTAGATAGACCTGATATCTTTCGTCCCATCTTTGCTGTGTTGGGCAAGATTTAGTATTTGTGACGTACATGATCTTCCCTGTCTATAGCAACTTTTGTCTTTTAATTTGAGTTTTTCTTCTGTTTTAACTCTTAAGAAGTATTTTGTAAAGCTGACAAAATAAATATATTGACCGATAGCTTTTATGGTCTTGGGAGTTTTTGCCAGGTTTAAGCAAGGCAACAACTTTGTCTTTGCTTTGTTTGTCTGCAGACTTTGGATATCAGTAACTGTTGTATTTTTGTTCCAAATTTTATAATAAGCTTTGTGCTTTGTGCTCTGATCTTCAGTCAGTGCCGTACTATTCTTTATTATATACGTAGATAGTGGATCCAACATCGTTAAAAGGTTCCTTCAGCTGACTGGTTTTGTCCTCTCTCATTTTAAGTTTTTCTTTGCTTCTTTGCTGGCAGAGATAGCACTTTCACATTTATTCTGTGATTTTCAGCGATCAGCTTAATACCAAATACACTATTTTTTGCCCTCTATGTATTTTCTGCACTAGAAATAAGTCACATTTGTGCTAAGCGCATATGTCTGATAACGTTAAGTAAAGTAAAGTGTCTTTGTCTCTAGATATGCCCTTAATATTTATAGACATAATTAGAATAATTGATGCTAAAAAGGACCGATTTGACAAAAATAATATTGAACGGGTGATTCTGATTAGCCGATTAATTAATTATTCATTACCCAGGGTACAACTGATTACGGTGGTCTTATTTGTACTCAAATTTTCGTAAAGGCTTCTCTTTTGAACCCCATAAGAAATGTCTAATTAACTTTTCATTAAAAATAATTTTACATACTGTTGCTTTTCGACGATATTTCGAATCAGATTTCTATAGTAATAACTAGAGTTAATATGGAGTCTATTTGTGAAAATTAAATGAGTTTGTAATATCGGTCACAACTCATATATGAATGATAAGGACATAAACGGTTAAAATAAGTGCACAGAATTTTAACTAAATATATCGGCGCCATTGTTCAGGAGATGGATTTGTCCCAGAGATTAAAGGTTACATGTATATTCCAGGTTCTATTTACGTATTTTCATTACTAAAAAAGTATATTTAAAATAAAGGCCTTAAGATATCTTTAGATTCTATGGAAATTAGCAAATTAAAAAATACAGACATATTTCTGAATGACCAAATTGAGACAAACAGTTGTCTCAAGTATTGTTTATATTGTAAAGGTCATCGTCATAGTATAGTCAGAACGCAACAAGGTTCTATTGGCTTTTCTGCTTTTTGTCTACTCATTCCGATTGAAAACTTAGCCACGTAAATAACGTTTTCAAAATATATGTCAATATTTCTGAAGTGCCTTTCCTAAGATAACTTTTTTTAAGCTTAGTTCGTTTGACTACATGTAATGGATTTGATAGTTCCCAACAGATAAGTATTGATTGTAGGTTTGATAGCAGTTGGTTGTACAATCATGTGTTGATAAATTTGATGGGTCGGTAGGTAGTCCCATTATTTCTAAATCTGACCATATGTTACCTCCCCTGTTGATTCGTGGACGTCCTAAGGGCATTTTTTTCTCTCGGGGCATTCTCCCAGTTTAACTTGGCAATGCAGTTATTAGAAAGCCTTTGGATATAGCCAGCGTAACTTTGGCGTTGAGATTTAGTCTCTTGTATGACGTTGCTATCTTTATATATCTGTTAGACCTTGGCATTAGTTCCGGTTCGGTATTGATTAGTATTCGGACCTTTGTAAGTTGGAAAATAATTCTGATGGCTTTTCTAGTAATCCTGATCTAATTAATACCTAAGTTTTACTTACATTGTTTTGTCAGCGTTCTCGTCACATTTTCAGTCAATAGCACTGGTTTAATCACTGTTTTATATATCCTGATTTTAGGGATTTGTATTAGACTTCTGGATTTAAAAGTGTTATGTGGGTTATATTTACATCAGTTAGCTACCTGAATATTCCATTTTATTTCTTATGTGACAGCGTTATTTACGATACCTAAAACGCTGTAATATTTCAAAATTATATGGGTTTATTGTTACGTTATGCCCTACTCTACGTCTTCTCTCTTGTATGTTAAAGAGAATTTATTTAGTTTTCTCATTACTTACTATCAGACCGTTTTTTGCTGCTAATAGCATTATTTTATAGCATTCTAATATTGAATCTATGGATTAAATCCGGATAGCAAATAGATATTTTTCACTTTCTCGGAGAAATAATATTCTAACATACAAAATCCTATTAAATTGCCAAAACCTTTCTTGCATATTATATTTACTTATGAGGGACAGCAGCAATATCAGTACCATAATAAGGCGTATAGTCCTGGACTAATGTTTTCCGGACTGCTACCTGGTATCGGGGAGCAGAGATATCAGTACCAAGTTAGTGCATATAGGAATTGTTGCTTGAACTTTATTATTATTAAACAGCACTACATTTCCTAGTAAAATCGTCATGACTTTACAGTAACACAAATTTTCGAACGTTGGTTATGGAAACATCATGTACATACCAGCGGATTCCCTAGATCGACATTCAGCAAAATCCTTTTAATAATGATACGGGAGTAAAAATATAAATATCTGGGAGCTTACATCAACAAAGAATTAGATTCAGGCTAAGAAATCAGGGTACAAATAGAAATGTCAAGGGCAGCGTTCTTAAAATTCAAGCAATTGTTCTGTGAGAAAAATCTGAATACTGCGCTGAGACTGAGGTTTGTTGAATGTTACGTCTGGTCTCAACTATTGTTCGGAGTAGAAATATGGACGGTAAAAGCGCAAATAGTTAAGAAGCTTCAAGCCTTTGAATTTTGGATATACCGGAGAATGTTGAGAATTCCATGGACTGCCAGGGTCACCAATGAGGAAGTGCTGAGAAGGATGGGTCGAGACAAAAAATTGTTGAGAACAATAAAAGTACGCAGGACTGCATACCTGGGACACATACTAAGGAATATAAAGTCTTCTGCAGGCCATCATGCAGGGTAGAGTCGATGGCAAAAAGGGAATAGGTAGAAAGAGGAAGTCATGGCTGCGACATATTCGTGACTGGACAAACATGACTGTAGACGATTTATTCCACGTTGCAAAAGACAGAAATACTTTTAGAAATGTGGTCGCCAACCTCCGTTAATGGGGACGGCATAGGAAGAAGAAGAATGATACGCTAAACAAAAAAGAATTTAATGAACAGCTTACTAAAATAGAAATAACGTCTATTTAAAATGCAATCCATTAATGGCTCAAGGTACAAAGCAGTCCTAGCATCTGCTAATGATATTGATCTTATAAGAAACTCTCTCCCGTCCGCAAACGACATCTTCAACAAAGTGAAGAGAGCACGAAAAATGTTTCACTTAAAATCAACAAAATAAAAACCAAATACAAGCGAATCAACAGAAGAAAGCAATTCAATGCCTACATCTAGATAAAATATTAAAGTCAACAACTATAATTTCAAAAGTATGGAACACTTTAAATATCTTAGATTAATAATCACGGTTAATAATAATGTCACTAAAGAAATACAAAGCATAATTCACTTCAGACCTATTTTAATACATGAATGCGAATCATGGACAATGACTAAAACAAATAAGGAAGAACTCCGAAAATTTGAAAGAAAAATAATAAGAAAACTTTTTTAACCTCATTATCATATTACTACAAATCCGTATAGAATAAGAACACATACTAAATAAAGAAAGCTCTTATAAATATATTGTTTAGGAAAATAAATCGCTTAAGGTAGATCGGACACATGCATAGACGCCAAGATGTCAAACTTGGTTAAAAAACATAAACTAATTTTTGAAACCAAATTCAGTATTTTGCTTTAATCTGTGCCTTCTAAGAATTGCAAGGAAAAACAGAAGTTGATAAAGATGTTATTAGAGACATGGGAATCTAAAAATTGTATTCCACAACATATCTCCTCAACTAAGCAAAACCTTAACGAATTGGTTTCTAGTACTCGTACAGAATATATCGGAATAAAAGGAAAAAGACAGTTAAGCAAGAAGAGTGCAAGCATTTACGTTTTAAGGGTGAAAGTATGTGCGCCCCATTTTTAGCTGACAAGCTTGCGAAGCATACTATTTCTGGTCCTTAGTTTGCCTTTTAGTTTTAAACAAGTTTCTGTGATTGACAACGTGCGATATAAACTATCTACAAGGTATTTATAGGAACTTCAGAGTTCAAGGATTTCATCACACTATTGGATGTTCAGTTTTGTGAAAGCGCCTGTGTTGGAAAAATTGAAGGAGCGCTCCTAAGATTTTCGGGGTTTGGCTTAAAATTAAATCGTAGTTTATTTTTATTATATTTAAGGCATCTATTAGATTTTTTTCCACTGTAGCAACAAAAGTTTTTGGTTGTACAATGTATCGTCTACATGAAAATCCTAGTATCTACTGGTATCTGTTGATCATTTGTGTAAATATAATACAGTGTAGGTGCCATTACGCTACCACAAGCGAGCCCGTTTGTCTGCGTTTTCCATATTACCATTGAATGATACGAAAAATCTTCTGTTCTGTAGATATTCGCGGATAAAACGATGTTTACAGTTTGTCATACAGTTTTTGGAGAAATGTCCTCTAATTTAATGTGTCGTAGGCGGCATTTAGATTGACAAATACCACCCCTGATACTTGATACCTTTCGTACCCGTTGGTGCTAATTACGATACATTAACCCCGATTGTCAGCAGTATTGCAGTTCAATAGCCCAGCCGATCAGCAGTTTCGACACATATTGCAGACAGGTCGTCATCAATTAATTTCATATAAATACTGTAAATTTTTATTCTAAAACCAGTTGTAATTATATTAAATAAAGTGCTGTTACTCTGTCAGTTGTACCTTTAAAAGGGCCTTTTTAAAAAGTACCTTCGGGAGTGACAACCCTTAAGTGGCGCATTCAGTAGATTAGTGGGAGAGTCTCCAGAAGATCCTCGTCGTTTTCAAACGTTTACCCGCTACCGAACCCAAATCCAGGGAAAACTGCAGCTATTTAACCCACGGATTCCAGGCAAATTGGCACAGAAACATATTTATGAAGAAAGCTGAAAAGAAACTTAAAGAAGAAAAGAAACTTGTACCTAAAAGGAATGCATCCAAGCATCATCCTATTACTGTAAGCAAATTTCATCTTATTTCTAATTCTAATATTAATTCACAAGTATCATCCTTTAGAATAAGCGATTCTCTTTCAACAATTTTTGAATCTAATATAGAATCTAGTGAAAATATTAAACCAGATTTACATTTTGCTGATAATAATCATATTTTTAAGTCCACAAATTTGTTTGAAATACCTTCTATAATTATTACACCAGCATCCATTTCAAATAATTCTAATATGGCACCCATTTTTGATGTTAATAAAGACCTTTCTATCGTACCAGAGTACGACGGCAATCCAAATGAACTCCACAATTTTATTGATGTTATTTCCATGCTTCTAAACCATTTCTGGGATCATACAAATCCCGAAAATTTTCAAAATCATATGCTTACCCGGGGAATTATGAACAAAATTAAAGGAAGAGCCAGAGAAATTATTTCTGTATACGGCTGTAAAGACTGGCCGTCAATAAAATCAATTCTTGTCCAAAATTTTGCAGACCAACGAAACGAAAACTCATTAACTAGAGATTTAGTTAACCTTCGGCAAGCTCCAAACGAAAACCCCCATCAATTTCATGAAAAAGTTATGAGTCTTTTAAATACCATTTCAAATCATATTGAATTACACACGGAAAACGAGGAAGTTAAAAGAAGTAAAAAAGAATTTTTCCAACAACAAGCTCTAATCACATTTTTGGCAGGCCTAAGAGAACCCCTAGGATCAACGATTCGATCCATGAGACCACCCAATCTCGCTCTTGCTATCCAATATATTCAGGAAGAAAATAACATTAGATATCTCCAAAAAACTCATAATTATTCCTTGCCATCTTCTAATAAACCATCTGCGACTTCACAAACACAGAGATCCAATTTAACTCATACACCTGCTCCTACACGATGGCAGCCTGAGGTGCCTAAGCCCCAATGGCCACAGCCATTCTTTAGACCAAATCAAATTCCTGTGCAACAACAATCATTCAATAATAGTCCAAGAGGGACATTTCAACCCCCTAGATTCCAACAAAATCATCAACTCACTCCATATGCACAAAATTCTAGGGCTAATCAACCCAATTTTCATAAACCAGTTCCATCTCAATCATATAAGCCAACACCTATGAGCGTATCTACACGCCAAACCGGCTTTAATAGACCCCAATCTCAAAGAAACTTCCGCTTTCAACAAACTGCCAGCCCCCGATTCACCGTAGAAGAACTCTTTAATATCGAACAAGAGGAAAATAATTACGATGAAGGTATAGACAATGACACATACCCAGATTACACTTATTATGAGCAACAAAGCCAAGAATATGAGGAAGATGTAAATTTTCAAACGTTTCAAGACGAAAAAGAAGAAACGTAGTAGAATTGCATCCCTATGCCGACAAAAGAGAGCTTCCTTACATTAAAATTCAAAATCCTCCTCTTAAACTTCTTATTGATACAGGAGCCACTAAATCTTTCCTTAACCCTGATATAGCCAATAAATTCTACAAGAATAATATTAAATATGAACCATTTATCGTTACATCAATTTTTCAAAATCATTCACAGGATTATTGTGTAGAAATCCCAATTTTTCCCGAATTTAACTCCGATATTAACCTAAAATTTTATCTTTTTAAATTTCACAAGACATTTGACGGTCTTATCGGCCTCGATAATCTTAAACTTCTAAAAGCAAATCTCGATTTTACCCAAGCTACTCTTACTACAGAGCATTCTATTCTTTCTATTAATTACTACGTCACAAACAAAGCCCAATTCTATACAGTCCAGCTAGAGCCCCAATCAATTACCCAAGTCCGCTTACCAGTAAAGGAAACATCAGGTACAATCGTCATCCCAAGACAAGAAGTCGAAGGTGCCATCCTAAGAGAAACTCTCACCATTGCCTGTAATCAACTCGCCTGGACCGAGCTAGTCAATAACACCGATGAATACATCCAAGTAGCATTAACTGATCCCATCAAAAGTCAACCCATAAATCTCGAGGAATATCATATATATACGTCAGATATCATACCTACCGAAGACAGTAATCTAAAAGATGTCGATCCTCTCCTTAGAACCGATCATCTTAATACCGAAGAAGAATCTCACCTAAGACGACTGTGCAGGAAGTTTGCAGAGATATTTCATCATCCAGACGATCCTTTAACATTTACTAACCAAATAAAGCACCATATACGAACCAAAGACGAAGTTCCAGTTTATACCAAGTCATATCGGTATCCACACATCCATAAAGAAGAAGTACGTAAGCAGATCACTTCGATGCTTGATCAAGGAATTATCAGACCGAGTCAATCACCCTGGTCATCTCCAATCTGGGTCGTTCCAAAGAAACCAGATGCCTCAGGAAAAATTAAATGGAGAATAGTTGTCGACTACCGGAAGGTGAACGAGAAAACCATCGATGACCGATATCCAATTCCAAATATAACAGACATTCTGGACAAACTAGGACGCTGCCAATACTTCTCAACCCTAGATCTAGCCAGCGGATTCCATCAAATTGAAATGGCCGAAGAAGATATCCAGAAGACTGCATTTAACGTTGAAAATGGCCACTATGAATACATGAGAATGCCGTTCGGACTCAAAAATGCACCCTCAACATTCCAGAGAGTAATGGAGAACGTACTAAAAGGACTAATAGGAGAAATATGTCTGGTCTACATGGACGACATTATTGTATTTTCAACCTCTCTTCAAGAACATATGGTAAATCTTAAGAAAATTTTTGAAAGATTAAGAGAAACCAGATTTAAGATACAAGTTGACAAATGTGAATTCCTTAAGAAAGAAGTCGATTTTCTAGGTCACGTCGTAACTTGCGAGGGAATTAAACCAAACCCGACTAAGATTAAAGCCATCATAGACTATCCTGTACCAAAAACAACAAAAGAAATTCGAGGATTTTTAGGATTACTTGGTTACTATAGAAAATTCATAAAGGACTTTGCCAAAATTACAAAACCACTTACCATATGTCTTAAAAAGGATGCAAAAATTGAACACACCGAAGAATTCTTAAACTGTATCAAAACCTGTAAAAGCTTATTGATTAATGAACCACTTCTGCAATATCCAGACTTCACTAAACCCTTTAACCTCACGACTGATGCAAGCAACTTCGCTATAGGAGCCATACTATCACAAGGTCCAATAGGAAATGATAAACCTATCGCCTATGCACCCAGAACTTTAAATGAAACAGAACTGAAATATTCGACTATCGAAAAGGAGATGTTAGCAATTGTGTGGGCTACTAAATACTTCCGCCCATACCTTTTCGGACGAAAGTTCAAAATTTTATCTGACCATCGACCTCTACAATGGCTATTTTCACTTAAAGATCCAAACTCAAAGCTTGTCAGATGGAGATTAAAGCTGGAGGAATTTGATTACGAAGTAATATATAAAAAAGGCAAATCCAACACCAATGCAGATGCTTTATCCCGTGTCGAAATTCACACGAAAGAATTAAACAGTGTAGACGAGAATATGGAAGAAATAATGAAACTCCTCTCAAAAGATGACGATGATATCTCCATGATTAATCACCCCAGTTCCTTATCCGATCTGGAAGAATTTCTAACCGACCCAGCTGAAGAGTCTCAAAAAACTTTGAATCCGTCAACCCCTTTAGGTGACTTAGATAAAATCATCCAAAAAAATCAAACTGCAACGTTAACTCCCGAAGAAATAAAGATAATAGACGAAATCCTACATGAAGACAGCAAACAGCAAAAATCTAAAGGTCAGCCATCAAACTCCCAATACTTACAAGAAGATAACGATACAGATGTAACCAAACATTCCACGGCAGAAAATCCAATAATGGGAATTCCAATTAGCGAGAAACCACTAAATTGTTACAATAATCAAATAATTCTCAAGATAGTAAACTATAGCCCGGCGAAACCAATCATAGAGCAGTGTTTTGTAACAAAGAAGAGAATGTATGTCCAATTGGGAAAAAATGATCTTCACAACGACATTTTCCAGTTTTTCAAGAACTATATAGATCCGAAAAAGAAGTACGCCATTCTGTTCGAAAATGATGAACTCTACAAATCCCTATGCAATATTCTACGAGAAACTTTTAAAAATTCCGCATTCGATCTTGTCAAATGCAACAGCCTCCTAGAAGATATAAACAGCACAGAGAGACAGAAAGAAATTATAGAGAACTACCATCAAGGGAAGACTAACCACAGAGGAATTAACGAAACCGAAGCTCAAATAAGAAAACGCTACTACTGGCCTACGCTAAAGAAAGACATCGAAGAAGTTATCAACCTTTGTGATACGTGCCAAGCTAACAAGTATGACAGAAATCCAATTAAGCCGAAATTTATGGTAACACCAACTCCAACAAAACCGTTAGAAATCATTCATATGGACACATTCCAAGCTAACGGACAAAAATTCCTTACAATAATTGATGCATTCTCGAAATATGGCCAAGCATATCCCATAGAAGGATCCAACGCAATAAATGTCCTTAATGCCTTCATGCTATTTATAACCCACCATGGACTCCCACACATGATAATCGCAGATAGTGGAACCGAATTCAAAAACGGCCTTGTTCAGGAATTTGTCGATACACACAAAATTTCGATTCACTACACAACACCAGATAATCCACAATCGAACGGAATGATAGAACGTTTTCACTCTACAATTTTGGAACACCTAAGAATACTTAGAGAAAAAAGGAAGACTCTGGGTATTAAAGAACATATGTTGTATGCTATTTTAGGATACAACAATTCCATTCATTCATCAACTAAACAAAAGCCAATCGAAATTCTAAATGGCCATATCGATCCTCAGGACCCATTTGACATCGATATTAACAGAACTCTAATAAATAACTATACACAGAGCCACAGATTAAAGACAAAAGAAATCTACAGTGAAATAAACAAAAAGCTACAAAAAACCAAACAGAAAAATATTGAAAAAATAAATCAAAAAAGACAAACACCAATAACTTATAAACCCAGCACAAAAGTTTACACTAGAAAAACAGTAAAAAGAAACAAATTTCTTCCGAGATTTTCTTCCCGCATTGTGAAAAATAATAATCCCGTAACAATAGACACTCAAGATACGTCAATACACAAAAAGAACATCAAACACCAGCCAAAGACTAACGCTAAAACTGCTTTACAGATGTACCTTCGTAGCAGCCCAACAAGTTCAAATTCAAAACCTGAAGGACAATCCAGGAATCCTCCCAGTTAAACTTGGACAAGCGAGGATACAGACCAGCACTCATGACTTCATCCACTATTTCCATCTAGAACCCATCGCAGAAGAGATTGAATCCATAGAATCTCAGTATATCACCACCAACAGAGCAATAGAAAATGGACTTAGTCAACCATATTTTGACAGCCTGCAAAACTTTGATAAAACTGTACAGTACCTCCTCCAAACAGCAAAAGAGAAACTAGACACAATATATCCAAAATCCAGAAGCAAAAGAGGACTTATAAACGGATTGGGAAGTGTAATAAAATCTATTTCTGGTAATCTAGATCAAGAAGATGCTGAAAGATACAACGCTGCCATTAAATCACTTGAAAATAACCAACAGAACATTATTACCAACATCAATAGCCAACTCAGTCTCAATAAAAGAATAATGACAAATTTTAACCAAACAATTTCATTACTTACCCACAACCAAGAAATCATAGCTGAAGAGACAAGCAAAATTAGCTTAGAGATGAACCAATTCGTTTTCGATTTTAATGATTATATGCAAGTTCGAAATATCCTTGACCAGATAAATCTAAATTTACAAACAATTATACAAATACTGGATGATCTACAAACAGCAATTACATTTGCAAGAATCAAAACTTTACACAACGGTCTCATTAAACCTGAAGAAATAAAATGGACCGTGCAAAAGATGCTTGAACACCACCCTGCATCACAGATTCCCTATATTCAGGAAGAAGACTTAACCAAATACTATGAAATCATAGACATTGATGGTTACTACACGAATCACACCCTTGTTTTCATTTTACATTTTCCTATTCTTCATTCCAAGTCGTTCACATACTTCCATTTATACTCCCTTCCAACTAATAATCACACAATAATCATTCCACCTGGTCCATACCTAGTCCACAACTCAGACCTTTTTCAGTATATGGATGTACCATGCAAAAGAAGCGAATCCAAATCATTCATCTGTCCTGAGAAATTTCCACAAGAGAATGACCAGACTAATGACTGCATCATCCAAATTCTCCAGTTAATCAATGATGCTGCCCAATGCCAAAGTGTTCCCGTCACTGTCACTACAACGATCATTCAAAAAGTATCCGATGCACACTACATTGCCGTTTTTCCAAAGGCTACGAAAGTATCTACCCATTGCACCACCACTGAAATAGAAGTACTCGAAGGGACCTATCTAATTGAGTTACCGCCAGGATGTGAACTACGAACCAATAATGAAGTTTACATGAATTCCAAAACAACAATTAAAGAAGAACCACTAACATTACCAAAAGTCAAGACCACCACTATTCTGAAGAACCACCCAATAGTCAAACCCCTAAAATTGGACAGAATTCCTTTAGACGAACTACACAAGTTATCACAGGAAGAAGAAAGGTTCCAATCCATCCTTCCAACACAAATGGACCACAGCTATATATGGACACCACCGATATATATCCTGGTAGCAATCCTTTTAATTTTTGGTTTTCTCAAGCTACGCAAACTGAAAAAAGAAAAAGATGAGCAGAATCCAACCACAGCAGAAGACATCCCTGACCAAAGCCAAGAGTCCTCAGAAACAGTTCACAGAGTTTTGTTCATCCCTCACAAAACTTCCCCAGGGGATGGAGAAATTACGATACATTAACCCCGATTGTCAGCAGTATTGCAGTTCAATAGCCCAGCCGATCAGCAGTTTCGACACATATTGCAGACAGGTCGTCATCAATTAATTTCATATAAATACTGTAAATTTTTATTCTAAAACCAGTTGTAATTATATTAAATAAAGTGCTGTTACTCTGTCAGTTGTACCTTTAAAAGGGCCTTTTTAAAAAGTACCTTCGGGAGTGACAACCCTTAGTGACAACCCTTAAGTTGCTTTTTGCAACAACGGGTACGTTATTACGTACGTTATAAGTATTGCGAATAAAAATAAATAAGCAATAAGAATATAAGTGAACCATATTTAAAAAGCGACAAAGTATTTTTTAAAACAATAGGACCGAACATATTATATGTAATAATTGTAATAGATATGTTGGCTAGAATCAAATTACCATAAAGTCACCGAAATATTTTATCTGACTAGTGACTCACTACTGATTGCTACGTTACGTTATACCATACATTTATAGTTAAAAACGAAATTAGGTATTATGCCTCCTTATTATTTTAGTAGCTGTTACAAGTGTATCCATGTATAATATATGTGTATCTAAAGTATTATAGTAAGATATTGAATTCCCTACATTTAAAAATCGAAATATTGAAATTAGACAGTAAAAAATTAAAATTTTAAGATTTATTTATAAATTATTATAATTTAAATTTTACTACTTTATGAAACAAATATTGTACATCATAAAACGTAGCAATCGAAACATCGGAACGGACATTTATATAATAAATTTTTCAGTATCAATGCATTAAAAAAATACTAATAAATAAAAATGGACACTTGCCTTTTCCAAGCTTATAACAGACACTAACTTAAGTTTAAAAATAATTAAAGCAAGTAATATAAATTACCACTATAAAATATTTAAATACATTAACCAAGTATTTGTGAAATTTCGGGATAACTAAATTGATTGATATTTAAATAAATTTCAAGTTCCAAAACGTACCTGCTGTAAAATTTAAAAATCTACGACTAATCAAATTATTGGCAACATCGGAGGAGTTTAATTGTGTACGCGACAAAATATATACGGATCCCAAAAGTGTTTTAACCTATTACGGAGTCCATTTAATCCTACGGGTTGGTCGGAGTCTACATAAAGCGCTAACCAGATAATAATATACACGGTATTCTCCTGGAGTTAGTATAATACCGTTTTAGTACGGGGCCCACATTAACCGCTAGATCTATATATATATATATATATATATATATATATATATATATATATATATATATATATACAGTGATAAACATTTTCCGTCACGTGTTTACTTTATTTTCATACGTCTAATAACAAATTATAACAATATATAATTTTTGGTAATTCACATTAATAAGTTAATTTTATGGCACAACATTGTTATAGATACTCAAATTAAATTAAATTAATCAAAAGAAACTGTCTTATATTATACATATTATACTGACCTTTTGTAATTTTGTGAAATGTACACTATCTTGACTGAACGGTTTTGAAAACAAAAAGAAGAATATTAACAGTCTATATAAAAACGTCGCTAAACAACTCATCTGCACACCAAAAAAACACGTGCTGTTTATACGTTTTGAATGACGTATACACTGCAGTAAAAGCACATATAATATATATATATATATATATATATATATATATATATATATATATATATATATATATATATATATATACATCTAGCGGTTAATGTAAGCTCCGTTCTAAAACGGTATTATACTAACTCCAGTAGAATATACACCGTGTATATTATTATCTGCGTAGCGCTTTATGTAGACTCCGAGCAACACGTAGGATGAAGTGAACTCTGTAATAGGTTAAAACACTTTTGGGATCCGTATTTGTTTTTTCGCGTACACAACTAAAATCTTGCGATGTTGCCAATAATTTGATTAGTCGTAGACTGTCAAATTTTACAGCAGGTACGTTTTGGAACTTCAAATTTATTTAAATATCAATCAATTTAGTCATCGAGAAATTTCACAAATACTTGGTTAATGTAGTTAAATATTTTACGGTGGTAATTTATATTACTTGCTTTAATTATTCTTAAACTTAAGTAGTGTCTATTATAAACTTGTAAAAAGGCAAGAGTTCATTTTTATTTATTAGTATTTTTTTTTAAATGCGTTGGCACTGAAATATTTATTATATAAATGTACGTTCCGATGTTTCGATTGCTACAGTTTATGACGTATAAAATATTTGTTTCAAGAAGTAGTAAAATTTAAATTATAACAATTTATAAATCATTCTTAAAATTACAATTTTTTACTGTCTAATTTCAATATTTCGATTTTTAAATGTAGGGAATTCAATATCCTATATACTATATTTTAGATACACATAAACACATGGAAACACTTATGGCAGATACCAAAAGAAGAAATATTTCGGTACCTTAGGGTAACTTGATTCTCGGCTACATATCTATTACAATTACATATAATATGTTCGGTCTTATTGTTTTAAATGCTTTGTCGCTTGTACAAGCTATTATTATTTTCAACTTTAAATAATTGTGTTTTTGTATCTTTCGTTGTCAGGCATATCAAAATTTAATTTTTAATTTAGAAGTAAATGTATATATAATATTCTTTTTTCTGTCACTTGGTTTAAATATAGATCACTTATATTCTTCTTGCTTATTTATTTTTATTCGTAATACTTATTAACGTATGTAATAACGTACCCGTTTTTGCAAAAAGCAACAACATGTACGAAAGATATCGGGTATCAGGGGTGGTATTTGTCAATCTAAATTCCACTTACGACATATTAAATTAGAGGACATTTCTCCAAAACTGTATGACATCACCTTAGATAAAAACATCACTTGTTTTATCCGCGTATATCTACAGAACAGAAGATGTTTCGTATCATTCAATGGTAAGATGAAGAACGCAGATGAATGGTCTCGCTTGGGGTAGCGTAATGGCACCTACACTGTATTACATTTACACAAATGATTAACCGATACCAGTAGATACTAGGACTTTCATGTAGACGATACATTGCACAACCAAAACTTTTGTTGCTGAAGTGAAAAAAAATCTAAGTGATGCCTTAAATATAATAAAAATAAACTACGAATTAATTTTAAGCCAAACCCCGAAAAATCTTAGGAGCGCTCCTTCAATTTGTCTAAGACAGGCAAAACTGAATATCTAATCTAATATAAATCTAATATAATCTATAATCTAATATAAATACCTTTTTCTTTAAACGCATCTACCACGCAGAGGCATTAGCGTATTTAGATTAATGTTACAGTTGAAACAAATAGTGTATATACATTAGTTTACAATTAATAATAATAATAATATGTATGTATATTACAATGTATGTTTTAAATCTTATGAAGAAGTTGACAGTCTTTAAGATAAGAAATTATTCTTTGGGTATCAGTATTTTCTTCTACGGTAGTTGGGTATGCTATATTTGAGTCGTTCACTGTTATATTTAGAAAACTGTATTAAAAAATGCTTTACCGTTAGAACACAGTTGCACACTTCACAAACTGGTTTATTTTTGCGCTGTAGTAAATAGCCATGAGTAAGTCGTGTATAGCCGATACGGAGACATAAGTATCACATGCTCTCTTCTGTCTTTTATTTTTGGTTTCCAAAGATGTGGATGTTTGTTGACTTCGTATAGCCTTGATGGAGTGTTGTTCAAAGTTTGTTGCCATTTTTGAATTATTTTTTGTTTTAAGTATGGTTTTAAATCGTTTTGTATTTTACCAATATGTTACTTTCTTCGGACATCAGGTTAGTTGGTGCGTTTTTAGCTAGTTTATCTACAACTTCGTTACCTTTAATTCTGACATGAGAAGGCACCCATAAAAAATGAACATAGATGTTCTTATTTAAAATGTTTTTAAGTTCTTTTATAATAAGAAGTAGAATGGGTTGTCACAGTACAGTTGAGTCAGTGAGGATAATGAATTTAGAGAATCTGTGATTCTTATACATATTTCTTGGTTTTTGTTTTGTATTAACGATAGTGCTTTTAGAATTACGAATAATTCAGCTGAAAAGATGGTTGTAATTGACGACAATTTGAAACTAACTGAGATGTCTTCCGAATAAATTGCTGCCCCAACTCTGTCTTCATTTTTTGACGCATCGGTGTATACGTTGTAGGTATTGCCATATCTGTTTAATAGCGTATGAAACTTTTGTTTAATGACGGTTGATGATATCTCTGATTTTCTTAGGTTTGTTAGACTGATGTCGATAGCCGGAATAGATATTGTCCAAGGCGCAGGGTTGTGGATTGAGGAGGTATCATAAGTTTTTGGAAATTGAAAATTTAATTTGGATAAGTATGATCGTATACGAAAGTAAAAAGGATGATCAATTTGATGTGTTTGTTAAAATTTATTTGAAAAATCGATCAGCAAAAACGTTATGCACAACTGGAGTATTTCGGTTTGATGAAACTGCTGCTGCAAATGTTAGGCTTAATGGAAAATATGAATTTTGCTGTAACGAAATATAAACAAACCATGAAAATTTGATGATTTGAAGGGAAAAAATGTCAAATTAGGCTAGAGCAATAACTGAAACAAAAGAATCAAGTGGGAATAATGTCGAATTAATTTGAAAATTTATAATACCAACATAAAAACAAAAATATAAGAGGCTCTTTGAGAAAGAAAAATAAACATACTTTATTAAAAGAGGTAAAAGTAAAATGCTAAGAAAAAAAATGCTTATATAAAATGAAGACCTAAAAGTCCGCCGGAGGGTTTGGAACAGATGTGAAAGAGGGCAAAAACCAAATCAAAGAATTGATTGAGATTAAGTACATCCCTAGAGAAGAATGAATGACATATCTCAGATAAATAAACGAAACAACAGAAACTGAGTATAAACTTGTAACTCCAGAAATATCATTAAATTAATTAACGCAAATCGTACGAACTGAAATACAAGACTCCATCACACAGTTAAAAAATAGAACCCCCATGAGAAAAATACAGTAGAGTATAACTACTTTTGTACTCTAGCATTATGGTACGAAGTTAAAAATCTAAATACTTACATAATTATATTACCGAAAAGTTAATAAAAACTTCTGTTCGTTATCGGCAAGAGAAAGCGTATACCAGAATGTATTATGAAAAATTTTGTTAATAATACAGTATGCAATATATTATAATGACAAGAATACTTTTATATCTTTGCTTATGGCATATTTTTGAAGCGAAGCTTCTATACTGGCATTGTATTACTTTTTTCTCTCTACAGTAAAATGCTGAGATGAGCGTCACGGAACTAGCGCCACAAGATGGCCTCGTGAAGGGTAGCTTCATAGAATAGCGGTTCTTGGCATCGATTCACTACTCTTGATCAATTCGTTTTTAGTCATCATATATTTACTTTAAAAATAACTAACAAAATATAGACATTAAATGAGAAGTAAAAATTAAAAGAATAATATGTCACTAAAAGACTTGATTTGTAACGATTATCAAAATTTAATAAAAGTCATAAATGTCATCCGATTAATAACAACGTTAAATCGTCTGTCAATAAAAATGTGAAGAACAATTGGACAACACATAGTTTGGAGTTAGAGGTGGATTGGAAACAAAAGAGTAATTGTGCGCAATGGTGGTACTATTACAAAAATGCAGAGATTATAATGAAAACGTATTCATATCTAATATAGATTTTCAAAAGTATTTGACATAGTTCAACCTGGTAAGCCCATACATGCATTAAAACACATACACCTAGATACCAAGATATTAATTTAATAAAAAATCTACTAAAATCAAACAGTGGTCATGTGGGTGAAAGATAGTGAGACAAATCAAGCAGAAATTCAAAAAGGAGTCAGCCAGAGATGTGTGTTGTCACCAAAATTATTTAATGTGTACTCCCAACTAATATTTTAGGAGACACTATGGGAAAGAAGTAAGGAATGGAGTGAGCATCATTAATAACATAAGATTTGCAGACTAAACCCCAATTATGACAGAAAATATAGACGATTTACAAATTCTTATAGAAATCATTAACAGATAAAGCAAAAAGATAGGACTAAACTAAACAGATAAAAGTCAATGTTTACAAATAAGAAATTGAGTATGGTTATTAGATTGAGACCGTCGAATGTTATGTATGGTCGCAACTGCTATATGGGGTAGAAGCTTGGACCCTGAAAGCCAAATCTGTAAAAAAATTAAAGGCATTCGAAATGTGGCTATATAGGACTATTCTTAAAATTCCTTGGACTGTAAAAGTCTCAAACGAAGAAGCGTTAAGATGATTTGTCTATCTGGACATCGTATCTGGGCCACATAGTTCGAAACGATAAATACTCTCTTCTACGCGTCATGCAAGGAAGAGTAGAGGGAAGAAAAGTCTTGGGAAGAAAGACAAAATCTGGCAGAGAAATATCAGAGATTGGACTAACTTCAGTGTTGAAGAAATATTATATCTAAAAAATCTAAAAGAATATCTAAAGTCAAATTTAACACGCTTCCATGCCTTGTAGTGAAATTTTGTGTCTTATTACGATACCGGATTCTGTAAAATTTTAAATACATTAAATTAAATCTCTCGTAAATTATAAAGCCTATTCTTAGATTAAAATAACAAACTTCTTAGTATTATGATATGTAGTATTGTGATAATGTGTAAATTTCACGGTTATGTGTCATACGGTTTCATCTTTCATACAAACATTAAAAACCTTAAAAAGTTTCATTTTACATACAATTAGCACGTTGGCTCTGAAAACGACCTATAAATATGCATTGTTAAAAATTGTATTCGTTCCGTGCGTGACTGACGCGACACCTACCGCCTTCATCTGACAGTTTTGGACCTACCAGTTTTCAGGTTAAACATATGACATATGTTTGACATTGTTAAATACATGCGAATTGACAATTATTAATAATTAACTTTTTAATATTTTTTTAGTTTATGTACAAAATAAATGTAGTATTAAAAACTGGGTTTCTCAAAATTCATCATAATATATCTTTTCAACCACAAACGGAAAAGAAAGGGAAAAATCTAGTACTGACAAATCAAGTTTTTCACGTGAAAGAGCATATATTTAAAAACAGTAATAGTAAAAGTTATAATATAAAAGCTAAAGTCATCAGGCACTCTGCAGTTAGCTTGAAGCCTTATAAAATATCATTTAAGGTAAATTATTTAAATTTTTTTCTATTTCAATTGCATAAAAATGAAGTTATGTGATATTTACTTTTTCATATTAATAGCACGGATCCATCTTTTTCTTTTCTCTAATTTATATGTAATCTTTGGGAACCTATAAAAACTACACTTACTATTTTTGCTATTATTAGCACAATTAAATACGCAATATATATTTGCACACATTTTTGATAAAATTTATGCGTAAAAAGGTAGGGCCAATTTTGTCATATTTCGCCGCTACGCACGCTGGCATCGTTTCAAAGTACCCCTACCATGGTCACGCACGGAGCGAATAGATTTATCAATTTAAAATGTTCTTTGTCGTCTTCTGATTATTTATCCCAAATCGTTCCTAATTAAGCACATGTTGTCCACAAGGTACCTCTCTCATTTTTTAATCACTACTTTTTTTACCTTTTGCTATAAGTTTTCGTAAGCGTTTTAGTAAGCGGAGAATGGGAGTGCAATCAGACATAATCGACTATATAGAGGAGAAGAGACTATCCTGGTACGGCCACGTCAGAAGAGCGGACAGAGGACGCTGGATAAACAAAATCACAGAATGGAGCCCGATTGGAAGAAGAAAGAGAGGAAGACCACGAAGGTCATTCAGAGATGAAATCGACGAGGCTATGGAGAAAAGAACCCTGCGAGATGGAGACTGGAATGACAGGGAAAATTGGAGAAAACGGTTGAGTGAAGGAAGACAGTGAAAACTGTGGAAATCCTTAGTAGTAGTAGCTATAGTTTTCCTCATTTTCTTTATTCATATCGATTTCACTCATAACGAATATTGGGTAGTTTATTGTTTCATGAAACTTTCTCCTTATATGTCCGTATCATACAAGTTGTCTAGTTATTATAGCGTATATAATGTCGTATGTTAATTCCATTTTATTTAACAACAAAATACTAAAAACTTTGTTTTCAAAACTTACACCAAATTAATTGTATCTTATCACTACAGCTGTTTCGGCAGAGTGCCTTTCTCAAGTCTCAAGTTTCTCGAATCCATTAATCATCTATTGTATTTCTTATCAAGATTTTAAAGCAGCTGTGTTCCATTTTTGTTGCTTTTTGTCACTGTTTCTCTTTTTTCTTTATTGTCGTCATTACGTAGCGCTATAACACTGGGTGGGTCTTCGCTAACTAAAACTTTTTTCCAAGTTGATCGATTTTCCACGAATCTTCAATGAAATGTTAATTTTCTAAGATATGATTGGATGTTTTCTGTCCATTGTGTACTGAGACAAACAAATGTCATTCTTCTGAGCTAAGTTTCTTCCATACCAGTTTTACAAGTTTGACATCTTGGCGTCTATGCATGTGTCAGATCTACCTTAAGCGATTTATTTTCCTGGACAATATTGTTATAAAAGCTTTCTTTATTCAGTATATGTTCTTATTCTATACGAATTTGTAGTGATATAATAATGAGGTTAAAACATTTTAGAAGAATTATGCTCTGTATTTCTTTAGTGACATTATTATTAACCGTGATTATTGATCTAAGGTATTTAAAGTATTCCATACTTTCGAAATTGTAGTTGTTGACTTTATTATTTTATCTAGATATATTGAATGGCTCTCTTCTCTTGATTCGCTTGTATTTGGTTTTCGTTTTGTTGGTTTTAAGTAAAACACTTTTCGTACTCTCTTCACTTTGTTAAAGATGTCGTTTGCGAACGGGAGAGAGTTTCTTATGAGATCAATATCATTAGCATATTCTAGGAGTGCTTTGTACCTTGGTCCATTAATGGATTGGATCTTAAATATGCGTTATTTCTATTTTAGTAAGCTGTTCATTAATTTTCTGAATACTTAAATCGAGAATCTGTATTTATTCGACTGTTTTATAACACAGTTTCTTGGCGCCTATTTTAATCTCTGTTTTTTTGGTTCGGTTATCATTATTACAAAGATTTTGCGGGATATCGACATAGGGAACTCGGTGGTATGTCCTTAACGTTTCCATAACCAACGTTCGAAAATTTGTCTTACTGTAAAGTCATGACGATTTTATTTGGAAATATAGTGTTATTTAATACATAATAATAAATTTCAAGCAACAATTCCTATATGCATTAACTTGGTACTGATATCTCTGCTCCCCGATCCCAGGTAGCAGTCAGGAAAACATTAAAACTGCTACACTCATACACTTATCCAACGATTAGCCAGTCTAGGACTATACGCCTTATTATAGTACTGATATTGCTTCTGCCCCTCATAAGTGAATATAATATTCAAGGAAGGTTTTGGAAATTTAATAGGATTTTGTATGTTAGAATATTATTTCTCTGAGAAAGTGAAGAATATCTATTTGCTATCCGGTTTAATCCATAGATTAAATATTAGAATGCTATAGAATAATGCTAAAAGCAGCAAAAAACGGTATAATAGTCAGTAATCAGAAAACCAAATAAATGTTCTTTAACATACAAAAGAAAGGATGTAGAGTAGGGCATAACGTAACAATAAACCCATATAATTTTGAAATATTGCAGCATTTTGGGTATCGTAAATAACGTTGTCACATAAGAAATAAAATGGAATATTCAGGTAACTAAATGATGTATATATAACCCTCATAACACTTTTAAATCCAGAAGTCTAATACAAATCCCTAAAATCAGGATATATAAAATAGTGATTAAACCAATGCTATTGACTGGATACATGACGAGAACGCTGACAAAACAATGTAAGTAAAACTCAGGTATTAATTAGATCAGTATTACTAGAAAAGCCATCAGAAGTATGGCCAAGAAATGTAGAGCATATAGTGAAATCTAAATATCGTAGAATAAGATATTCAGACAGTATCAAGCGAGAACATTATTGATGAGAAAAGGGAGATCCATCGCTGAGAAAGTGAGAAACTAATTGCCAAAAGCAAAGGGTACTTTGTAATAAAGTACCCGTACTCTAAAGCATAAGCATGTCTTTTCCTACTCTTTAAGTAAGTGATGGATTCGACCGTTACTTGATGGAAATTTATTTTATCTGACAATAAAACAGGTATGCGTTTACATGTTATAGCCTGTAATTAGATAAGCTGAAGAGGGGACAACTGTTTGTCTCAAGTTGGTCATTCAGAATTATGGCTGTATTTGTTAATTTGCTGATTTCCCTAAATTCTAATTTCCATAGAATCTAAAAATACCTTAAGGCTTTTATTTTAAATATACTTTTTTAGTAATGAAAATACGTAAAGAGAACCTTTAATATACATGTAATCTTTGATCTCTAGGATAAACCCATCTCCTGAACAATAGCGCCGATATATTTATTTGAAATTTTGTACACTTATTTTACCCGTTTATGTCATTATTATCCATATATGAGTTGTCACCGATATGATAAACTCACTTACTTTTCACAAAGAGACTCTATATTAAGTACGGTGATTACTATACATATCTGATTCGAAATATCGTCGAAAAGTAACACTATGTAAAATTTAAATTTTTAATGAAAACTTAAAGATTAGCCATTTCTTATGGGGTTCAAAAGAGAAGCCTTTACGAAAATTTAAGTACTAATAAGACCACCGCAATCGGACGACCAAAGGTCCAACTGACACTACTACTTGGTCAATGCGTAGTTACATAGAATTTTAAAATGCTTAGATCAGATCTACATGATTGTGACTGCCCATCCAAGCTGTCATATGTCACATGTCACCTTAACATTTCCGTTAATACCGGGAGCCATTCCCTCTCCTGTTGTCGACCAGAATGTATCTTCGACTTTTTTAAATAATTTTAAACTGTTTGTCCTTGTCTAGTGTAGTGTTATGTTTAATTTTATATTTATGACATTCTGCAATTAT
This sequence comes from Diabrotica undecimpunctata, assembly GCF_040954645.1. Lineage (NCBI taxonomy): Eukaryota > Metazoa > Arthropoda > Insecta > Coleoptera > Chrysomelidae > Diabrotica > Diabrotica undecimpunctata. The sequence goes on along the minus strand of NC_092807.1, from coordinate 74,436,215 downwards.
TGTTGGATAGCCCAAAATTCACAAAGTAAGTCTAAAACGTTAATCACAAAAAACTTTTATCGTCCATTAACTTCGAGTTTTTATCAAGGTTAATCAATTTCTTCATTTAAAAAAACGTTTCTTGGCTTATTTTAGATGCCCCTGAAGATGCTCTAGGGAGCTAAAGTACTTGGGCAAGATTTAATTGATAAAACTGTGCTCGATATCTGCTTTTATTTTATCAAAGTACAATAAAAATAGACTTTGAATCAATTTTAAGCCAAACTCCGGAAAGAGTCAGATGTGCTCCTTCAATGTCCCTAACAGAGACGCTTTCACAAATCTGAACATCAAATAGTGTCATGAAATTCTTAAACTCTGGACTTGCTATAAATACCTTGAAGATAATTTGTATCTCACCTTGTCATTCACAGAACTTTGTTTAAAACTAAATGGCAAACTACAACCAGAAAAATAATATTCTTCGCAAACTTTTCAGCTAAAAACGGGAAGCACATCCTTCAACCCTTAAAACGTAGACGTAGAGGCTTGCACTCTACGCTTTTGCTGCCGAATATACCTTGCCAGTATGGATGACACCAACACATACTTAATACGTAGATTTTGCTATAAATTAGTCAGCCAAATTCAGCGGATATTAAGACTCACATCCATACATAAGCTCTAGAATATCGTAGCTATCAATCCACCTAATATCCAAAGATAAGTAGCTAGAGAACGAAAAAAACTAAGTCTAGATTCGCAACATCCGCAAAAGAATAAGCTGCTCCTCGCCATCTGAACCCTCGAGAGGAATTTCCTTATGGTAGCTATCTTCCTAAAATCTACCAGGACGGCTCTTGCCTGCAAACACCGGTTAACCTGTGTGAATGTGGGGTGGTACAAGATTCATCCCACCTTCTTAGATGACTTTGCCCTTCAAATCGCTCTTTTCTGAAGTGACAAGGTTCAATTATTTGAACTGAACATATAAAGTACAGTCAGTAAGCTATTGCTTTTAAAATTCATTGCAAATTCGACACTAACTCCACTTATATTGATTACATATATTACCCCTAAATAGAAGATAAAACATTCAGAAGTATGTAATATTGGTGAAGTGGTATATTCTTGTTAGATAAATTAAGCATTCTTCAATTCAATCAATTTTTACACAAAAGTATCTATCTTAGCACTTAAATATTTATTTTAAGATAAACTATCTAGAATTATATATAGTACACAGACAAAACCAGAAATAAAATAATAAAGAAGCTGTATACAAGATATCGTAAAACAATGGATGAAATAAAAGATGTTCTTATTAATCGGATTCTTAAACGAAACGTATAAAGACATACTGACGTTAACAAAATACATTAGGAAATTTCCGTGTATGAAAAAATACATCCAATTTGGTAATGAAATCCTTTTTTATCCATAAAACTATTTTTAGAAAAGCACGTACCTACCAAAAACAGGTATTTGATAGTATACATATCTATTACATACTGTAATGCGTATGAATGATAACAAAAATAAGGAGTCCGTATGAACCGTTTAGAACATACGCTGAAAATATACGGCTTAATCGCCTAGTTGCCAAACTATCGGAGCTTACTTAGACCGATATACTTATGGTTCCAATATACAGTGAAAAAGATCTGAACGACCCCTATAATATATACACGTGAACTAAGCGATATACATTCATGATACAGGGCTACTTATGAGCTCCACAAAATTTTTAAAAATTATGAAACTATACATGTTAACGAATCAACAGAGTCAATATTATGGAATAGTCAAGTGAGCTCCGTATATCGGTGTCCACTTGACCACGGAGCTCTTTTGAACCGGAATTTTAACATGAGCGGAGTTCACTTTATGCCGTAGATATATATATATATATATATATATATATATATATATATATATATATATATAGGAGTTTTCGAACGGGAGATGTATTAACCGAAGCGTAGAGTATAGAACTATAGAATATATATATAGTATATATGCGCGTTGCTTGCCGGCAGCTAGTTCGGCTAGCTCGTAGGATAAGAAGATTCTGCGTAGAGCGTGGCTGGCGCACGAGAGCCGCCGTATATACAATATACATACACATATATGTATATATATCTCGCTGTAGCGGTGACGGTCGCGAATTCAATGCTTTTTCCCCATCCAAAAAGAATTGCTATGTATTATATATGTGTTGCGTGCATCATATCCTTGCGTTATATATATACTATTTATATATACATACACATATATGTATACATAATATATCTCGCGATAGTGGTGACGGTCACGAATTCAATGCTTTTTCCCCATCCAAAAAGAAGTGCTATGTAGTATATATGCGTTGCATGCATCACATACTATTTATATATTTATATATATATATATATATATATATATATATATATATATATATATATTGGAAATATCGGGTATGTGGTCTATATTAAATAAAAAATCTTTGTTTTTTCTAAAGCTCAATATTTCGCCATTTATTTAATAGCTTCATCGGGAGTAAAGAAATTAAAAGATTATACACATACATGAAATTGAATATTAAAATAACATTATTGTTGATGAAACTGTACATTTAATAAAATGCATGTTAAAATTTAAAATATCTTTGAGCACGTTCGTTAACAATAAATAAGATGGAACATATTTTAAATTTTAACATGCATTTTATTAAATGTACAGTTTCATCAACAATAATGTTATTTTAATATTTAATTTTATTTATGAGTATAATCTTTTAATTTCTTTACTCCCGATGAAGCTATTAAATAAATGGTGAAATATTGAGCTTTAGAAAAAACAAAGATTTTTTATTTAATATAGACCACATACCCGATATTTCCAACATATTTATAAATTGTTTTTTGGTCGAAATAATCACGTTAAATATATATATATATATATATATATATATATATATATATATATATATATATATATATATATATATATATATATATATAATACATATTATATCTCGCGGTGACGGTCGCGAGTTCAATGCTTTTTTCCCCATCCAAAAAGTGCATAACGTCACTAAAGAAGTTTTCACTTCAATAAACAAGTTTTTCATAATGAATGACAGTCCTATTCTCAAAACTTACATTTTAACGTAAAATTATATTTAGCTCATATTTTTAGAAAAATATTTAAAAATTTAAACAATAATGAAATTAAACATAATACTTACCGGTTTGTTAAAAACCGTGCATAATATATGATTGTCATCAATGATTTTGAACTCTCTTTTACCATTAATCCACTTTTTCAGAAGAATTGAGTTACTTTCACTTTGTTTTGGTATTTTCAAACACTTTTGATAAACACTTAAAAAGTTTACGGAACCAAATAATACAATAAACTAAACTGTAACTACGGATAGAACGACAATTAAATTTTGTTTTTTGCTAATAAAAATTCTGGTAATTCTTTATTTGTTAAGCTTTCGGGAAAAACCATATTGAATTATGATTTTATTGAATGCCGACAACCAGCTTATCGCGTTTTACTATTTATATTGTCATATTATGCTAATACCAATAAGCGGTATTTCCGAGGGATATTTTTACCTACCTCGCTAAATTGCATTACTTGCTGTCTCAGATATTTGTCTATATTGTGGTATACCTGAAAATATGCACTTTTGATAAATGCATATGCACTTATACAATTTATCCAAAGTATGCAAATATGCACTTGATTGTTATTTTGTTATGCTATGTTATTTTGCATATTTCCCGAGCTCTACTCATAACTTTGTTAATATTAGGTTTACGATAATAATAAAAAACAAATCTCTTTATTTTTAAGCTTCATTTCATATTGAAACAGTTTTCTCGATAAAATCTGAATTTTTGGAGTTGTTCAACTTAGAGTTACAAATAACTACAAAAATATTGACTTTTCGAAAAAACTCTAAAAAACGGTTTTGTCTTAAAATTCACTATTCTAGCGACTACCATGGTTTTTTATACACTTTTTCCACCCCTAAGTTGGGTTGGTAATCACCCCCAGAAGAAAAGCACATTCGGGTAGATTTTGATCTTTCAGCTATTTTTTAACGACTGTTAGGCACATTAGGGTAGATTTTGATCTTTCAGCTATTTTTTAACGACTGTTCAAATTTCAAGCAAATCGATCAGTATAAAGAAAATATGTTACAGTAGGCGGCATAGTAGACTAGCGCGAAGCATACTGTAAAAAAAAATTAAAAGTTAAATTTTAAAAGTAAATTTTTTTTAAAATTTAAATATTTTTAAAATTTAATAAAGTAATTTTATTATTTATTAATTGATAATATTTTAAATAAATTATATAATTAAACAACACCATCTGTTGTTGACGTATTAACAAAGCATATTTTGTTGCTTTGTTGCATAAGTTGTTTACTTGTGAGAGACCTGTCAAATTCAAACGAAATATTAAATTATAATAACATATAAATAAATATCATTTAATAGTAAATTTAATTATTATACATTTAAAAATAGTAATTGGTTAATAATTTAATGTATGTATTTTTTTGGATATTTTTCATGCAGTTGTTAATTTAAACCTGCTTAGAATATATGATGACTGGAAAGGAATTGATCGAGAGTAGAGAATCGATGGGAAAAACCGCTATGATGCTACCCATGACGACGCCATCTTGTGGCGATGGTTCCGTAACGACGCCCTCTTTGCCGTACTATAAAGCTTCAAAACCTCAAGAGGCTTTCTACTATTTTTACCGTCATATCCTGGACTAACACTGGTGTTGTATTACTTTTTTCTATATAATAAAATGCTAAGCCGAGCGTCCCGGATCTAGCGCCACAAGAAGGCGTCACCAGTAGCGTCACGAAATAGTGGTTCTTCGCATCGATTCACTACTCTCGATCAATTTGATTCATCGTTTCTAGTCATCATATATTTATTCCAAGTAGGTTTAAATTAAAAAGTGCATGAAATATTTAACAAAATACAGACATTAAACGAAAAGTAAAAAATTAAAAGAATATCTTTCAATAAACGATAAAACAAACAGAAAAATCAAAGATCGATACCTGAATTCGATTCATAACGATTGTCGAACGGTCAAAATTTAAAAGTCATAAATGCCATTCAATTAATAACAATATTGAATTATCTGTTTAAATTTTTATTGCACTTCTCGTTATCTCTTAAAATAATTTCATATAAATACAATCTTATTTATATGAAATAAATAAAATAAATTATCAGTTCGACTATTGTATTAAAGTGCGACAAAAAAATTATTATCCATTTAAATTTGAATTTTAATATTTATACAGCCCCAACAGATAGTTAGAAGAGTCCATTTATGTAACGAGGGAGAGTTATACAAAATGTCGACCTGACCATAATTTGTTATTTTGATTTTTGAAATGTTTATAATTTTTTACTTATTAATTTCATTTCAAACTATAATCAAATTTTGTTTTTAAAAATCTTATTTAGTTCATATAATAATTAAATAAGGTGATATTTATTTACATTTTCTTGTTAATTTATTATTTAGTCTGACTTTGACCGAGTGTGTCAGAAGTAAATAACGTATGCTTTGTTGATACGTTAGCAGATTACGTTAGGAGCAAAAAATTTATTGAATTTATTGAATTATTTTAATATAATATAATTTGTTTAAAATATAAGTAATAAAATTAGTTCCTTTATTTTAAAAATATTATTTAAATTTTAAAAATACAGAAAACAGTATGAAGTATGAAGCTTCGCGCTAGTCTACTCTACCGCCTACTGTACTACTTTTTTTATTATGTCCTTAATGGCATATTATGTCATCACTTTAATGGCAATCCACTGCTGTTTCATTTTTTACTCTGGATGTGTTTATTAGTATTTTCACAATTTGCGTCCAACGTAGGGCACGAGTTAATTGTGTAACTATTATTAGACACGTACAGATAAAGGAATTAGAAATAAAACACCTATTTAAAGATAATAATAACATGTCATTTAACATGACATAAAAATGTCATGTTATATGTTTACGGGTTTGAAATCTAACTGTGCATAATATGCTCCATTGTTCTATGGCATGTCTGTTTTGATCTTATATAAAGTAACAAAGTACTACTATTCTTTTAAATGTACAAACAAATGTTTATTTACCTGTGAAACCAAAAATTGCAGCCACTCTCACACAAAATAGCCTGATCGTTGTCATGCACTTCCTTATGGCACACCCCGCAGGGATATATAGGTGGGGCATTGGGATTCTGAGAGTTAAAAACCATCGGCTGATCAGCTGGATATACTTTACCTGCAGAAACAGGCATTGGCTTCGAGTACATATTATTCATAGGGGACATTATAAAATTATTATTCATAGGAGGACCTAAAAATTATTATATTATTATAAAAAATGAAAATATTTTGAAGTTAATACTTCTTATCGCTAGGTATGAAGTTTTTGCACGGGCCCGAAATCATGTTTAGCGTACCTCGAAAAATCGAGGCGCGTGCAGTAACCTTGCGGTATACAGTAATATACATAATATACATACATATACACTTATATATAAAAATGACATAATATTTTAAATAAAATTAAATAAAATGAAATATAATTAAATAAAATCAAATAAAATCAAATAAAATTAAATAAATTTAATTAAATTGACCTCAAATCTAATCGAATAAACTAAATAAAAAAATAAATAAAAGTCATCGCTTCGTACGTAGAGAATTTTTTTTTCTAATCCATTACAATTAAATATAATGATAATCAAAATGAGGTAATTAAACATAAATACAAAATAATATTGAAAATGTAAATGGTGAATGAATTCTATATTAGATCAAACAAATTTTGAAAATTACTAAAATCATTAAACAAAATTTTTAAAGAAAAACATTAGGATTTTTAAATTTTAAAGAACTTAAATGCGTGGTGTTATTATAAAAAATATATTAACAATTCAGTAATAAGCAGACATAAAATTGAATTAACCCACATACAGTAATAACGCGCTATATGAAATATTCAGTTTGTGAGCACTCCTGAAGTGCCACCCGCTGTTTTTTTTTTTTAATTAAAAATGTCGTCTTCTTCTTCTTCATGGCAAAGATTAGGAATTTGTTGCCTGTTCTGACATCAAACTCCATTGTATCTTCACTGCACTTTTTCATTTCGGTTTGTAATTTAATACTACTTGTTAAGATAGTTAATTCATCCATTCTGTTTATACGTTGTTTTCATTTGTTCGGTATTGGTTTATTAACCGAGTATAAATTTAGTTCTTGTTTTGTATTCATTCCTCTCTCTATCAACTCTTGAAATGCCTTCACTCTTCCGATAAATCTCTTTCGACTAGTGTGAGTTCTAGAGTTATCTCCTTGCGTCATTACCCAGCTCTCACATCCATATAATATAGCTGGTGTAGCCATTGTCTTATAAAGTTTTATCATTGTATCCTTTCTTGTCTTGTTCTTTAATAATGCATTCCGCATATATACTTAACCCGGGGTTTAATGCTGGTCCGGGTTCGTGGTAGAATTCTACATGTATGTGTTCGACACACAGAAACATGGCTCAAAACTTACTAACAAGCTCTTATTTCTTCTACTAGAAAAATCGGATCTTCAGTTCGAATTTGTCACATTAATATAGAAATCATAAGCTACGCCAAAAGCCAGTATCTGTCAAGAATACTAAAAGATAACGATATCGACGTAATCGCCATTCAGGAAATCCACTGTGTAACAGAACATGATCTGCGAAAAAGGGGAAAAATACCAGACTACAAACTGCTGAGTCCTACCTATCATCAAACATACGGCACAGCCACATACATAAAAACGAACATAGAAAACGCATACCACCTCCTCTGAGAACGACATATAAACCCAGATCAGAAATATCCAACTAAGTATATAGGCGACTTCAATAGTCATCACGAGCAGTGGAAATACAGATAGAATGATATAAATGGGGATGCCTTAGTACAATAGACTAAGATGAACATTTATATTTTATTTTTGATGCTAAAGACAAAAGCACATTTAAATCAGCCGCATGGAACAGTGAGTATAGCCCCGACTTATGTTTTGTATCAAGCGACTGTAACAACGCCCCTCTGGTAGCCACAAGAAGTGTTATTCAAGATTTTCCACACAGTCAGCATCTCCCAGTCATTGTAGAGCTTAGCATACAATTTCCCTAACCAAATCAGTTCCAAGACCAAGATGGAACTTTATAAGAGCAAACTGGGAAAAGTTCGCTTCTGACCTTGATAAGTGCCTCGGTTGGATATCTCCTGTCAGCAATAACTATGCTTGTGTTTTGCCAGGATAGGTGTCAAAATAGTGATATATTATACCAGAATTTTCTTGAAACTGCAGACCAAGAGATCGCAGAAGAACTTATTCATAGTCTAACCGCAGCACGACAGCAAAAATGGACTGAAACAGTAGAAAATCTAAATTTTCAAACATCAAGTCGAAAAGCTTGGGTCCTAATAAAGAAACTTGGAGATGGCTTTCAAAAACGGAAAGCAGGTATAAATCCAAACCCAGTGTCATATCATCTTGTTTCGACATCAAGAGTGACCAAAGATGCAACTCACACACGAGACGCAAAGAAACATTCAAAACCTTAAATTCGCAATCGATCGAAACTGAACATTCTCGCTCTTTTACAAGTGAAGAAATAGAGATCGCCCTTAAATACGTTTCTCCGAGAAACGTTCCAGGACTCGACGGATTCACCTCGAATTCATACACAATTGGGGGAAATAAACAAAAACTTGGCTAGTACATTTCTTCACAAATATAATTCAGATCGACAGAATCCCACGGAATTTAAACATTCAAAAGTTATAGCAATACTAAAACCAGGTAAACCAGCTGACCACCAAACTACTTGAAAGAATAATTTTTAACAGAATAAGCCCAATAATCGTAAAAGCTACTCCAATCGAACAAGCAGGTTTTAGCAAGCAAATCGAGGTTGCACCGACCAAGTGCTATCTCTCCGCACTTACATAGAAGCCAGTTTTCAAACAAAACTAACGAGTTCTGCTGCTTTCGTAGATGTCAGCAGCTTCCGACACAGTCTGACGAGAAGAAATTATAAACTCTTATGTACTATTCCTTGTAATATCGCCAAGGTAACCAATCACGACAAAGATTGTTACTTTGGCAGGCCAATCACAGCGCTCGTTATTAACTACGCTGTCATTGGCCTGTCGGCGGAAGATTGCTGCAAATTCTCAAACACGATGTGTATAAAAGAGCAGCACATCTTCCGATCGGGATTCAGTCGTTATACACTACTAGCCTCGCTAGACCTTGTTGGCCTGATGTGCTACCACGCTACTTTGAGTTTTATTATTTAACCAATATCCTACTATAGTCGAATACGTCGAATCCAAGAAGACTTCATCCAATTTAGAAGTTAAATCAACAAGAGTACGAGAACCGGCGTATCGACTACGAACGCTCCCTGCCAGTAGAACACCGCTTTTAAAATAAAAATACATTGGTCTTTGAACTATTTTAAATTGTGTCGAACTGACCACAGCGTTCTTTGGGACCTGTCACGGTAAAGAGCGAATAAAAGCCCCGACGGGGACTTGTAATTGCTTTTCCGATCAGGGTCGAGCTGCGATAGCGCTTCGTCGCCAGAAACCTTATGCAAATAGTAACTATACGAAATACTGTTAGCGAAAGGTAGTGACACGAAGCGACGGGCAGTAAGAGGAGTCGATACGACCGGTATTCTCGTGCCTCTCTAGAGGAGAGGGAACGCGGCTACACGAAGTGAGAAGGCCGGCATCTCTGTGGAATTTGAGACATACACCACGCGTCAGAATTCTAACACAAATATTAAGTCATTGTTAGAATACTGTCTGTAAGAAAGCTCGAACTGTTAGAGAATTCTGATTGCCGGTGTCGGTGTAGAGGCTGGAATTCCAAATTAACTCCTTGAAATGAAGATGGACTCTCGAAACTTGAGATCCTCTTCGAGAGCGGCGGTCGTAGAACGTCCAGAAACCGCTGAAAACCAGGAGAATGTTACGGCCGTACGACATGGCGCCCAACTAATAGAAGATACCCACACCCCAGACCTGGCTACAGTATTGTCCACGTTAATACAAGCAGTCACAGGTTTACTGGTACAACCCAAACCTGAAGCCAAGGAGAAAAAGACAGAAATTCTGCAACCAAAATGGACCCCTGCACCACCTCAATACTCCGGCGATGACACCGAAATCCACAAGAATTCGTAGACGATATAATAGACGACATGAGCAATATGAACATCGATACCAAACATTGGATAGCCTACATCCTAGAAAATTCACTGATAGGAGAGGCAGCTCAATGGGCACAGAGCCAATTCACGACTGGTCTGAACTACGAGACATTCTTAAACAGGCTGACCGATCACTTCGACAACACAACAAAGAGATCGTCACTAATGTCCAAGTTATACGGACATTACCAAAAATATCAGCCAATAGCAGAATTCATTTCAACCAAGATGGCTGTTTTTCGACGATTACTACTACATATTGACGAGGAAGAAAGGTGCAGGGCCATTACCAATCTAATTCGCCCAGAAATTAGAAAACATCTTCGCAACAACATGCCGAGAACCGAAGAAGACCTGAGGCGAATTTGCGAAGAATTGCAAGTAGACGAAAACATTTCACGACGTGCAAATCGACAACCCGACCAGCCAAAAGCCACAAGACAGCTGAACCAGAACCAAGCCAGGGGACAATATTCGCAAAGGCAACCGAGAACTTCTGAGACTATAGATGATTGGAGAAGTAGAAATCCAACTCAGAAACCGACGCCGAAACCTCGACAACAGCCTAACAACCAGGGAAACGACGAGAGGGGCACCCACTAAGCCTCTCTCCAGATGCGGTGCCCCAACTAAATCCAATCAATGCCATGAAGGTTTCAAATCTACCACGAATCGATGCGAACATCAATTCAAAGAGAGTCCAGGTCCTCATCGATACCGGTGCATCAATGAATTATATCAATCCCGACTTGGTTCAAGCGGCAGATATACATAAAAGGCGGAGAATGGTCCAGTTGGCTTGCAAACACACAGTCAGGGTACAGTCGAAGTCACTATCGATTTTGGAAGTTTCCAGTCCACAACGAGATGTGCCATTGTCAAAGATCTGAACCAAGATCTAATTCAGGGTATACCATGGCTCCAAAAAGAAGAGGTACTAATAGACATTAACCGAAAATGTCTACACGTGGGAAAAAAGGCCTCTACTGGAAGTCGCATTCAGCCAAACAATGCAACTCAAAGACACAACTCCAAGATGAACAAGCTCCACAATTTGCAGTCCCAACCGTAAGGGAACTCCTACATGAGTACGAAGACGTTTTCGACGACAAACTTAAGCAACCCACTACCCGAGTCACGGTGATGGAAATCAAGCTGACAGACACACGGCCGATCAATACGAAGCTATTTAAATGTTCTCCAGCTAAGAAAAAAGTAATGTTCGATGAAGTCCAGGAGATGCTTGCAACAGGTGTCATTCGACCAAGTCGATCACCCTATAACAGCCCAGTGGTGATCGCCAAGAAGAAGAATAGTACACCTCAATTTTGTGTTGATTATCGTAAAATCAACAAGATAACAATCGACGAGGTCTCCGCACTGCCGCCAATCCACGATGCAATTAAAGAGCTAGGAACGGCGAGAATATTTTCGACATTAGATTTGAAGAGTGGGTTTTGGCAAATACCACTACACAAAGATTCGATTCCCCTCACAGCATTCAGTCTACCCGATGGATCGTCTTATGAGTTCGTAGTTATGCTATTCGGACTCAAAAATGGACCTGCAGCATTCCAAAAATTGGTTACATCAGTCTTCGCTGGTTTTATAGACGAATTTGTAAAAGGCTACATGGATGATATAATTATATATTCCAACTACTGGGAAGATCATCAAAAATATCTCCACCTCGTCCTAGAGCGACTCAGAACACATGAACTCTGGGTTTCGTTGAAGAAATGTCGGTTTGCTACCCGAGTAGCTAGAGCGACCCGACATGAACCAGGTACAGCGCTGCTATGGTTAGATAAAAACCAAGCCGATAAAGCCAAACTGTCAAGAAGTAGTTCAGCGCCAGCCGCTGAACAGTACAGACGTGCGAGAGCCGAGCGAAGACACCGCCTAGGAACTGCAGCGACCGAGTCAAAGCCAGACTTTTCAGTCTGACCGTGATTGTAAGCACGGTTAAGCGGAGACACGGCGCCTGCAGTGGCCGAGGCCAGAGGCAAAAGCCTACGCTGAAACGAGGTTAAACCGGGGAGATTTGTTTTTCAATCAAGTCTTCACGGAGGCCAAAATTGAGGCGTAGGAAAGCGAAGAAGCATACGGGCTTTTAGCCCGTCGGGATACTCCCTGTGCCACCGAAAACTATATCCCACACTGTGGGATATAGTTTTCTAGAATTCTATATCTGGCAGACACGGCCCCAAGGTCAGGGAGGTGAGAAAAGCAAGTGGATACCGCTTCTAGTTCTGCCTAGAGCGTGAACAACCGCGAAAGAGGTCACTGGGTGGCACCCAGAAACCGTGCTGGCAACGGGTCAGACGGACAACAAAAAAGCCTTCTCTAAAATTAAGATATCCGCCCCAAAAATGGATCGCTCTCGATCCCCGCCAGACAGAAAGGCAGCCGCCAGTTCTAGCCCCTATGGTTGCAGTGAGAGGAAACTCCACTGCAACATCTATGATGTATTGCCCCCCATAGATGACGGCAACAGCAATTATGAAATTTTTAACGAACTACCCATGGACGATGACAATACCAACGAAGGGGACTTCAAACGTCCCAAGAATAAAAAGAAAAGGACAAAAGACCGAGCGGAGGGAAACCGCGAAACAGAACCAGCAACAACGGATGACGACACCCCAAAAAGACAAACAAACAAAAGGCAAAGACAAAGGAGTAGTAAGGACGAAAAGTCCGAGCTACAAGCACTAAGGATGTTGCTCAAGGAGAAAGACGCCAAAATAGCAACAATAAGGAAAAAGATTGAAGAATTGCAAGACACAATGGTAGCCTCACAGAGGTCTATCATTGAACACATGGATAAGAAATTCAATCAATTAAACCCAAAAAAACCTGAGGACAACCTGGAAAACCAGGCACAAAAGAAGAAGAACGACGAAAACCTGGATAAACAGGCCGAGAAAAAGAAAATAGAGGACAACCTGAAAACTCAGGCAAGCAAAAAAACTAAAGCCACGGGTGCCATCCCAAAGAAATCCCAACCAGAGGAGAAAAAAGCCACGAGAACAATCCCCAAAAAACCACAAACCGAAGACAAGCAAAAACCAAAGTCCAAAAAAGAAGATTTCCCCCCACTCACCCCTCCTAAACAGCAGCAGGAAGGTGATGCGCAAGCCGATCGACGCCCTCCGTCTTAAGCACAGATGGAAACAAAAGAAGTACCCAAAAAAACTTAGGTACCAAAAACACCTGTAATAAAATTACAGAGTGTTAGATTCACTGGAGCAATACTTAACATTGCCCAAAAACAACACGTCATCACAGCTAATAAGCTGTCAAGAAGCGGCAGAGAAACGCTTATTCAGGCGAAAAGCCCCGCGGACTACAGAAAGATGGTCAAAATCATCGAAAATTTCAATGAGGACACCCCAATTCAGTGGATAGCGTTTCCACTGGAAGAGGATATAAAGCCAAGGATGGTGCTGAGAGGGCTACCTCCCACAACAGAGATGTTCGAGGCCATCAAAGAAGAACACAACGTCGAAGTCGTGTCGATTAAAAACATGACTTCAAGAAAGAGTGACAAAAAACATCTGCCCATGTTCGTAATGACGGTGGAGAGGGAGGACACCGAAATGCTAAAACGCATCACCAACCTGATGCATATGAAAGTCACAATTGAGGACCTAAGAAAGGCAACAGGGCCCACACTGTGTTTCAACTGCCAGGGCTACCACCACGCACAGAGAGCGTGCTTCAAAGCACCTCGCTGTGTAAGATGCGGAGTAGAGCATCCTAGCAGAAGCTGCCAAATGCCGAAAGAACAGAAGGCAAAATGCGCAAATTGTCAAGGACAAATTTTAGAGGATGTCCAAGATGTCCAACCTGGGGTCGCCAACAACAGCCCCAACAAAGACAAGACAACAACGCAAAGAAAGCGCAAGAAAATGAGAACATTATCCTCATTTCCAGGCAACATCAAGATGGCCTAGTAAACTCAGTAAAAGAGTAACTAACTAGGGTAGTCAACGAGGCGATAGCAGACATAAAGCTAGCACTGAACTAGTGCACAAATAGGGGATACTTGAGGATAGGCTCCTGGAACCCACGAGGCATAAGGACCAACCAGAATATACTGGACGAACTGGTCAACAGATACGAAATGGATGTCGTAGCCATACAAGAAACGAAACTTACAAACAACATAAACATCTAGTTCCCAGGATACGATATCTATAGGAACGACAACACAGCAAGATCAGGTGGCACAGCAATTCTAGTGAAAAAAGGCATAGATCACATCAGAATAATAACACCGCATCTAAATACTATGCAAGCAACAACAATAAGAGTACAAATGAGGCAAGGAGAAGTCAAAATTACCTCCGCCTACGTGAGACCACGAGATCTACTGATCGATGAAGACCTAAATACGTTCTTAAACGACGAACCCTCAATAATAATAGGAGACCTAAACGCAGGATCCCTAAATTGGAACGACAGAGCTACGAACAGAAATGGAAGACTACTAAACGCATACATCGAGAACAACGAAGACGTTATGGCAATGGGCCCTACAGACCCTACGCATTACCCAGGAAATGGACTTCCTACACACATAGACATTGTAGTAGCAAAAAACCTAGGACTACAAACAGAATTACAAACATTAAATGAAGGTACAACTGACCAGAATCCCATCCTATTAGAACTAGGAACGTGGGAAGAAGAAAGCATAATCAAAAGAATCAAAAAGATAACAAAGTGGACAAACTTTAAGAGACTCGTGAGCACTGGAATAAACATAGTTCCAGTGATAGACAACCCACGAGAAATAGAAGACGGAGTCCTAGAGTTGGAAAACATCATCAAAAAAGCGATCAGAAATAGCACTACAGAAGAGGAAGTAGAAATGCACACAGGTAGATTCAAGGATATACCACAAGCAATAAAAGACTTAATAAGGGAAAAGAACAGAGCAAATCAGACAGCAAGAAGGACAAGGAATCAGGCAGACAAAAACAGAGCAAACAGACTAAACAGTGAGGTCAAAACAGCACTACAACAACACCGTAGTGAAAGCTGGGAAAACCACATAAGAGATATGGAAGAACAAGGACCAAACATGCAAAACATCTGGAGACTCCAGAGGATTTTGAGAAACGATAGAAAGCCAATCCCCTCATTACACGGAGAAAATGGAATCGTATACACCACAGAGGAAAAAGCAGAGGTAATGAGGAGTACTCTCGAGAGAGAGTGTACATTAAATTACCACCCAGACGAGGACATCGACTTCATAGCAGAAGTCGAAAGACAAAGAGAAAGACCTGAAAATCCAAACGAAATTATCCCTCCAACATCACCGGAGGAGATAAATGAATTAATCAAAAACAGCTTGCCGAAAAAAGCACCTGGCCCCGACCAGATCACAAACAGGGCTTTAAAATACTTACCAGCGAGAGCTATAATATACCTAACAAATATTATAAATGCAATGCTAAGATTCAAGAAATTCCCAAACAGAGGAAAGAGGCCCATGTCATAATGTTACCAAAGCCAGGAAAAGACAGCACATTCCCGCAAAGGCACAGGCCAATAAGATAACTACCTGCAATCAGCAAGATTGTAGAGAGAATAATACTTAGCAAACTCTAAGCCGAAACAGACAGACTAGATATATTACCCGAAGCTCAATTCGGCTGGAGAGAGTACATAGCAGCTGGATTCAACGATAAACAATACACAGGAGCCGCCTTCCTTGATGTAACCAAGGCATTCGATAGAGTCTGGCATAAAGGACTTATATAAAAAATGAGAGGATACGGGTACAGTGGAGGAATGACAAGCCTGATTTCGTCGTACTTGAGCAACCATCGTTTCAGAGTCCGGATAGGACAAGTCCTAACCGAGCTCGGGAACCCGGAGGCTGGAGTGCCACAGGGAGCGGTACTGTCACCTCTACTGTACACGATATACACAGCAGACATGCCTAGAACACCAGGTACACTATTAAGCCTCTATGCCGACGATACAGCGATAGCGGCCAAACATAGAAACATAGATATAGCGGTTAACAACCTACAAACAGCGCTAGACGATATAGAAGAATGGAGTTTAAAATGGAAAATAGCAATAAACTCCGACAAGACACAGGCTGTACTTTTCAAAAAGAGGCACCAGCAACCAGAAGAACAGGTAACTGTGCAAGACAATCCCATTGAGTGGAAAAGCGAAGCAAAATACCTCGGAGTAATCATGGACAAAGGTTTAACATTCAACAAACACGTAGAAGCCACAGTACAAAAAGCAAACATGGCAAGAGCATCTATAAGAGGACTAACAGGAAGAAAAAGCAAACTTAGAATAAAAACAAAGATAAGACTAATTAATAGTATAATCCTGCCTATCCTAACATATGCATCCCTAGCTTGGGGACACATATGCAACACTTCAAAACAGAAAATACAAGCGGCACACAACAACAGCCTAAGTGAAGCAGTCAACGTACCAAGATACGTTGCAGAAAGATTCCTCTTTAGAGAACTACAACAAATCAAAGTGACTGACACGATGAGAGAAAAAGCGAGGATAAAGTTCGCAGAAATAGAGAACCACCCCAGTCACATACTAAGAGAGATAATGAGGTATGACGCTTTCCACAGATGGAAGCACAAAAGACCAAAACAACAAACAGTAGACTAAAACAATAACACCAGAGAGAAAATTAAACCAGAGAGAAAATAAAACACTAGAGAGAAAATACTTCAAAATAACAACAACGCACATAGAAGACAGTTCGTACCTCAAAAAACACTCAAGGACTATCGCCAAACACAAAGTGGGCCCGGTTGCCTTAAAGAAGATAAAATCTATATTGTTATATTGTCTTATATTTATATATTTTTCAATGTTATAGTATAGACTTTACACTAATTTTGATTTTTTGTTTCAGGGCCACCTACAAAAAAAATTACAAAAAACACAAAAAACCGGCCTCGGCCACCAAAAAAATTAAAAAACACTAACAAAAACCGGCGCAAGCCACCAAAAAAATTAACAAAAACCCCAAAACACTAAAACACAGGAACGTAGGGCCCAACCCCTTGAGCACCAAGTCGCCGAACTGAGCCGGGGCTCAGAGCGGAGATTTGAGACCCAAGTAAGCAATTTTAGTTCGCGGATAAGCCACATTAAGATAACAGGATCATAGCGACAATGCGCTGTCCTGAGTTTTGCATTCGGTTAGGAAACCATGTTGGGGTTCTATTACCCAGGACCTCCACATGAAGAGCATTTGGCTGATAGTTGTGCCCCTATCGCGCATCAGAGTGCTATAGGGGGGAAAGGGATGGTCTGGAGCATTGGAGCGCGGTGGGGTGACTCCTGTTTTACTCGAGTTAACACACCTCGCTCCAATGAATTGTTACACCCGAACGTAATTCCTAGGAGTGAACATCTCTCACAGGCTGGGTTCAATCAAATTGTTTGCTTGCTTGCTTGTAAACTGTCAAGATGGTCACTGCTACTACAAGAATTCAATTTTGAGGTAGTTCATATACCAGGAAAAGAAAACCAACTTCCTCACCACCTCTCCCGAAATCCAGCAGAAGATGACCAAACCACAGAAGAAGACGTAGACAGTCAAATTGACCGAATCTCCTGGCCAACACAGTCTCCGCCTGAAGCCGAACCGGAGGACTTCCCACTACTCTGTCTTTTAGACGACGAAGAAGAGGGTGCAGAACATCCCATCCTGGATGATCTAAGGGTGCGTTCATTACGGAGACCATAGCATGGTATCCTCGCCTAGAGCATAGCACTGACAGTGAACTCTCGCATTTAAAATAATGCATTTTTTTACGTGGCGATGATAATATAATACCATCCTATGGTCCGATCGAGGGTCGGCGCCTCGTTATGAACGCACACTAAGAAATATGCCTCTGCAAGCCCGAATCTGACGAAATCACCAAGTGCACACCTTCATGCAACAATTCATTCGACGATGGCATAGAATCACCGCCAGAGGCCCGAGGAACGAAGTCAAACAGAGCCCTGGTAGAAGAATTTACAGTAGAAAATAACATAGCCTACTGCACAGCCGGCCAAGATGGTCGAAGAATTCTCGTACCCGATGCTTTCAGATCCGAAGTCCTGGAGTGTTACCACGACAGCGAGGAAGCCTACCACCCCGGTCAAGAGGAGACTACAAGGGCCATTAAAGAAGTTTATTACTGGCCAACAATTTCAAAAGATGTGACGAAATATGTCAGGTCATGCCTGATATGCGCTACCACGAAGGCCGTAGCCAGCACCTATCATCCCCAGAGAGCCCGTAAATCCTTGGGAAAGGATATCTTTCGACGTTCTTGGACCGTATTCAGCCGCAAGAGGTACCAAAAAACAGATATATTCTACTAGCTACCGACTGCCTCAGTAATTGGATTGAGTACAGATGCTCGACAGCCTCAAAAAGCCGGGACATCATCCGGTTTCTGCAAGAAGAAATATGCAACAGATGGGGCAGACCGTCCACCATCATTACAGACAATGGTATTCAATTCAGGACAGATGCTTGGGAACGCTTCCTCCGCAAACACGATATCCAAAGCGAACGAAGCCTAATTTACCACCAGCGAGCCAACCCGGTAGAGAGACGAGTCCAAGAATTGAAGAAGGGTCTCCGTGCACGAGTTTCATCCCCATATGGGAATCCTACCTGGCCGATATTATTTTCAGCCTCCGTACCCGCCAAAACGAAGCCACAGGCCAATCTCTTCCCAGAGAACGAAGATGTTCGACAGCCCAGAGTATACCTACAAGGCGAGCAAGTCTTGGTGAGGAACCATGTCAAAGGGAACTTCGGCCCTACCTGGACGGGCCCCCACACCATCATCAGAGTGGCAGGCCACCATACGTACGAAGTATGTAGGGATCAAGATGTCGACAGAGTTATTCACGTAGACGACATTAGGCCAGCTCCACCACCACGGGACGCTCCCGTATAAGCCCCACGTAAGTGTTTAAAAAGACTAACAATTTTATATTTACAAACTTTCCTAAGTGTAAATCGTTAAAAACTTTTTCTTCATATTTACAAACTTTTCTAAGTGTAAATTGAATTTAACATTTAATCCGCGAAATTTTACAAGTGTTTAAACAATGAACATTGACATTTTTACATTTTATCTATTTCCCAAAAAGACAATTTATTATTGAAAAATTTTATATTCAAAGTATTTTCTACAAACAATATTGGAAGATTGCGAAAGTCAATTCTACTTAGTTATAATTTACAAGCAAATATAATTTTAGTTCACAACATTAAGTTTTTCTAGCAACTTCTCAATAAAATTCGTAGAAACATTTAGATTTAGAATAATTTCGAGGCTGATCTAACCAGCGAAAAGATTGTGTTATACAAGTTTGCTATTGTTATAAGCTTTGCCAACACCTCGAAAATATAATTTATCATACTTTTATGTTAACATTCTTAAATTTTTTTAAACATTTTCTCCTTGCAGGAATATTCGCATAACATATATTTCAGGTGAAACTATATATATTATTATCGTTACAGCTCTGTCACAATCACTCCAAGTTCTACAAATATTTTCATGCCTTAAAATATTGTACAAGGCCCATTTTCGAACTTGAACCGACGCTTTGCTGTGACCAATCAAATATGTTGTCATGAATTTGTGCACTTGTGTAGATACCAAGTCGATATTCCACCGTTGAACAATTTTAACACAGTTTACTAATTGTAACCTTATGATATTATCATCATTTCTTTTTATACATGTATTATTCTAAATTTTGGTTTATAACCTTTATATGCCTTAATGATGACTATTTTTATTTGAATTAATGCAACTTTTATGACTTAGTGATAAGAATTCTTCTTTTGCCACATTGTAATTATACAAAATTATTGTATCAATGTTTTACTTATGTGTACTAATTACCATTTCATGTTTATTTACAAAAAATTGTAAACTTTTCTTGTTTTTTTCAATAAAAAAATACCCTGCCAACAGGTCTTCGGAGGGGAGGGAGAGTCGTCAAGGTAACCAATCACGACAAAGATTGTTACTTTGGCCGGCCAATCACAGCGCTCGTTATTAACTACGCTGTCATTGGCCTCTCGGCGGAAGTGTGCTGCAATTTCTCAAACACGATGTGTACTAAAGAGCAGCATATCTTCCGATCGGGATCCAGTCGTTATACAGATTGAACGAATTTAAAACGGAACATACAATTTAATATATGTCTGTTTGAAATGCATTTGAAATAGTGGACCAATATAAAACTTGGACAAAAATAAATCCATACCCGGTGATAGACATTGTATAAAATATCGTTCAACTATCTGTCTCCTTTTAGGACGTTTATAGCGCCGCCTTAAGTCAATGTTGCCAATCGCCGTGTAATAATCAGATTTGCGGATCTTTTTGAGAGTTATAAACCTTTGTATCTTTAAATAAATCGGATATTTGCCTATATTTTTCATTGTATTTACCAATCTACTACAACAGACTAATAACAAAAATAAACTTAATGGTTTGTAGTTATTTCCTTTCTTTCCTGTAAATATTTTATGGTTAACACCTTATTTGAAAAACATCTAGAGGAATGAGATTGGCAACACCGCTCAAAATATCCGAAATATCTGACTTCTTAGATAAAGGAAAGAAGAGCTTGCCTAATAGTCGGAGAGATAGAGCCGAAATTTTGAACTGATCAGTAATATGACATTTCTCTATTGGAATATATTCATTCGACTGGTACAGGGGGTGGCTATGGATGCTAGGGATGATATGGTGGCTAGGGATGAAGTTTTCGGAAAAATTAACGATCGATAATATGGCTGAAAATTTGCCCAGAGTAAGATCTTTAAAAATTTCGTCATTTTTCTCACTCTCATTGATGGCATCACATTCATCATCTTCGTCACTTTCACTTTCAATAATATCACATTCATTATCTGCTTCATTTTCAATCACTACTTCTAGAACTTCTGGCATCTGAGGTCCACTAAACCATTTGAATTTATATGTTTCATCTTCAAGCTCCCAACCATGTTCTTCAACAATCAATTCTGTTGGTACTTTTTTATGAGCATTTGTCCAAATATTTGAAATATAATGAGCTCGCAGTAGATTTTGGTGTAATTCATCTTGACATGGTGGTAAGCTTGAAGCATCGAAATTTTTTAGTTTTTTTTTTAAAGGCTCGTTCACATCATGCAACTTATACTGCCGGTTAAATAGTGAAAATCTGACATCGTTTACTTTTCTTTTTGGAATTGTTCTCTTTAATTCTGTTCCATATAAGTGACATATGAAAGTTTCTAAGGTTTCAAAAACTTCATTACAATCGAAGTCAGTTTCACAAAGTTGGATAAAAGCATCTTGATACTTATTACATTTAGCGCATGCGTCTAGAATTACTGATCTAAATGGAACGCGCATCATTATTATTTTAATATTTTAAAATAATAATGATGCAAAAGTAATGTCCAATCAGAATTTGTAAAATTATAATTAACTAATGAAAAAAAAAATTTTGAAAATATTGAAAATATCTACAAAGTAAATTTCAAAACTTAAAAAATTGATAATTCCACTATTAAATTGATTTTTATTAATAATTATTTGTAAAATGTTAAAGGAATTCTACAAATTGAATTTTACCTATTGATAAATAGAAATAATATATTTTGTATTTGATTATTAATGTAATAATAAATCAAATTTTTCTTATATCTGAACAACCATTATTTATGCAATATAAATTTAAAAACCTTTTTATTGTAATAAAAAATAAGTAAAATTACTATTTGTTATACCGAAAATATTCAATAGTTAACATTATAAAATTACTTTAATTTAATAAAATTACTTAACCGGTTTCATAATTAATTTTTATCAATCATCAGATAATTTCAATTGATTATTATATTGAAAATATTTTTTTTGTTTTTTATTCTAATATCAAACATTTATTCAATTAAAAATTAATTCGTAAAATATTTATATTTAAGAAACAAATGTGATTTGTAAAGTAAATATGACTTTAGTTTGAAAAAAAAAATTATCACAATATCATTTTAAAACTACAAAATATTCTATAAAAGATTCAGACGATGACGTAGAGTTTTATCAAATGTTTTAGAAAAGTTTTTCTAATTTTTTTTTCTTATGAGAAAAATTGTTTGAAAATTTTTGGAAAAAAATCATGGTATAATTTACAGAAAATCAAAAGGATTCTACAAATTAGATTTTACTTCAAAAAATTACGAAAATTTTCATTTACGGAAATTTTTTTGAAAAATTTTGAGGAAAACTCTACTTGACGCTTTTCAGAGTAGTAACAGAAGTGAGCATACAAATTTTCAAATCAATCGGTATAAAAATATCATAATAAAATCAGTTTGAAAATTGTTACCGAGACCTAAAATGCGCAGGCAAGTGGTACATTTGACCCCGTTTTATGGCTCTCTGTACCAACCCAGCTGTCCGCCCTTTTGGATTTAGAGTTTTTAGGGGCTAATTATGAGCCATGAAAATGGCGGAATATTACTTATCGTTAATTTTTCCCCAAAAAATTGCAACTTCACCCCTGTCCGCCACCCCTTATGTATCCACTCTCGCGTCCGCCCTTTGGGATTTCGTCTAGTTATACCAAGATCTTACTCTGGGCAAATTTTCAGCCATATTATCGATCGTTAATTTTTCCGAAAAAAATTACAACTTCATCCCTGTATAGCCACCCCCTGTACAACGAGGGGCGTCCGCCTGTAAGGCAAAGTCTTAACCCAGTTACAATGAATATATTCCAATAGAGAAATATCATATTACTGATCAGTTCAAAATTTCGGCTCTATCTCTTGGACTATAAGGAAGCCATAGGTGGTTTGACAGCATAATAACTGCTTAAATGAAATCGTAGGCTTCCACGGCCAGAGTCAGAATTATAGTTTATTCGTCTTCCGGGTTTGGACCGTGTCATTTGTGAGTGACCCAAAAGTGGGTTCATCTCGACGTTTCGCTACAATTGTATGTAGCTTCTTCAGGAGAACAAAAAAGAAAAAAAAGACAGGAAGATGGGTAGTTAGCAACGGTAACTCAGTTACTCAACGCAACCAGAGGTGAATACTAACTACCAAGATGGGCCTTTGGTCACAGTAACTCAACTACTTAACGCAGCCAGAGGTGAAAACCAAATGCCAGGACAGGGATTCACGTCCAACAGCTCAGAACACTAACGCGTCGAGAGGCGGGGAGTGAATCCGACGATTACTCCGCTACCGCTCTATTTATAGTCGCGGTGACCTGTCGTGTCGGGACGTATCGGCACACTCCGTGGCGCGAACGTCAAGAAGCGCGCGCTGGCCATTCATGTGGCTGCATCGTGGTAGCGGGACCTGACGGCGGCTCTAGACTGAGATTCCAGATGGGAGACAAGTAGTATCCTTCCTCTCGATTGATATTATGTGGATTTTTTCGGATCTCTAGAGATTCGCGGATTTTCCTGGAATAAAAGAAGGGGCTCTTAGAAATAATATGGGTTTTTTCGAACAATATGGAATGACCGGTTTTTTTGGCAGTGTTCTGCAACTGCAGAATGGGAGAAAAGACCTGATCGAATGCATCTTTGATGCTCTTGAATCCGAGTTTTGACGGAACGACCAGTTTCGCCAATATACACTTGTCCACATGAACAAGGAATAGAATAGACACCACAGGAAGATAGGGGCGGTAATGGGTCCTTAGGAGAGGGTAGATATTGTGAGATTTTCTTGGGTGGTCGAAAAGTAGTCCTGATACCTTCTTTGCGAAGAATTTTGCCAATCCTATCAGTGACACTTCGAATATACGGAAGAAAAGCCACAGGAGTATTACCCGAAGATTCTGAATTTGTCGTCCTAGGGTGTAAAGGGGGATGTAGATGTCGATGATGTAATAATAACTGCTTGTTTAGTCTAGTTTTCGCAGTGATTCTAGGCAACCTATTTGGGTGGAGTTTTGACTTGTTCTTGAATGAATTCAGAATCCAGCAGCCCGCTGAAGTATTGGATTTTTATAATATAATTATTTGACAACCTTTTGTTGGCCAACCACCTAGAGCGGAGTTGAGCCGAAATACATTGATTTCGTATGTTCCGTTTTAAATTCGTTCAATCTGTATACTACTAGCCCCGTTAGACCTTGTTGGCCTGGTGTGCTACCACGCTACTATGAGTTTTATTATTTAACCAATATCCTACTATCGTCGAAGACGTCGAATCCAAGAAGACTTCATCCAATTTAGAAGTTAAATCAACAAGAGCACGAGAACCGGCGTATCGACTACGAACGCTCCCTGCCAGTAGGACACGACTTTTAAAAGACATTGGTCTTAGAACTATTTTAAATTGTGTCGAACTGACCACAGCGTTTTTGGGACCTGTCACGGTAAAGAGCGAATAAAAGCCCCGACGGGGACTTGTAATTGCTTTTCCGATCAGGGTCAAACTGCGATAGCTCTTCGTCGCCAGAAACCTTATGCAAATAGTAACTATACGAAATACTGTTAGCGAAAGGTAGTAACACGAAGCGACGGGCAGTAAGAGGAGTCGATACGACCGGCATTCTCGTGCCTCTCTCGAGGTGAGGGAACGCGGCTACACGAAGTGAGAAGGCCGGCATTTGAGACATACACCACGCGTCAGAATTCTAACACAAATATTGTCATTGTAAGAATACTGTCTGTAAAAAAGCTCGAACTGTTAGAGAATTCCGATTGCCGGTGTCCCCTCACCTACCACAGAGGCTCGGCGAAGCTTCTTATACGTAGAGGCCGGAATCCCAAATTAACTCCTTGAAAGTAAGATGGAGTCTCGAAACTTGAGATCCTCTTTGAGAGCGGCTGTCGTAGAACGTCCAGAAACCCCTGAAAACCAGGAGGCCGTTACGGCCGTACGACAGTAAATTCACCGCCAGATTAATAAAAAATATGCTCACCGACAGAGTATTTCAGAATTATAGGATCAGAAATAAGCACCCACAGAAAACTCAAAAATGATCTGTCACAAGGATCGGTACTCGCACCACTGCTATTTAGCCTTTATATCGCAGACATACCGACAACATCAGCAAAGTGTTACTATGCCGATGACTGGGCTTTATTAATAACAAACAAAATCGCTGGAAGAAGCTGAAGAGATTCTGACGAAAGACCTACAAGTTATGGGAAGTTAAAATAAAACCGAAGTAACCTAAAAAAACAAATTGGCGTCAAGAACACCGAACGTTCACTTTGATGATACACTACTCAACCACAATGAATATCCAAAATAATTAGCCGTGACTATGGGTAAAACGTTAAGCTTAGAGAACATTAAAGTACAGTTGCCGAAAAGATAAAAACCAGAAATAACATTATTCAGAAGCTCTGCGGCACAACACGGGGGGCATCGGCATCCACACTCAGGTCTTCAAACTTAGATCTTGTTTATTCTGTAGCTATAGCAAAGAATATAAAAGATCATTAACAAAAAATGGAGGTCTTGAAATAAAATCGCTACATTATTATTTTTACATGGTGTCCGCCTCTCATGTTTTGTCACTAAGAAACAATAACTTTGGTTATTCCATTGATGACAATGGCAATAATAACACTAATCCTTTAACGAGGGGAAAACCAAGACAAGCTATACCAAATATGAAAACTATATACATTTATTAATTTGTATAATACATGCATTTGACACAAGTTTCGTAACTATTATGTCACATATATCATTGAACACGTTTATAGGTTGATTGCACTCAAGACAAATTATTATTTATTAATTTAATTCTCTCCATGCCGGTCCGAGACTGTGAGTTTAAGTTCGCTTCCCGTAAATGCAGAACAGAGTAGGTAGAGAAGTTTGAGAAGTTTTCACCTTCGAACGGCATGTCTCGATGTCTAATAGGGAATGTCCTATAGATATATAGGCAATAAGAGAGGTGCGAATAAGGTATAACCAAATAAACATCCGTGAATCAACTGAAGAAAGATAATAAATAAGTGACTTATCTGACTCCATAAAAAAATGTAGTGGGAACCATGGAGGTAAGAAACCAGAAGTGGGAACGCTAAGCGTTGGAGTTAGCAAGTTTGCGGTAAGGGGAGTGTAGTGCTACCTCTTTTTAGAATAGGAATCTTCGGGTCTAGGGTTAGGTTAGGTGTTTCCGCTGCGTTTCCAGTGATTCCAGAGAAGTCTTAATATATTTTATATTGAATTAAAATACGTAATATAAGTTCTTTATAATTGAATAATTCTAATGTAATATAAATGTACGTTAATAAGTGTGAATTTTATTTATTAAGTATGTTATATACTTAGCTCTAAGTATTATTCTATTAAAATGAAGGACAGTTAAGAGAATAAAGTTTTATTTTGGTTTACTTTTTATGAGTATAAGAAACCAATTCGCCAAAAATGTTTGCTTAGATGGGGAAATATGTTGTGGAATGCAACTTTTAGATTCTCCATCTCTCCCTTACATCTTTAGCATCGTCTGTTTTGCCTTGCCAATTTATATAAGGCACAGGTTAAAGCAAAAAATCTGAATTTTGGTTTCGTCAATAGAAATCTTCGGATTTCTACTTTCGAGATTTATTATTCTATTATTTCTATGTTTTATGTTAGATTTCATATTAGTTTTTTTCGAAATGAAAAGACTGATATATTTTTGTACACACTTATGACAAATCAAAAGATGGAAAAGGGAATTATGGATGGATAAATTGAAATTCCTAGATAAAGCCATCTTCATATATATATATATATATATATATATATATATATATATATATATATATATATATATATTAAATGGCCAAATATATGGCCTAGGAGGACAAATTCGTTAAACTTCCCGTGCTCCAATCGGTATCAATAAAGTGTTATGATCATTTCGGCCTATTCCAGCCTCATCAGACACTTGGGCTGATATAAATTCAAACTCGGAAAGTCCAACGAATGTCTCCTAAAACTTCACTACAACAGTAGTTAGCTTACAAAGGCGCCACCTGCTTTGGCGGCCGTGAACGAATACGATATGATAATATCGTTTTCTGTATCCTTTGCGCTATGCGAAATGTGTAAAAGATAAAACCTTTTAGCGAAAGCCGCTATCGCTTTATTAAATTAAATGGCCAAATATATGGCCTAGGAAGACAAATTCGTTAAACTTCCCGTGCTCGAATCGGTATCAATAAAGTGTTATGATCATTTCGGCCTATCCCAGCCTCATCAGACACTTGAGCTGATACAAATTCAAACTCGGAAAGTCCAACGAATGTCTCCCAAAACTTCACTACAACAAACAACGCATTCGACATTCGTTGGACTTTCCGAGTTTGAATTTGTATCAGCCCAAGTGTCTGATGAGGCTGGAATAGGCCGAAATGATCATAACACTTTATTGATACCGATTCGAGCACGGAAAGTTTAACGAATTTGTCCTCCTAGGCCATATATTTGGCCATTTAATTTAATAAAGCGATAGCGGCTTTCGCTAAAAGATTTTATCTTTTACATATATATATATATATATATATATATATATATATATATACATATATATATTGTTATGATGTGTTTTTTGTTTGAATGATGAGCAATGAGTATTTTTAATAATATATAGGGTTTTTATCGCGGTTCTCAAAGAATTAGTTTGTAAGTACTTTTTAAAATTATCTTTATTATAACTATTATGAAACACACATATATATCTAACCTAGCCAATGTAAATTTAAAATAAACTATCTTTAAATTGATATTCTTATAAAACTAATTAAATTCTATAGACAATGTAAAATTTAAACAAACTATCTTCAAAATTGAAATTGTTATGACACTAACTAAATTATATTAACAAAATTTTGTACCTTTCTTTCACTGAATGCCTAAATGAACTGTTTTCCACTATATAGATTCTAATCACCACTGAATGTCTTCGTACTTCAGTTATCCTTGTTTTTTGTAAAATTACTTTTTCCAATTATCAGCTTCTACCAATTTAAGATATAGTTTTCTTCACCAGCATTTATACACCACCAGCAAACACCATTTATATTTATTCTTCTTTTCAATATACCAATATCCAATTATTATAAGTTGATTTATACTAATCTCCAATCATAATATAATTTTAATTCCTTCCAATGTCCATCCAATATTCTTCTAATATACTTTTATAATCTTCAATAATTATTTGTGTATAATTATAAATGTGCATTAAATATATGCATAATTTTTAATCTTCATTTAACTCACTATATTAAACAATTGGACTATCTCCAACTAACTTTCATATTTCTTATTAAACTGCTTGACTGACTTACTAAAACTGTGAACAATTGACTTCACTAACTAATCTACTAACTTTCATAATAAACTGCTTGACTTCTGACTAAAAACTGCCATCTTGAATCCAAATCACGGGTATTTATATCTTTTTGGATCCTCTAGAATCATCTGGTAAGAGATCATGTTCCATTCGTTCTATTAACTTCTATATAGATGTTCTCGAAAAAAATATCTGTTCGATCCACCGCCATAATCATTATTCCAGAATGTTCGACCGTAAACAATGGTCACACTCTGCACTCTGGAGAATTCGTTAATGTTCCATTAATAATTTTGTTGACATTTAGGCTTTTCAGATCAGAATAAACATTCAAATTAGTAACTAACACTCTAATTTAATAAAATCCACATTTCAAACCATATAACCCTACTTTATATTTCTTATAATTCTTAATTTCTATCTGTCACTTCGAGAGTATTTTTGGTTGCCTATGCACATGGCTCACTTAAATCTATTTACAACATTAAAATACAACTTTTTACAATTATTATATGATAATTTCTTAAAAATACCCTCACATAAATAATTTTTATTAAATTCTCTAGTATATAACTTATTTAAAATAATCAAATACTTTTTTATATCTAATATTATGTAGTATATAACTTATAAATTATTTTCTATAAACCCCAATCGTCACAATATATATATATATATATATATATATATATATATATATATATATATATATATATATATATATATATATATACAGGGTGTTTCAAAAAAAGGTAACCCGTCTCTAGGGTAGGTAAAAAATTGAAAAATAATTGGGGTTTGCTTAGTAAAAAATTTTTGTAACGCCATCCGTTTTCATGATACAGGGCGTTGAAGAAAAAAAAATTTACGCATTTTTTACGATTCTGCCGAAACTTTGGCAACATTGTAATGAAATTTTATACGAATATGTTTTGAAGAACATAAAATAAAATTCAATTACAGTAAGTGTTCAAAATGCCCTCCGTTTTCGCGAATACACACGTCTATTCTTTTTTCTAAAGATTCCAATAACCTTCTAAACGGTAGGGGATCAGCTATGATGTCATTAAATTGACGTTGAATTCTTTCTTCCAATTCTTGGCGTGAACAGTCATTTTAACTTCTATACGTAAAATCGTTGTTTTTTATATCAATACAGTATCGATAGATGTTGCCAAAATATATATATTTACCTATATTTATAAACACGGTAAGTACATAATATCGATCGGTTTGGGTTGAGTTCAAAGAACGAAATAAAACTCCACTGACCGGTTAGCTGGCTGGATTCTTGAACTGAATAGGTATATTTTCGTTTAGTGCATATTAAATTTAGTAGGTACTTTTTTATAGAGAATTGTGGTAAAGTTTATTACATTTTTCTATTAAAATAATAAATAACTATTTAAACGTATAATTTTTTATTTATAATTATAAAATTTGTAATAGGTATTGTTTCCAAAGTTAAAAATTCGTATAGAAGAATAAAAAAAATAATCAAAACTTACACTTTTTACATTAGAATGAATAACTGAAAATAATTTTCAGCAACTAGTTTTTTGTAAAACAGTTTTTGAAAAATTTTGTGGTAAATGGTTAACTACCGGTTTTTTAAAAGGTAGATACTTGGGATTTGGTCCATAAAGACTCTCAATGGCGAAAAATTAAAAATCGCAAAGGGACATCTTCTTTTGATATTTACTGTAAAAATATGCATTCAGCAAGATGAGCTGAAAAATATGCACTTTTAACTTTTTGTACCACCTTAGACTCTTATATTCGCATGAATAGAGCTCAGCATTTGTTCACTTAAGTCTATACCACATTTATATTTATTATATTGAGCAATTAACTTAGGTTTCTCAGATACCAATCCTCTTCTTGACCTAATTCTAACCAACTGATAACCAAATTCTGGATATATCATGTATAATGTCTCTTTTATCTCTGCACTTGGTCACACATATTCCTTCAGGACTGTAAATACTGACCACTTCACAATTTTAGTTTCTTTGACTGACAAGTGAGGATTGTCTATTCGGTTATTTCTTAATATGGGCTATGAGCAATTGTCTAGTCAACTCAACACTATTATAGAAGTTACCCATACTTTTCCAGTAGTCATTCAGACGGTTCATCTTAATTGTCCCCATATGAAACATCAGCCCGAGAAAAGTCTTAAATTCTGTTTGTGTTGTCTCTTTCCAAAACGCAATCCTCGATTTTTCTGAACGACTTTGTGCAAATATTTCGTCAGAGTCAATCAGAGTCACTTCCACCATTCATTTAATCTATATCGTCCTCGCCAGATGCTTCTAACAATGATTGTAATTCAGTAGTGGTCAATCTACGTTTATGTTCACATCTAGCTTTTTTAGATGTCGAAGGCATATTATTTACATCCATTTTTTATAAATACTATAACTCACTTTTACGGAGGTAATTAACAATAAAAACGTTCTACTAGAAACTATCAACTTACGACTTCCAATACTATAAAGCCACTTGAGGCACAATACGTTTTTACTCAATAATAGTTCCTGTATAAGTAAAATTGTTTTTTAATGTGCTTCATTGAAGCACACTAGGCATATTGCAGTTTTGCCATCACATTCTTCAGAGTATGTTTTAACTTTTTTAACTTTTCTATCGGCCTTTCTACTAGTCATGCTTCTTCTTAAAATGTTGTAACATCTTGTACACTTTCTTCTCTTTGTATTATCTACATCGCTTTGCCTGAGATAGTATTTTTGGGTGTAACTGGTCGTGAGGGTTACAACATTTCTTTATTTGAAAATGCCTTCGCGGACTCCAGTCTGAAAGTCGCTTTTTTTACGTTTTCTATTATTTAGCAACTAAGCATTGACTAATGCGGTATTAAATATTAATTCCACTGCTACTTTCCGGTACCACTTCAGAATATTGCGTAAGAATCCACTTGATCACTAAAATCAACACTCTTTTTCACCAAGTTATAATCGAGAATAGTTTGTGGTTTTAGTACTTGTGTATAATTTTTCTTTTCATTTGATTAAACCAAGATACAACTATTATGTTTAAATGTTGTAAGGATTAAAACTGGTCTTTTGTCGACCCATTTTATCACTTTTAAAATCAATAATGGGGTTAAGTTTCATCGTGAGTAACTGGTTGCAACTTTTTTAATTGAGATTTTGGTTTTACATGTTTTTATAGTAAAACATCTGCACATGAATAATTCGTTTCTTGAACAATTATTTCAATTCATCGACCAATATTCTAAAATAAGGAGTTTTTACGTGGTCCGGAATATTATAAACTGGTTCTCTTTCACAAAGCATTGGAAATACGGTTTACATTCTATATTTAGAAAAATCTTTTACTGCAACTCTTGTTCGACCTAAATTAAATTAATACACAAAACAAATTAATCTATTGTTTTTTTTATAGAAATGCAGATTCCTGTCGGATTTTTATCAGTGCGGCATGAGTCACTTATGTCTCGTATATCCGAGTTACGTCCCTGGATTATCCAATGTGTGACGACATATAGAAAGACTATATATACCAGTGTTTAATTAGATTAAGAGCTTTTTGTTTTGTAGTTGTTACCATACCTGTACGTTCTCAATAAATAAATTTTGTTACGAAAATTAATTTTTTAGAAAACCGTTTTCGGCTTTGACTTTCGTAACTTCCGGACCTCTTATCGCATTACAAACATAATTCTCAATTAGCCGTGCGGTACAAGATACATTTAGGTCGTATAATCTTAAAGCCGTAATAAGACCATAAGACCGTATGTTATAAATAAACATATCCCTATAAGAATTATCTTGAAAGATGAAAAAAATACAATAAAAAAGTGCAATATTAAGTGTTATTTAAAAAATGGTAGGCCATTCACGGGCGTACAGTTAAAAACAAAAGTTTTCAGCGTTCTATTGCTTGATTATTATTATCTGGTATTCTGAAAATGTTGACATTTTTTCCTGGTCTGATCTTCCTCAACTAACGTCATCTTTCTTAATTGGTGGGTTGTGTTGTGCAGGTCTCTTTAAGTGTTTTTGTTGCTATCCATACTGAATGATCTTCTTTAGACAATGTACTAATGTAGTGTTCAAATGTGGCATTGCGTGCATCATGTGCCGCTGATCTTAATTGTCTGATTAGTCGATTATATTTGTGTTCGTCATTAAGATTTCGGCTTCTTGGTCATCTACCTCTTGCTCTTCATTTTTCGACTATTAGTTGTATAATATAATTCGGAGTGTTATTTGTGTTTTCTTGATTTGGAATTGTTAATCGTGTAGCTCCATATGAAATAGTAGAAGATGAAAACGGCAGCATATTCATCCATAAAAAAAGGAAATGCGATAAAGATATCTGAAACAACTGTTTTATGTTATAAGAGATGAAATAGTCCGAAATTACCAAAAACAGGTGAACAGGGCACTATAAAGAGGAAGTGGAATTAGCTATGAAACAACTTGAATGGGGAAAAGAAGTAAGCTTAGACCAAATACCAGCAAGAATTATTCAACTGAGGAAAAAAATTAAATGGATAACAATATTCACTCCATTTACAGAAAAGGCGGTGACCCGCAAAAATTTTAAGAACTTGTTTAATAGCCTCCAGTCAACAATTTCCTAATCAAGTTTAAAAAACGTACGGAATGCACTGTATATACTAACCCAAGTCGTCAACAGACTTGTTGTTGCAGTTATGTATTACGATCAACTTAAAGGTTATGCACGACTCCCCTTGTATAGGTACACAGGCATGCACCCGTGCGGGAGAAAAAAGATTTGTCATACCGTTACATTATGTCACATTTTAACGTTGAATATTTTATGGTCCCCTTTGGGTTATAAAACGAATGATCAACTTTTTCTCGCACAGATCCCGCCTATGTAACTTTACAAAGCGAGTCGTTTGCTGGGTATTAAAGAACCGTCTATGGCCATTATATAATTTTACGCTAATATTTCACGTTCTACGACGCATTCCACGTTTGAAACAGTCTTGTTTAGTTTTCTGTCATTCTATTTGTTAAATCCTATCTCATTCTCGTCACAGCGTCAAGGAGCAGTAAATGTGTGCAGTGAACGGGAGGCATATGTCTAACAGTGAACGTTGGAGCTTTTTCGAGTTTATCATATCTTCTTCTTTGAGCACCTCTCCTGTCGGAGATTGGATATCATTAGGGCGATTCTAATTTTATTTACTGCTGTTTTGAATAATTCGTTAGTGGTACAGCCAAACCACTCTCTTAAATTTCTCATCCAGGACATTCTTCTATGGCCTGGATTTCTGCGTCCTTGGACTTTTCCTTGCATTATATTTTGTAGGAATGTGTACTTTTGCCCTCTCATCAGGTGGATAAAGTATTCAAAGTTTTCTCTTTTTTATATTCAGTATAACTTCTGGATCGTTATTTATTCTGCGTATTACCTCTTCATTTGTAATTTTATCCACCCAACTTATTTTTAGTATCCGGCAATAGCACATCATCTCAAAGCTTTCAAGATTTTTAACATTCATCTGTTTCAGAGTCCATGCCTCAACACCGTAAAGCAAAGTACCGAATACATACTAAGTAGTTAACTAAAAGTGGACGTATGCAAAGAGATGTATGACGTAATCATATGGTATTCGCTAAATCCTGTCACGTAATATGCCACACACCTCTGTCCGTTAGTTCGTTTTATTGCTGCCAGTTTAAGGTGTTATTAGATGCCGCCATGTTTGATTTCTCTCCACCATCGTATTATCTCCGTTAAATCCTATCATTTTAGGCTCCATATGTCATGATTAGACGTATAGGACCGGAGATACGCAACTAAGGCTCTTTTGACATAACATATATAGGAGCAAAGATATATACTTAAGGTCCTTTTGACGTGTTGATGTATTTGATTTCTACGTCGTATTATTCTATTGGTTAAATGGTACCATTTGAGGTACTGTACGTCACGATTGGAATAATAGGATCGAAGATACATAACTAAGGCTCTTTTGCCAGGCTACTCTATTTAATTTTTGTATCTCATTGTATTCTATTAGTTAAATTCTATCATTTGAGGTACGAAACGTCACGATTGGGCCACTAAAAACAAAGATACGTAACTAAGGCCCTTTTGACAAGCTGATGTATTTTATTTTTCTATCTTATTGTATTCGATTGGTTAAATCCTATCATTTGAGTTACTGTACGTCACGATTGGGCCACTAAAAACAAAGATACGTAACTAAGGCCCTTTTGACGTGATGCTGTATTTGATTTCTATGTAATTGTATTCTATTGGTTAAGTGCTATCATTTGAGGTATCATACGTCACGATTGGACTAATAGGACCGAAGATACCTAACTAAGGCCATTTTGACATGCTACTCCATTTAATTTTTATACCTCATTGTATTTTATTTGTTAAATCCTTTCATTTGAGGTACTGCACGTCATGATTGGACTAATAGAACTAAACATACACAACTAAGGCCCTTTTGACATTGTTCTGCATTTGATTTTTCTATCCCATTGTATTCTTTATGTTAAATCATATCATTAGAGCTACTATACTTCACGATTGGACTAACAGGACCGAAGATACGTGACTACGGCCCTTTTGACATGTTGCTGTATTTAATTTTTTTATTTCATTGTTTTCAATTGGTTAAATCCTGTCATTTGAGATACTGCATGTCACGATTGGACTTATAGAAACGAAGATATATAACTAAGGCCTTTTTGACATGCTGCTATATTTGATTTTTCTGTCTTATTGTATTTTAGTGGTTAAATCCTATCATTTGAGGGGCTGTACGTTGCGACTGGACCAATTGGAGCGAAGATACAATAGGTAGTTGCAATATTGCTTGCTTGAGAACTAGCTAGTAGTCTTCTCTGATCCCATCTCCATTTTACACCTTTCCTCAGCAGTTCAAGTAATGGAATTTCTTTTTGAAAAAATGTACATTTTTCTTGATTTATTTTTAGTCCAACTTTGTCTAATCTGTTGATTATAATTTTTAGGTGTTTCTCATGATCTTCAGCCGTTTTAGAAAAAAATAATATATCATCAATGTAGTGAATAACAAAATGTTCATATTGATCCAGAATATCATGAAGACATCTACATAGAGCACTGCAAGATGATTGAAGTCCAAATGGTACTACTTTGAATTGATATACTACTCCATCTATCTGAAATCCTGTATACTGTCTGCTTTTTCTTTCTAGAGGTATTAACCAGAAACTATGCTGTAAATCGATTTTAGTGAAAAATGACATTCCTGTAATTCTTCCTAGTATTCCATCTATACTCATTGGTGCTTCAAATTGCTTTTCAGTAATCTTGTTAATATTCCTTGCATCCAAACATAACCTGATTTCACCTGATCTTTTACGTACTACTACTATAGGGTTTATGAAACGTGTATCTGCCTTCTCAATGATTCCATCTTCTAACATATTATTAATCGTTCTGTTTACTTCTTCTCTGTATTTATAGGTATTGGGTATGATTTTGTTTTAAAATCTTTTTCTTCTTTAACTTTTATACTATGGATATAATTTTGTGCAATTCTATTTTCTTTATTGGCAAGTCCCTTGTGTTGCTGCAATATGGAAACGACTATTGATTTATATTCTTCAGGGCAATTAACTTTTATCACATCTTCTTCTTTACAAATAAAATTATTCTTCATTATATACTCATTATTCCTCGCTTACAATTTTACGCACTTCACTTCGTAGGCATCCATCTGCTTAAAATTTCCATTCCTTAAATATTCACTATAATTATTCTTTACATTCTTTTGGAACATTTCCCTATCATCAAAATAGATTTCTTCTTCATAAACAACATTATTTTCTTTTAATAATATCCTATGAACTCTTATTCCTTCTTCCACCTCATCTTTCTGCATAAACTTAATTATTTGCCCTTCCAAAGTTACTATTTTTTCTTCAAAATCTATCTTTACTTTCTTCTTTTCCAATTCGTCATTTCCCATTAATATATCAACACATAAATCCTTGACAACAAATCCTTGCATATTAATTTCTTTATTAAGAATATTAATTTTAAAATTGGCTAGTTTATTAATTTCACCCAACTTTTTATTATTTACACCAACAATTTTAATTTTTGGAATCTTTATTATATCTGATAGTTTTAATGTATTAAAAATAAAATTCTCCGAGACTAAAGTACTTTCTGAACCAGTATCTATCATAATCTTAATCATTTTATTTTTGGCCATAGCATTTATATAAATTAAATTAATAGATTCAATAATTTTATCTTCATCTAAAGAAATAAATTCAGAAGGTTTTCATAATAGCAATGGTCCAACTTGTAATTCAGAAAGTTTACTGAACAAAATTTTTATTGTTAGAATTGTCAGATTGTGTCTGACCACTTGTATCTAATGTCCTATGTCTTTCCCTACTATGACTTCTCATATTTTCTTGCCTTGTACTATTTCGTTCACTATCTTCGCAGCTTCTATATAATTTACCTGTCTGTTGTAATTAGGTCGTTCTGCATTTCTTCTATTGTTAAAATCTTGTCTATTATAATTAGTATTGTTATTAAAATTTTGTCTATTATAACTAGTATTGTTATTAAGATTCTGTCTATTTTGATTATTGTTATTATTATTAAAATTTTGTAAATTATCACCATATCTAGTATTATTGTATGATTGTCTATATTGTTGATAATTATTCTTATTATATTGAAAGTTATTATTGTTTTTCTGTTATTATTATTATTATTCATAATAATATCATTATCATTATTACTTGTCATATTACCTCTTTGTATTCTTTGAATAAAATTAATAAAACTCTCTATTGTTTGAATATTTTTAAGTGGTGGTTCTAAATATTTTGCAACCGTTATCAGTTTTAATGCATACTCTACCATATTTGATCTTAAATTGTGATTATACTTTCCATAATATAGAATTTCTCTAAATTTAGCTTGCTCTAATTCACCCCAATAATAATTTAAAAATTTATTTTCAAATGTTTAAAAATTATCTAAATCATTTTCAATACTGGCAAACCAAGTTGCCGCATTGTCACTTAATGTCATTCTAATATAATCTTTAATATCATTAATATTATTCACTAATCTTAATTTATGTCTTAAACTATTTATGTATACTCTAGGATGCAGATTTTTTATATTACCAGAGAATTTAATCCCAGTCTCATTTGTTAAATTTAAGTAAGGTCTCCCTATGTCTCTCATTTGTGAAATATCATCTATTCTCTGTTCTACATTTCTTATTTGATTACTATTTATTTGGATATTTTGTTGTATATCGTCTAATTTTTCTTCTGTGTTTCTCCTGTCCTCGTTAATTTTTACTTCTAAGTTACATTTCTGCAACTCTATTTTCTGTTCTATATCTATCTTATTATCTTGAATAATCCTATTTACTTCTGTCCTCTCATTTTCTATCCTTTTCTTGTAGTCATGCCGTATATTTTTTATTTCGTTTGCTTTTTTTTTCTCTGCAGCTTCAAGTTTTTTATCTATTTGTTTTTCTATTTGTTTTACAATTTTATTATTATTATCTTCTATTTTCTTTTCTAATTTTCTATAATTCTCTTCCATTTTTTTCGTATTCTCTTCCATTTTCTGTTCCATTTTTTTCATGCCTTCTTTGATTTCTTTTGTATTCTCTTCCATTGTCTTGTTCACCTGCATCATTAATGACATCAAAGCTGCCATATTGACATTTTCCTCTCTTTCTGGATTCATTTCTGCAGTATCTTGTGGAACTTGAACTAAAATCTCCTCTTGTAGAGGTTGTATTTCTACTTCCACATCTTCTTCATTCTTTTTGCTTCTTGTACCTTTCTTTCCTTGAGACATTTTGAGACTTTACTTGTTCAAATATAATTAAAAATAAAATCTATAATTTTTTTCTTTCTAATGAAAATTAATTTAATTATATGAGAGCACTTATCTTCCCAAACTAATTCTTTTAAATAGAGAGCCACCGCGATGGGCGCCAAATTTGTGATGATGTTTTGTTTGAGAATGATGTTTTAATGAGCAATGAGTGTTTTTTAATAATATATATATATATATATATATATATATATATATATATATATATATATATATATATATATATTAAAAAACACTCATTGCTCACTATATATATATATATATATATATATATATATATATATATATATATATATATATATATTATTAAAAAACACTCATTGCTCACTATATATATATATATATATATATTATTAAAAAACACTCATTGCTCATTAAAGTAAACGTAGACGTACTTGCTAAGTAAACGTTAAATAGTGGTTTTGCAGCAATAAAAAATGAAACGTGTACTCTTTTAAATTTTTATTCCAAGCTTTCGGACATTGGTTATGTCCTTCATCAGGGAGCTGCAAATGAGATGAATAAATTGTTGGCGTTGGTATAATTAATTAAAAAATTCACTACTTACAAACTTAATGAGGTTGTATCAACTAAGATGTATTGTAATGTTGATAAAATTTATCATAGTCTCTCATCTTTTTTAATATATAAAACCCATTTTTATGTTTGAAAATTTAAAAAATTACTGTACATCCAAAAACACTTAATTATTCAGTAATTTTTAAAAATTTTTAAACATAAAAATAGGTTTTATATATAAAAAAGATAAGAGACTATGATAAATTTTATCAACATTATAATACATCTTCGTTGATACAACCTCATTAAGTTTGTAAGTAGTGAATTTTTTAATTAATTATACCAACGCCAACAATTTATTCATCACATTTGTAGCTCCCTGATGAAGGACATAACCAATGTCCGAAAGTTTGGAATAAAAATTTAAAAGAGTACACGTTTCATTTTTTATTGCTGCAAACCCACTATTTAACGTTTACTTCCTTACGTTGTCAGCAAATACTTCTGGTTCATTATATATAGATTTATATATATATATATATATATATATATATATATGTATATATATATATGTATATGTATATATATATATATATATATATATATATATATATATATATATATATATATATATATATATATATATATATATATATATATAATGTTTTTGATGGGTTGGAGTCAATAAAAGGGGCTATTGGTTAACTATTTAATATCTCGAGCTTTCAATTGTGTTTAGAATTCTTATCAAGTAAGTGTTTAGATTTATTCACCATTGATAGATGTCTGAAAAAATGTAACAGATATAAATTAAATAAAAATGTGATATTTTTCAAGTTATATATATAAATTACAAAGAAATAATATAATTATAAATTTTGCTCAGGTTTTGAATTTCTGATCTTTTGTTTAAACTATTATCACTTTTGTTAATACAAACCATTTCCAAAAAAGTCCTTTTGAATTTATTACTTTCACTACATAAAATTTTAATGTTATCAAAATCCATAATATGGTCTTTATCGATTACATGCTCTGCCAAAGCACAAGATAGTTTTTTAATTCTGCAATCACTTTTGTGAGAAATAATGCGATTTGAAAGATTTCTTCCGGTCTCACCAACATAGTCAAATTCACACTGAGTACAACTAATGCTGTATACTACATTCGTTTTTTCAAATTTGTCTATAGGATTTTTAGTTTTGGAATATAAAGATGAAATAGTTTTGATGTTCTTTGTTGCTATTTTTATATTGTCAATAACCTTTAGTGTTTGTATTAATTTAGGTGTTAATGATGGTGTTCCGTTTCGCATTTATATTTATTTTAAAGATTATTTATCACAGTGGTGATATATTCATTTTTATTTCTATTTAAACATATGCGCCACTAACGGTAACGCTTTGTGTTTTTGCCAGCTAAAGCAGAAACCGGCTTTGGCGCGAAAGACTTCACTTCGCCATCAACACTCGACCAAGTCGGTCGATATTTTGTATTAGTCGGCTTTTTAACGATTGTAATCAAAATATACGTAATAAAAGTGTTTCAACCCCACAGTTTTTTCTTCATGGTCCATTCGAGTCGTATATATCAGTGATTATCAAAGACATTTATGCAGTTTGCTGCAATCTAAATTTAGTTAATTAGCCGGCAAGTCGTCTTTTTCTGTTCGTGAGGGCGGAGTCAAGTGGTTACAAGTAACCGTTACAAGTAACAATTACAACCTTCGGGCGGTTCCTGTAGAGCTACAATTCAAGCTGCTAGCAGTCCACCCAACATCACATCCAGCACCGTAGCAGAAAGCATCTGTAGTCTTTCCGCTAGTGCGTGGATAGAACTTCATCTGGTCAACAGCACGCCTAATCAAAGTAAGTGAGCCATTCCCATCTCTATTTCATATATTCTTTCTACTTGCGTGGAGTTAAATGTCGTTTAACTAGGGTCAATTATAAAAACCTGTTTATTTGGTTAAACTCATTTTATTACTCAAATATAATATTTCGTTAAAAGGTACAAAAACCTGTCTTGCTTCAAACAAAACAACTATTCATTTCATATACTTGATTTTTTATCGCCGAGTAAAACCTTTATTGCCTTACTTACATTTCAGGTAACGAACCCTATATAATTTATGCGGTTTCACTTTCAGTTAGATAAAAAATATAATTTTCAACATTTTGTACAATTTTATTGCTTATTCATAACGACAGGTAAAACCTTTTCTTATAATTGCGATTTCATTATTTCATTAGTATACTGGTAAACATTTTAAATCTTTTCATCGTAAAATAAACTTCGAGTATTATTAAAAAATATTTTATTATGTCTCTAAAAGATTTAAACAAAAAAAGGGGTATACTTAAATCACGATTGACAATATTCGAAAAATTTCTTAATAAACAGATTGAAAAACAATCTGACAATTTAGTTATTGAGGTGGAAACCAGGTTAGCAGATATAGAGCCTGTTATAAATGAATTCGAAAAAATTCAATACGAAATAGAAAACATTTCGGACAATGTTTCTGAGGAATTAGACAATAGGGAAATCTTTTCAGATTTGTATTATTCGCTTGTATCACAAGCAAAAGCATTAATAAATTCGATTTCAAATAAGCATGAATGTAACAATCGTCCCGTAGAATCATTTTCTTCAAACTTAGGTAGCACTCATTTAACAAATGTAGAGCAAATTCAATACAGTCCACTTCACTCTCAAATAAAGCTCCCAACTATCGAGTTACCTCATTTCAAAGGGTCATACGGGAGGTGGCTTGAGTATCATGATACCTATGATAGTCTAATTCATAAAAATCCTTCGATTAATTCAATTCAGAAGTTCCATTATCTTCGGGCATCTCTAGGTGGAGAAGCTGCACAGGTTATCAGCTCATTAGAGATTTCGGCCGCGAATTATGATATAGCATGGAACTTACTATGCGAAAGGTTTGCAAACACGCGTCTTTTGATCTACAATCACACAAAGGCCTTATTTGATTTGCAACCCATTCCAAAAGAATCTTCTACTCATCTTCGTCAACTAATTGACAATGTTTCGAAAAACTTGCGTTCGCTAGAATCTCTTCAGCAACCTGTTCATTCTTGGGACACTCTGTTAATATTCATGATAGCAAGCAAGTTAGATGCCCTCACTGCGAGGGAATGGGAATCATATAGATCCGGAAGTGATCTTCCTACCTTTGAAGATATGATCGCATTCTTGAAAGGCAAAGCTGATCTTCTAGAGAAGCTAGAAGTATCGAAAGTTACGTATAAATCGGACAGGCAGTCCAAATTCTCAAGGCAGCCGCAATCTTTTCTCTCGTTCAATAGAAAAGCATGTACGTTCTGCAAAGAAGATCATAAAATATATAACTGCGCTAAATTCTTGGGGGCTTCGACCCAAGAGCGAATCAAACACGCTAGGGATTCAAAACTTTGTACAAATTGCCTTTATTCTGGCCATTTTAGCTCCAACTGCAAATATGGAGCGTGTAAAAAATGTAAGGCAAAACACCATAGTTTGTTGCATTTAGATAAACAATCCGTTCACACTACCGATACTAATCAGCGGGTGGAGTCTGAACCTGAACACCAAGTGTCTCTTTCAGCTCACTCGAATGTAGCTCAATCAATTTTGTCTACAGCTGTCGTTCAAATATTCGATAAAAACGGTAGGGTTCATCAATGTAGGGCTCTTCTTGATTGTGGCTCTCAATCAAATCTCATAA
Organism: Diabrotica undecimpunctata; assembly: GCF_040954645.1. Classification (NCBI taxonomy): domain Eukaryota; kingdom Metazoa; phylum Arthropoda; class Insecta; order Coleoptera; family Chrysomelidae; genus Diabrotica; species Diabrotica undecimpunctata. The sequence goes on along the minus strand of NC_092807.1, from coordinate 74,393,398 downwards.
CGAGAGAATTAGCTGATAAGCTAGCGCTATCAAGGTCCGAGGTAAATATCTCTATTGTAGGGATAGGTCATGCAGTCTCAAACATTCGATCTAAGTGCACAGCGAAGATTCAGTCAAGGCAGTCTTCGTTTTCTACATCTCTTTCATGTCTCGTAGTCAATAGCATCTGCGATAGAATTCCAGCATATAGTTTCGACATTGGAAACTTAGATATTCCACGTCATTTAAGACTAGCAGATCCAGATTTTCATGTTGCTTCAAAAATCGACATTCTGATAGGTGTTGATACTTTCTGGAAAATCTTGTGTGTGGGACAATTCAGTTTAGGTCCTTCTGCTCCAGTCATGCAAAAAACAAGGTTCGGTTGGATAGTTTCCGGTCAGTTTAATGACAAAAGGGAATCAGTTTCATATTGCAACTTCAGTAGAAATGATTTAAGTTCTGACTTAAATGTTCAGTTACAAAATTCTGGGAACTCGAAGAGTACACGGAACCTGTACTTTCCGAGGAAAACTTAATATGCGAAAAACACTTCTCCTCAACGGTGAAGAGAAATGACGAAGGTCGCTTTATCATCAATATACCTCTGAGGGGCTCCATTGAAAATATAGGTGATTCAAAGCGACAGGCATCAAAACGTTTTCTCAACTTGGAGAAAAAACTTCATAAAAACGACGTCCTAAAAAGGATGTATACCGAATTTATGGAAGAATACATACAACTTGGTCACATGTCCAAGGTTGATGATAGTCAACAGAGCTTTTCGTATTATCTTCCCCATCACGGGGTCTTAAAGGATGACAGTCTCACCACAAAGCTTCGTGTGGTGTTCGACGGTTCCTTTCCATCTTCTTCTGGTCTATCAATAAATGACATTCAAATTTCGGGTCCTACCATTCAGGACGATCTATTCTTAATTTTATTGCGTTTTCGACAACATGCATTTGTTGTTTCTGCTGATATTACAAAAATGTATCGTCAGGTGCTCGTGGATCCTGAACAACGAGCACTTCAGCAAATTTTCTGGCGTTCTTCTCCTTCTGATACTCTGAGCACATATCAGCTAAATACGGTCACATATGGAACAGCTTCAGCTTCGTTTCAGGTCATTCGTTGCTTATTTCAGTTAGCATCCGAGAATAAAGATCTTCACCCTACTGCGTCCAAGATCATCAAGCGAGATTTCTATGTTGATGATCTTCTGACAGGTGGAGATTGCGCAGAGTCATTGTCAAATGTATGCAAGGATATCAACAATATCTTAAACAGCGGATGTTTTGAGTTGAGGAAGTGGGTATCGAATGATCCGGTAGTACTTAATAAAATTCAAAGTTCCAAGTGTCTATCAAATCTAAAATCATTCGGTGGAGAAGAAAAGGTAAAGGTACTTGGCCTAAATTGGATGTGTGATTCGGACACACTAACATATAAGGTAGCTGATTTACCTAATCCTAATAAGGTAACGAAGAGAATAATTCTTTCTCGTATTGCTCAGATCTATGATCCTCTTGGGCTGCTTAGCGCTTGCACAATTACGGCCAAGATTATAATGCAAATTCTTTGGCAAGAAAAGCAAGGCTGGGATGAATCTGTTCCCCAAATCATTTTTACGCAGTGGCAGCATTTCAAGGAGGAATTACTTAGATTAAATAATATCGAAATACCTAGGTACGTAAAATTAAAGGATTCGATCTCTTGTGAGCTACATGGTTTTTCTGATGCCAGCAACAAGGCATATGGTGCTGCAATCTATGTTAAGAGTGTTGATTCTGATGGACATGTTTTGGTTCGTCTATTATGCGCAAAATCCAAGGTTGCACCCCTTAAGGTGATTAGCATACCTCGCTTGGAATTGTGCGGCGCATTGTTACTTGCTCGTTTGTCTGAAAGGGTAATCAAGTCCTCAGATATCAATTTCGATAAAGTATTTCATTGGTCTGATTCTACTATCACTCTGGCATGGATACGCACACAGTCAAAACTATTAAAGACGTTTGTAGGAAATCGTGTCGCTGAGATTCAGACCAAAACGGAAAGGAAAAGTTGGCACCACGTAGTTTCGAAGGACAATCCTGCTGATCTTGCTTCTCGTGGAATTAGTCCCCAATTACTCATGTCTTCTGACTTATGGTGGCATGGACCTTCCTGGCTTAAATCAAATGATTATCCCACACAATTTTCTCTTCCAGATGACATTCCGGAGTTAAAGACTGCCGAGGTCATTACTTTGTCTGCCACATTAGACTTTTCATTAATAAGGCAATTCTCTAGTTTGATTAAGTTAAAGAGATGTACTGCTTACATTCTGAGATTCATTAATAATTGCAAAATATCCAAGTCTTCCCTTCATGAGAGAGCTTCAGGTGCTTTAACTTCTCAGGAGATTTCGAACGCTATGTTTTACCTAGTAAGGATAGTTCAGAATGAATGTTTCTCAGAAGAAATACGCAATTTGACAAAAAATGGGCCTGTAAGCCCAAAAAGCAAACTCATTTCGTTGCAACCATTTCTCGATTCAAATCGAATACTTCGTGTTGGTGGTAGATTAAAAAATTCATCTTATTCTTTTGAGAAAAGACATCCAATTTTGCTACCATCTAATAATTATTTTACTGACTTAATTATTTTAGACCTGCACGTTAAACTCTGTCATGCAGGTCCTCTTCTTCTTTTATCTACAATTCGAAATGAATTTTGGCCTATTCATGGTAAAAATTCAGCCAAGCGTATCGTCCATAAATGTATTAGGTGTTGTCGTGCAAGTCCACCTAAAAATCTGTCTCCAATTATGGGTGATTTACCGAAGGATCGTGTTGACCCATCCCCTCCTTTTTATATCACAGGCGTAGATTACGCAGGTTATTTTTTAGTCAAGGATCGAAAGGGGCGTGGATGCAAACTTTTAAAGGCATATGTAGCCTTATTCGTGTGTTTCACAACTCGTGCTGTTCATTTAGAACTCGTATCTGATTTAACTACTCATTCATTTATAGCAGGCTTTAAGCGCTTTGTAAGCAGAAGAGGAAAACCTCTTAAGATGTACTCTGATAATGGAACTAACTTTCAGGGTGCTAATCGTGAACTAAAGGAGTTTTATGATTTTATTAAGACTAATAAGCGTGAGATTCAAGACCATTCAATAACCGAAAGTATTGAATGGCACTTCATACCTCCACAATCGCCGCACTTCGGTGGCCTTTGGGAGGCCGGCGTTAAGTCAATGAAATCGCATTTAAAACGCGTCGTCGGCAATGCTCACCTCACGTATGAGGAATTCTCTACAATACTCACGCAAGTAGAATCTGTCCTTAATAGTCGTCCTATATCTGCCCTTTCATCAGATCCCAATGACCTTTGTCCTTTGACTCCGGCTCATTTTCTGATCGGAAGGCCTTTGACAGCCATTCCTGAACCTGATTTGATGTCAATAAACGAAAATAGATTGAACCACTTTCAGCGCCTTCAAAAAATGGTGCAGCACATTTGGTCAAGGTGGTCTAAGGAGTTCATAGGAGAGCTGCAGCAGCGGAAAAAATGGAAACAAGTTTCCAAAGACATTAATATTGGCACACTAGTTCTTATCAAGGAAAAGAACTTGCCTCCTCTAATTTGGCAGTTGGGACGTGTAGTCGAGCTGCATCCAGGTCCAGACGGAGTTTCCAGGGTGGTGTCCATAAAGACGACGAGAGGTATCATTAAGAGAGCAGTATCTGTCATCTGCCCTCTACCATGCAGTGAATAGTGCTAGACTCTTGAACAATTTTGGTCATTTTTGAAATTGTTAAGTTGTTATATTATTTTGAAAGACTTTAGCCTTTCAAGGCGGGCGGCCTGTTCCGTTTCGCATTTATATTTATTTTAAAGATTATTTATCACAGTGGTGATATATTCATTTTTATTTCTATTTAAACATATGCGCCACTAACGGTAACGCTTTGTGTTTTTGCCAGCTAAAGCAGAAACCGGCTTTGGCGCGAAAGACTTCACTTCGCCATCAACACTCGACCAAGTCGGTCGATATTTTGTATTAGTCGGCTTTTTAACGATTGTAATCAAAATATACGTAATAAAAGTGTTTCAACCCCACAGTTTTCTCTTCAGATGGTATAAAAGGTAGTGAATGATAATAGATGTTCTGATTGTTAGATACAATGTTTTGAGATTTAGCAAAAAATGGTGTTAAGTTATTTATATTAACAATATTAGAAAAAAGCATCCTATGTAGCATATCTGGAGGATAAGAGTTTTCAATTGTATAATATGTGTAAATTATTTTTTTGTTAAGAAAATGTTTTCAAAATTATTAAAATTTCAGGGAAGAATTTATTAGATAAGGGCATTTTATTATTAATTCTTTTTGATATGTATTTGCAGCAATTTTTTTTTAACGAAACTAATTTTATTTGGTGAGTTAACAAAAAATGTTTTTCTTTATAGTTCAACTTTGTAAGATATTTTGTCTTTTTTAGCAGCTCTTGATAAGAATTGTAAACACAATTGAAAGCTCGAGATATTAAATAGTTAACCAATAGCCCCTTTTATTGACTCCAACCCATCAAAAACATTTATATATTTTTTCCAAACGAGTCACAAATACTTCTCTTTTTTCTTATTCTTATATATATATATATATATATATATATATATATATATATATATATATATATATATATATATATAGGGTTTTTATCGCGGTTCTCAAAGAATTAGTTTGTAAGCACTTTTTGAAATTATCTTTATTATATCTATTATTATGAAACACACATATAATCTAACATAGCCAAGGTAAATTTAAAACAAACTATCTTTAAATTGAAATTCTTATGAAACTAATTAAATTATATAGACAATGTAAATTTTTAACAAACTATCTTTAAAATTGAAATTCTTATGACACTAATTAAATTATATTAACAAAATTTTGTACCTTTCTGTTACTGAATGCCTAAATGAAACTGTTCTCCAAAATAAAGATTTTAATGACCACTCGATGTCTTCGTTCTCAGCCTCGGTTATCTTTCTTTTGTAAACTTGCCTTGCCAAATGCTCCACAATGTTTTAATTATCAGCTTCCACCATTTTAGAATATTTTTCTTCTTAATAGTATTTAAAAATCAGTAAAATATTGTTCTTTCCCCTTTTCTATTTATTCTTCTTTCTAATAATCTTTTTTTTTCCAATCACCAATCACCATATATTAACTCCAATCCAACATACATTAACTCCAATAAATATATCTCCAATCACAATATACATAACATAATTTTTAATCTTCAATAATATTCTCTTGATTCTGTTTCTTAATCTTCATCTAATATACTGAATCACTGATAACTGTGTATCTTGACTGAACTATTCTGACTTACTGAACTTACTATCTTACTATTACTGAACAACTGAGTTCACTATATTGAAAATATGACCGACTGACCTTATACTGACTTCATACTATCTTGAAAATCTCCCCAACTGACCATCTTGAATCCAAATCACATCATATTTATATCATTTTTTTTTGTTCAGGAATGTTCTTTCTGTTCGAAAAAATATCATTGGCAACACGGCAAGCAGGTGTAAAGACGTGTGAAATGTCTCTCCAAAATAAATATTGTAAAAAGTGTAAAAAAACTGTAGTAAATGGAGTAAAGTGCATAAATTGTGACGCTAGCATCCATGTGAGTTGTGCTCGAAAGAGTAACAATGTTAAGTTTATAAATGACGAGTTGATTGAATGTTGTTTACCAGTGAAACCTGAAGATCAAATATTTTTGGAAGCAATGGATAACTTAATAACAGATGATAAGGTAATTGATATTAACATATTCAAATATATAATTAGACAAAAAGATACCCTAATTAAAGAGCTATACGGAAAAATTGACCTTATGAGTCAACATATTGATTTACTAAAACAATTAAATTCGCAAAAAAATGTTGTCGAAAATGAAGAACAACTTATACATCAAAATAAGGTAATAAACAAAGACACACTCATGGATTCAGTCGAAACAAAATCAGTTCGTCAACCCATCAACGCGAACAAAGATCGCACTGTTGCCAGTTCTTCCCAGAAATGTGAAGTTACAAAGAAAGATGTTTCAGAAGCGATATTACAAGTAACTACAGAACAAAAGTTAAATGAATACATATACGTAGGTGAAAGTAACCAGGAAAAATCTGAATGGACAGAAGTAGATAGAAGGAAAAAAAGAAAGCATTTAGTTGTGGGAAAAAACACTGAAATGATATTAAATGGAAAAGAAATCAAGGGAGTACATAAGTTGATAGACCTACATGTATACAGGGTCGATCCCGATATGACTGCGGAAAATATGAGGGAACTTATGAAGACTACATTTCCCGAAGTAGAGGTAGAATCCCTAAAATCAAAGCATCCTGATATTTACAGTTCATTTAAAGTTACAATTTTTAATAACAATTTTAAAGAAGCTATGTCTCCTAAAATATGGCCATGTGGAGCTCACGTACAACGTTTTTTTCACGTAACACCCAGAAAGCCGCAAGAGATGTAGATAAGAGTGTACGAATAGAATCAGCGGTAGTGCAAAAGAATATAGGAAACACCTGTTTTTGTGAAAGTGATATGATAAGTTCTGATAAACAAAAGTTGGTAGTAAATCCTGACCAAACCAGTTTGGTAAGCATTTTTCATATAAATACACAAAGTTTATTAAATAAAATTGATCAACTTAACATTTTTTTAAAAGATAAAACTTACAATATTTTGTGCTTTTCTGAACATTGGCTTAGAGAATCTGAATTAATAACAGTGATAATTGACAGATACTTTTTATCAACTTGTTACTGTAGAAAAAGTAGAGAACATGGGGGTGTTGCTATTTTCTGCGATGGCAAAATATCTACACGTCCAGTTTCTTTAAATGATATATCTTGTGAATATGAAGGTGAATTTTGTGCTTTGGAAATTATAGATATAAAAACTATTCTAGTATCAGTGTATAGAACAGGTAACGCAGATTTCCAAATTTTCTTAGGCCTATTTGAAAAATTATTAATATTCTGTTCTAATAATTATGTTCAAACAATTATAATTGGGGATTTCAATATTGATTTCAAAGGCACTTCAAATGAATTAAAATATTTTTCCGATCTAATTTCTTCTTTTGGTCTAACTATGAGGATTGATGAATTTACAAGAATCACTGCTACATCAGCAAGTTGTTTAGATAATATTTTAACAAATATAGATAATGAAATAGTTGGGTGTGGTGTTGTAGACCCATGCCTTGCTGATCATTGTGCTCAATTCCTGAATTTAAAAATAAAATCTGATCAAATTGACAATGATAGGATATTCAGAAGACACATAACATGTAAAGGCACCCAAATGTTAAAACAATCACTAAAATCTGTGGATTGGTCGTTAATAAACAATTCAATAACAGCAACGGAATTAGCTGAGTTCATAATTGACACATATGTAAAATTAACTGAAGTTTGCTTTCCAGTAAAAAAGTCAAGAATTCATTTTGAGGCACCTGTTTCTTGGTTTGACGATGAACTAAGGAAAATGCGAGTAAACCTTTCGAAGATAAAAATTACTGCTAACCTTACTAGTGATTACACTCTGTATAATCAATTCAAAAAACACTATCAATTAACAATATCAATAAAGAAAAAACTGGCATATGAGCAGTTTTTCTTAAAATCTGATAATATATCTCGAGATTCTTGGAAAGTCATCAATTATCATAGGAATAAAACTCAAAATAAAAAAGTAACTTCATGTAATATTTCATCAAACGAGTTTAATAATTACTTTACTTCGGTAGCGGGAAATATATTGAACTCGTTAGATGAGACAGATGAAAATGATGCCATGAATTTTTTGGAGGGAATATACTCCCCTTGCCACTCGTTGTTTTTAACACCTGTTAGTGATACTGAAGTTAGGAATACATTATACAGCTTGAAAAACTCAAAATGCACTGATTTTTACTTCTTAAACAAACAATTAGTGATAGAAACTCTGGATATTATTATTGATAAACTGGTCATACTTTATAATCTTTGCCTTATCGAAGGAATCTTTCCCGATGTATTAAAAGTAACAAAAGTGTTACCGCTACTCAAAAAAGGATCTCCAGAAGAAATTGAAAATTATCGCCCTATTTCTATTATTCCCATTCTTGGTAAAATTTTTGAAAGTATTTTGAATAACCGCTTAATAGAGTACATAGAAAAGTACAAAATACTTCATTGTAATCAATATGGTTTCAGAAAAAAATGCAGCACTACTCAAGCAATTCAGGAAATTGTAAGGGAAGTAGTTGATGGCCTAGGGAGAGGTCACTTCGTGTCTTTAACATTGTGTGACTTATCTAAGGCTTTTGATTGTGTCTCACACACTTTACTTTTAGACAAAATGCATAAATATGGCATAAGGGGAAATGCTCTTAATTTATTTCGATCGTATTTAATAAACAGAAAACAGGCCGTTTTTTTAAATAATAACTACTCCAATTTTCACAATGTTGAACATGGAGTTCCCCAAGGGTCTATATTAGGACCTACATTTTTTCTTCTATATCTCAACGATATATTTCATTATACCCACCCCTTAAGGTGTATATGTTTTGCAGATGATACAACCGTTATTAGTACCGACCAGAATCAATATAATTTAAATAACAAAATAGGAAACGATGTGCTTAAAATTAAAAACTGGTTTACACATAATAAACTAAAACTAAACGAGGATAAAAATCAAAATATAGTTTTCAGTTCAGATCGAAGACACATTTTTGGATATAGCATCAAATTGTTAGGGATTTTTATGGATGACAACTTAGATTGGGGCATCCATATAGACAATTTAAGTTCTAAACTCGCCAGTACAATATTTGTAATGCGTAACCTGGTTTATTTGGTACCTAAAAGTACCCTTAAAATGTGTTACTTTTCATTGTTTCATAGTCATATACAATATGGAATAGCTGTTTGGGGCAACTCTGGTCATGCCGACAGAATATTTAAATTACAAAAGAAGGTGGTGAGGATACTTGCTGGAGCGGATTTAAGGGATCATTGTAAACCATTATTTTTGAACATGGGTATTATGCCTCTACCTTCGCTTTATATGTATGCAACACTGTTGGAAATTCACGATAATAAAAATAAGTTTACTATAAACTCCCAATTACATGATCATCTAACAAGATCGAGGGATTTAATTAGGTCACAACGATTCAGACTATCAAAGAGCACAAAGAATTCAATTGATATTCACTTGTATAACTATCTGCCTAACGAAATAAAAATTCTGTCTCCACCACTGTTTAAAAATAGGATCAGAAAGCATTTTTTAACATATTGTTTTTACTCAAAGACAGAATACCTCAATACACCTTTATAACGTGTACCCAGTTTGGTCAGAATACTGTCGATTTACTATCTACATATCACATTGTATTATTGCTATTAAAATGTACTAAGTTTTATGTATTAGTTTATTTAGTCATCGATTCGGGAATATTCTTAATTATTTGCACATTTTTGTTACTTCCATATTTCAAAGATTTTTTATGTGACAGTTTAGGTTTGTTTTTTTTTTTTTGGTTAGAGATTTTTTTATCTTAAATTTTTAATTTTAATTCTTCTGCTAATACTTACATATGTATATTACTTTAGCCAATATGGTTAAGTTAATTTTAAGTTTACATTATTATATCTTTTATTGTATTTTTTATACGGACTTCAAACTTTATGTAAAGTGGTCAATAAACGTTCTATCTATCTATCTATCTATCTGTTCGAATCTTTCTATTTCATAGACATAACCATGTTCGCGAAGACTCTAGTGCGAACAAAGGTTAAATTCTGTCTATTGACGTCTTTCTAGATAATTATTTTTATGCTATCTAGAAAACTACTATTATAACTAAAATTCTATCGAGAATTTTATGGAAATTTAGGCTTTTCAGATCAGATTATAAACTTATATATAAATTACACATTTTAAATTAATAAATGACACTATTTTTTAATCCATAATTCTATATAAAAGTTCCTACTATCCAATTCCAATTAAGTGTATACTTGGTTGCCTACAAAGATGGCTCACTCAAATATATTTACAATATCATAATTATGAAAATAAACAAATACATTGCAAAATAAAACACTTTTTAACTTATTATTATGTTAATTTCTTAAGAATGCCCTCATATAAATGCTTTTTATAACTAATATTTTCTAGTATATAACTTATAAATTATTTTTTTTTAAACACTATCTTTGTTTCTCCTATATTTAATATCATCTCAATATATATATATATATATATATATATATATATATATATATATATATATATTGTAACCGTTTCAAAAGATTTAAAAGAAAATCATTATAAATTTCAATAATTTTTTTTTAAATAAAACTTCTAACCCCATCTATCTGTCAAGTACCTACTTGTAGCCGACTCAAGGATTCTTCTGTAATTCCCAAATATATCCGGTAGATGAGCATATTTTTCAACTTGTCACTCACGCCCAATTTCCAGATTCAGGCGCCATGATAGCGCTTCGCTCTTTTCTGTTAAGACCGTCCAACCGTTAAGACGTGTTTCCAAAGTGGGTCTCAATTCAGAGGTAAGCTAATAAATCCTTTTCTTGTCCATATTTCAGATAGATATTTATTTTTTTAGACCCTTATTGGAGAGGCTATAATGCTGATATTATATTTCTAATACTCGTCGCAAGATAGTATTGCTATGGAGTTATTCCAGATCATGGCCCAGTAGCAGTATCTTTTCATGGAATCCCTAACCCCTCTTATCTAGGATGGTGGTGATTTGATATAGTACGTAGCTGAATCAATTTGGTGACTGATTAAATAAGAAGAGAAACAGAGCAGATTAAGGTTGTACCAATTTTTATTATACCTACTTTCAAGACAACAGAAATGATTATGAACTCAAAAAAAATTAAAATATAGTGAAGTGTTCTAATTTAATTTAAAGGTTTATTTTCTTCATTGTTCCTAGTTGATAAATAACTATATTATTTTCAATGTAAACAAATTTCGAAATTTGGGGTTAATATATATATACATTCATTTTCTTTATAACCAATTCTTAATTTAATACGATACAAAGATTTTTTGTTTATGATAATGTTAACATAAAATAATATTTTGGAATCCCTTTGGGATGACGTAACTTTTAATGTTTTCTTTTTGTTCATTACTAAGAAATAATAAAGAATAGTTTTCTTGTAAACTTTCAATAAATCTTAATTTTTTTTTGCTCTTCCCCTTCGAGGATAAACCAGGGGTGGCGTCCAATAATAAATAATAATTTCATATTATCTAATTGTGCTTGAATTTAAAATACGATATAGTTTCTATAACCCCGCCCTATTCTCTTCGACAACGAGCGATTCTGGCCTTGTAATATTATTGTAGCACGGCAAGCGTTACAAAATGGCGCCCAACGTGGGGCTTTTGAATATTCCTGTATCTTCAGAGTTTTTTTCAATATTATTAGTTGTTTTGTACCCCCCTGTATATGTGGTTAATTAAATCTGTATGTTTTGAACCATTTTTTTGGTTAAATTGTGTATTTGTTTTATCCAATTTTTCATTAAATCAACACTGCTACTATTTTAGAATTTTTTGCAAAGTATTTATATGTATTCGTTTTTAATCTTCGTAAAATTACGTAGAAATATTCTCGTCGTATTTTTAATTTTGTGAAATACTTAAAACGTATTTGGAATGATGTAATAAATTTACTGCTTACATTCGAATTTCTTTTTGTCGGTATTCTTAATGTGAACGATTATGCTTATTCCCCGTCCGCGTAAGGTAAACATTCCATGTTAAAGAAATTTTGTTTATGTCCATAAATTAATTCGTATCTAAACGATGGCTTTCTTTGCAGTTCAGTCTTATTTGTTGATAGAACCATAATAATTATATTCCTCAATGTGTTTATTTTAAATAAACGAAATGGCTCTTAGCGTTCGGTATTTGAAAAATCAATTAAGTGAATTTTATTTCTTAACCTTGATTCATGGTTTTTATTTGCGGCAAACTGCCGGGAATTATATCTATATACAGGCTGTCCCGACCTACCTAATTTTAAAATATGTTATCTGGATTCGTGTAGAATACTTACGCGAAATATTCTTTTTTCAAGGATTTGAAGTTGAGTTCTTTGATAATAGGATGTTTTTAATATGTTTTTTTAGTCTGTTATCTGTTAAATTTTCTTTTTAATTTGTCTTTCGTTTATTTTAAAAATTTATTTTTTCATAGTTTAACTTTTTCGTACTTTGAAAAGAAAATTTTATTTCCTGAAAAGGAAAATGCTTTCTATATTTTACAGTCCATGGTTCTTTTGTTTTAAAAGTATAAGGAAGTAATGATATGACTTCGTTTCTCTCTGCCTAAGGCGTCTTTGTTGAGAATATAGAGCGGAAATATTGTTATTCTCCTTCTGTTATGTTAATTTTATGTCTTTGTGTGGTCAGATGTAGTAGAAGTATGTTTTTGGTACTGGAACTTATTTTTATTTTGTGGTTTTACCTTTTTTTTTCTCGAGATGTCCTGTAGGACGTACAGGCACGTGACCTGTATTATTGTATCTTGAGTTATTTGTGTGATGTCAGACTACTGGTATACCCAGCAGCTTTCTTTTTTTTTATCGTTGACATTTTTGCGGTCTTCTAATAGTTTATTAGACCACATATATCTTTTGCTTTGAGACTTTTGGCTAAGGCTCAAAAGCTTTCATTTATTATCTTGTGTTCACGATATGGTACAAGTGAGGTTGAAGTAGTTTGCTGTTGTCTATTGTGACTCTTTGTATATACAGAGGTGAAACAACCCGCTGCCGCCTATTGTGAATTTATCTTTTATCTTTATGTCGACGTTAAGACCACGTTTGTTTAACAATTGAAATAGTTCTGGTACTACCGTTAAATGACCCACTGAGAATTAAAAGTTATTATTTTGACTCTGTTGGAGTTCTGCTAAAGAATGGTAAACATTTCTTTGTGATTTGTATGACGACCATATTGGATTCAATTAGGTGTCAAAAATGTTTTACTGTTCAACCTTTTTTATTGTTATGGTGTGTTACATCCAACATCATGATTTTTTATTATTAACGATGGACTGTAATATTTTTCTATTTCTTTGGAAAACGGTAATGATTCTTCCGTTCCTTTTAAGTCTTTTCGTAAGTTTTTGTTTCGTGGAAGACTCTTATGATTTTTTTTTGTTTCTTTTGGAAACAACAGTTTTAGACTAAACTGTTTGTGTATCGATTATGGTTTGTATGCCATAAACCCATTTTCTTTCTTCTTCTCCAAGATTGTGTATTAACGGTTTGGATTTATTTTCTTCTTTTGTCCTTCTGGAAGTCTTCTTGCTTGGAAATTTTCCACTGTGATCAATCCCAGAGGATATTCTTATGGAACTATTGGCCATCCTGTCTTTCTTCTTTTGCGTTAGTTCAATTTTCAACCAGTGGTTGGAAATTCATTCATTGCTTGACTGTCATAGTCAACTTTATTATTGTTTGATGCTATTTAGGTTGTCTACCTAGTGGATAACCATAGCGAAGCTTGCTAAGACTACTTAGTTGGCCACCCGCCTTTGTTGAGCTGGAAGCATCCCTCTTTTCGCTCCCAGAAACTTTAACACTGGTCTGTTCCACACTTTTGGTTAGGTTAGAGCCATATTTATAGAAATCTGCCATTGGTCGTTGTGCCTAATAGCCAACGAACTGTACCTGATGTCGATTCATCAAATCGAGCATCCAGTTTAATTTTGCATGTAAATATGTCGTGATTTTTGTTTATTTTTTATTGTTTTATTTAGACCTAAAAGCTTATCAACCAGTCAGTGTTTCGACGGATAATTCAGATTTGTCTGAAACCGAATAAATCAGTTTTCTTAAATTTTTAATACCTTTCTTCTAAAATGTTCAGTCTATTCTTAATTTTTAATTTTTTGGTTGATTCCCTTTACGCCTTTGCGTACTTAATCTTTGCTACCTTCTCCAGCGACTATTCAATCCCTCCGTGGCCCGTGTAGAGGAAGAGTTGCGCTAACGCAAACTTTATCCTGGAGAGGATTCGTTTCCTTTCCAAATTTTTTTTGGCGTGGGGTCAGTACAGCACTGATACCCTAGTACTTATACATTGAATACCACTTTGCTTCGGCAAATCTGTCCCTTAGTGCTTCTTTCCCTTCAGGAAGTTGACACGTTTCAATTTTTTTTTGAGCTGTCTCGACAACCCTTGTTTTATGTCGGTGGTGTTGACTATTAGTCAGGGAGCATCCTGCTATAGTCAAGTGGATTAGTGGACCTATCCCTATTCCAATTAATAATTTTGTGTATCTCAGATGTTGTCGCAAAGAGACGAGCCTCTGGAAGTAGTGTAGGAGACTCCGCACGTCGATCTCCAGAGCAACTCAGTTTGGCTCGCACCCCAGTTCGTTGAACTGTTTTACTTTTTATTATTATAATATTGATCATTTATTGTGTTCAATATGTCTATATATATATATATATATATATATATATATATATATATATATATATATATATATATATATATATATGTGTATATATGTCGTATTTCTTTTCGACATAAATTTTATTTTTATCTTATCTTATTCTACTTCGGTATTATTCTCTCTCTAGTTTGTATTGATCGAGATCTTGAGTTTGTGCTACCCCGACCAAAAACCTATATTGATTTTAAGGGTGTTTGCAAAATTTAATCTCATTTTATTTTTAGAATGCCTTGGTAGAATGTGATATTTTTATGCTTATGGTAGTTTATATTACAATGAATTGTACATACCTTTAGTTGTCTTCAAGTGGATACAAAATTCAGTTTATCTTATTTTACGGACTTATAAATCCAAGTAATTTTTTTTTGGTATCTATACCAAAGATATCGACTCCGTCACTGGTACACGAACGAGAAAGACGTGGTTAAAACGGCTCCGATATTTAATTCGAAAATTCGGGTAATATCGAGTTTATTTATCCACAAAGTGTTTTTCCTGCGAAATAGTGTCTGTGTGAATCGAGTGTTGTTAGAAAATTGTGAACTAAATCGAGTTTTTTAAAAAATCATAACGAATAAACTAAATAAACAATCAGTGCTACAAGCTCCGATCGGTTAAAGAGGCGAGTAGCGCGGTGCGGGGAACCTTCACGATAAGGACAATAATTAGTGATTATTTACAAAACAATACATTGGCGTGTAAGTGAGAATTATAACGTTAAAACACTGTTCGGAATAAGGTAAGAGATTTATAATATTTTTAACAATATGGCCGCGAGAAGAGGATTAAATCAATGGGATAGTGAAGAATCTGACGATGGTAAGAGAAAGAGGGAGAAAAAAAAAGAAGACGACCAAGATGAAAACCCTTTCATGAAAAGCAGAAAGTTAACTAGGTCTCCACCTAAGAAAGATTGTGATAACACCGAATTGAAAGAAATGATGATCGCTCTTATGAACGAAGTTAAAGGAGTACGAAAAGACCAGCAGATCTTTCAAGAAGAAATTTGCAATTTAAAAAAAGAAAATCGTGAGTTGAAGGGAAAGGTAAATTTCCTGGAAAGCAGGATCGAAAAGATGGATAAACAAATTCGGAAACAAAACATTGTGATCAAAGGACACGATTTCAAAGAAAATGAGGAACTGGAAGATGCCACCAACTTTATAGCAAATCAATTGAATTTGAATGTGAAAATAAAAGATGTGCAGAAAATAAGAACCTCTCAAGGGAAACCACCAGTGGCGATAGTAAAAGTAGATACAATGAAGGATAAAGAACTTATTATGAAGAATAAGAGTAAATTAAGAGGAACGCGGTATTTCATTGAAAACGATCTAACCCAAGCCGAAGCCAAACTACAGAAAGAGCTAAGAGATATGGCGAAAGAAGAAAAAGGAAAAGGTAATGAAACAAAAGTCGGCTATCAGAAAATATGTATAAACGATGAATGGTGGATATGGAACCATAGTACCGAAAAACTAGAGAAAATGAAAAAAAACTGAGTCTACACAGGCACAGTGGTCAGGAAAATATGGAAACGAATAAAGCGCGGAATATGATGATGATAGGACAATGGAATGTTAGAGGGACTTTTGAAGTAGGAGCACTAAAGAACTTATCAGATACGTTAGAGAAATATGAGATAGATATTGCAGCTATACAAGAAACTAAACAAAAAGGAAATTTTACCATGGATGTGGGAAACTACGTGTTTTTCAACAGTGGAGACAATGAACGTGTATTTGGGGTGGGATTTTTTATAAAGAAAACATTTGCCAATCTGGTAATAGATTTTGAGGCAGTCACAAGCAGATTATGTAAAATAAGAATAAGAGGAAAATATAGAAAAGTAACCCTTATAAATGTGCATGCACCAACAGAAAATACAGATGAAGACGTTAAAGATAGCTTTTATGAACAATTAGAACATATGTTTTACAAAATACCATCATATGACATAAAAATAATTGTAGGAGATTTGAATGCCAAGATTGGCAGGGAGGATATATACAAACAAATAACAGGGGGAAAAAGTAATCATAGAGACAGTAATCTGAATGGAAAAAGAGTAATAGAATTTGCCTTCGAACATAATATGCGAATTATGAGCACTTATTTTGATCACAAAGAAATTCATAAAGGTACCTGGGTATCACCAGATGGACAAACAATAAACCAAATAGATCATTTACTAATAGAAGCCAAACATATGAGAGCCATAAAAGATAGCCGAAGTTACAGAGGTGCTGATGCAAATTCGGACCACTTTTTGGTCAAAGTTAAAATGGAGCAAATAATACCCACAATTAATAACACTAGCTGTAAAAAAATAAAAAGATATAACGGTGCACTACTTCAGGAGGGAGAAGTTAAGAAAAAATTCAGGCAGCAAATTGAAGAGAAACTGAAAAGCCAGACAACAGTAAATGATATAGAAAGCAGATGGGTACAACTAGAAGAAAAAATTCAAGAAGCAGCCGACTCAGTATTAACAGGAAACAGACAATGTAAACAAACGGATTGGTATGATGAGGACTGTAAGAAAGCCAGTAATGACCGAAATAAAGCTAGAATAAATAGTATAATAAGAAATAATGAAGAGAATAAAAAAGCTTATGCCGCAAAAAGACGGGAAGCAAAGAAGATTTGTAGAAGGAAGAAGCGGTCAAGTTTAGAGCAGAAACTAGTTCGTATTGAAGAAGATTTTTTACATAAACAAGTCAGGAATTTCTACCAAGAAATAAAACGAGACCGAACCCAATACAAAACCGCATCAAGATATTATAAAGATGAAGAGGGAAATCTGTTAGGTGGAACAGATGAAAAATTAAGAAGGTGGGCCAATTATTTCGAGAACATATTATGTACGGACGACCAAGATGAAAGAGAACAAACGCAACTACAACATGAAGAAGTAAGGGACCCAGATGTAAATGAAGAAGTACCTACCAAGGAAGAAATTATAGAGATCATAAAAAACTTAAAAAACAACAAAGCACCTGGTGAAAATGGTATCATTGCTGAGTTTCTAAAAGAAGGTGGCGAAATGGTGCAAAAAGAAATCGCTGAGTTAATACGCGAAGTGTGGATCAGAGAAAAAATACCCAATCAGTGGAAAGAAGCAATCTTATGTCCAGTGCATAAAAAAGGAGACGTTACAGAATGTAAAAATTACAGGGGAATAGCTCTACAAGATACAGTGTATAAGATTCTGGCCATATCAATTAGAAATAAAATTAAAACAAAAGTTGAAAATTGTCTAGGTGAATATCAAGCAGGTTTCAGAGCAAACAGATCGGTAATAGACCAAATTTTTACAATGAAACAAATTTTAGCTAGCTCATATGAATTCAACCTAACATTACACATGCTGTTTATTGATTTTAGACAGGCATATGATACTATAAAATGAAATAGAGTATTCGAAGCACTGGAATATTTTAAATGTCCACCAAAAATAGTAAGACTGACTAAATGCATACTCAATGATACTAAAAGTAAAGTCATGTTAGAAGGACGGGTTTCGGATAGCTTTATCACTAATAGAGGTCTGCGACAAGGTGACCCGTTATCAACAGATTTTTTCAATTTGATCTTAGAGAAGATTTTACGAGAGTGTAACATCTACACTAGAGGCACAATATATCATCACAGGCATCAATGCGTAGCATATGCAGATGATGTTACCTTAATAACAAGGAGACCTGCAGAATTAAGAGAAATCTTTACTAGAATAGAGAGAATGGCCAGAGAATATGGTTTAGAAATAAACGAAGAAAAAACAAAATATATGGTGATGAGGGGAAACGAAAATCATCAAGGACAGTTCTTTAAGATACAAAGCCCAAGTAAAGAATATAACTTTGAAGTTGTTAGCCAATTCGATTACTTGGGAGTGACACTAACAAATAGGAACGAAGAGAACCAAGAAATCATAAAAAGAATGGCCAAAGGTAGTAAGAGTGCTGGGAGCCTGACTAAGATACTGAGGTCGAATATAATATCCAGAACAGCAAAAAAACGAATATATACAACAGTTATCCGACCTACAGTACTCTATGCTAGCGAGACCTGGACACTAAATAAAGATATGGAAGTAAAATTAGATAGATGGGAACGAAAAATTCTTAGAAGGATATACGGAGGTGTAAAAGAGGGGAACATCTGGCGAAGAAGAACGAATGAAGAAATAATGCAAATATATGGGCAACCAAAAATAACAAGACTTGCTAAAATTCAAAGATTAAGATGGCTCGGACATATAGCAAGAATGAAGGAAGGAAGAGTTCCCAATGAATTAATAAACACGGAGGCTGGTACAAAAAGAAAAAGAGGCCGCACCCGAAGAAAATGGCTGGAGTCGGCAAAAGAAGATCTGAAGTCGCTGCGGGTACAAGATTGGAAAAACTTAGCACAAGATAGAAAGAAATGGAAGAAAACCGTTGAAGCCTTGGGCCTTTGAGGCCTGTTGAGCTGAACTATATATATATACCAAAGATATCAAGATTCCTCTGTCTAGTTACCAATGATAGTTCATTATAGTATCTGTTCATTTTGCCTAAGTTTTACTCTTAGTGTGCAGACCTTCGAATTTCGACTCTCTATTCGAAACCCCCCAAAATAATGTTTGAAAAGATTATTGCTGTCTAACATCCTATATTCTGAATGGCCAGACACTGAGGAAGGCTAGGGATGAAGTAAGCGGATTCCCGCTAGTTGACTCGTCGGAATGATAAGCCATTCATAATTGTATTTCAGTAATAAATCTAGAATAACAGCCTCCCGCGTCAGGAAACTTTTTTTAGTTCTCCAATACCTGTTTAGTTATGTAATCTAGAATTATTTAGACCCTACCCGAAGTTGACCCTACCCGAAGTTGACCCTACCCGAAGTTGACCTACCAATGTTGTCCCTATTATAGGCGGATGATACACGTTAGTTATCACAAATTCTAGTTGTCATACTAATAACTAAACATCAGCTTTTTTTTGTTTCTAAATATAGATGTGTCTTACAGAAATTCTGATGTCTACCTTCCCCAGTAAACTTATTAAGGCATGTCTTCGTAGAACTTTAATGTACCAAATTTTGAACTATTAGTAACTCTTTCCTTTTATTTGTGTATTTCTAAATGTGTCTATAATGACGCGCTGCGTTATTACCTTATGTTATTCGTGGATTAAGTCATAGATGAAAGACTCTATGCTTTCGAACAAACGATGACACATTTGTATTTTGTATTTTATGGCGTTAATGATACGATTGTATTATTATTCTTATGTTATTCGTGGATTAAGTCATAGATGAAAGACTCTACGCTTCCGAACAAACGATAACATTATTTTTTTTTGTGTTTTATTGTGTTAGGTCTCATAACGACTACGCAGTAAATTATCTGTTTTGTATCTTGGTGACAACACTAGTATGTTTTGCTTTATATTACTTATGAAATTTCAAATAATAATATCTTAATTATATTGTTTCGATTGAATGCTAGCATTTGGTCTCAAATAATGATTTGTAGATATGTTTTGTTTTATTCCGCTTTGTTCATGATATTGGTTATAGGTGAAATACCCTATGCATTTTGAGAGTGAGCATGCAATTTTTTTTGTTTACATTTTTATAGTTGAGTCATTTCTATGCGTTCTGTTTCGCTTTGTTCTGAAATCTTTGAGTTGTTCCCACGTGAGTTGTGAAAGAAGGATTCTGTGAGTCCAGATTGTAGCTACATTTGTCCATTCTGTTTGTCTTGCCTCTCCGTATATCTATTCCCACTTTTGAAAAGGTTAGTATGGTGTGCCACCATGCCTAGTCCGATTCCACGCTGGTACCCAGTTGAAATCGTGGGGAGGGCTGTGTAACCGTTTCAAAAGATTTAAAAGAAAATCATTATAAATTTCAATAATTTTTTTTTAAATAAAACTTCTAACCCCATCTATCTGTCAAGTACCTACTTGTAGCCGACTCAAGGATTCTTCTGTAATTCCCAAATATATCCGGTAGATGAGCATATTTTTCAACTTGTCACTCACGCCCAATTTCCAGATTCAGGCGCCATGATAGCGCTTCGCTCTTTTCTGTTAAGACCGTCCAACCGTTAAGACGTGTTTCCAAAGTGGGTCTCAATTCAGAGGTAAGCTAATAAATCCTTTTCTTGTCCATATTTCAGATAGATTTTTATTTTTTTTAGACCCTTATTGGAGAGGCTATAATGCTGATATTATATTTCTAATACTCGTCGCAAGATAGTATTGCTATGGAGTTATTCCAGATCATGGCCCAGTAGCAGTATCTTTTTATGGAATCCCTAACCCCTCTTATCTAGGATGGTGGTGATTTGATATAGTACGTAGCTGAATCAATTTGGTGACTGATTAAATAAGAAGAGAAACAGAGCAGATTAAGGTTGTACCAATTTTTATTATACCTACTTTCAAGACAACAGAAATGATTATGAACTCAAAAAAAATTAAAATATAGTGAAGTGTTCTAATTTAATTTAAAGGTTTATTTTCTTCATTGTTCCTAGTTGATAAATAACTATATTATTTTCAATGTAAACAAATTTCGAAATTTGGGGTTAATATATATATATATACATTCATTTTCTTTATAACCAATTCTTAATTTAATACGATACAAAGATTTTTTGTTTATGATAATGTTAACATAAAATAATATTTTGGAATCCCTTTGGGATGACGTAACTTTTAATGTTTTCTTTTTGTTCATTACTAAGAAATAATAAAGAATAGTTTTCTTGTAAACTTTCAATAAATCTTAATTTTTTTTTGCTCTTCCCCTTCGAGGATAAACCAGGGGTGGCGTCCAATAATAAATAATAATTTCATATTATCTAATTGTGCTTGAATTTAAAATACGATATAGTTTCTATAACCCCGCCCTATTCTCTTCGACAACGAGCGATTCTGGCCTTGTAATATTATTGTAGCACGGCAAGCGTTACAATATATATATATATATATATATATATATATATATATATATATATATATATATATATATATATATATATATATATATTCTTGAATTTACTATTTCGTTGTGACTAATATTATACTCAACAGCGATGCCAAATTTCTGATGCTAAAATGATTGATAATGAAAGTGGGATATACATTTTCATGTATATAATGGCAGCAAGTAAACGCTGAACCTGAACCTAAAACCCTGAACTAAATATATATATATATATATATATATATATATATATATATATATATATATATATATATATATATAATATTTTCACTGTACCATCATTTTAGACAAACATTTTCTGGAATAAACTTATATAACTCAGTAAGGGATAAAAAGAGAAAGCGGATATTTTAAAATACCAACACGGTATCAAAACTCTAATCAATGAGATGGTTAAATTTCTTGTAACAAGTACAGGAAAAAAGTTATTAAGGTCTTGTAAAGTAGCGTCGATATACAGATGCTACTTTGCAAGACGATGCTAAATTGATGGTAAAAGCATAATGTATCGATGCGAAAATGATAGTAGGATGTATATATATATATATATATATATATATATATATATATATATATATATATATATATATATATACAGTATAGGTAAAAGTTTATGGTTGGTATTTATTGCAAGATTCATTATTTAGTCTTCATTATTTAGATTTGGTCTAAGTCTAAGTCTGTATTAACTAATACCAATGTGGAACGGATTGCCTCTTCTAACTCGGTCATTCTTTTTAACATGTGTGTGTGTGTGTGTGTGTGTGTGTGTGTGTGTGTGTGTTTGTTTGGTGAGTTGGCTTGGAAACTAGTCCATTAGCCACAGAATTATAATGTAAGATATTAGTTTTTAAATAATGTAACCAACTTTAAATAAAAAGTTACATATTAGTTCGTATACTTCTCTACTATCTAAGGAGAGGAAATGGGTGATGTTTATGGGAGTCTGAATTTTAAGTTCTGATAGTTTTGAATACAGCTGATCTGTTTCATACCTATGTTTCTCGCACTTAAAAAGAATATGGTTGATGTCACATTGTGATGCATGAGCATACCCCAGAAGGGATAATATTTAATTTAGCCAAGTGAGCTGGGAATGCACCGTGATTAGTTTTCAGTTGTGTAATTGTGGCTGTCAACTTCTTTGGCATTGCATATTTGCAAATATATATATTGTTATGATGTATTGTTTGTGAATGATGAGCAATGAGTGTTTTTAATAATATAAGGTTTTTATCGCGGTTCTCAAAGAATTAGTTTGTAAGCACTTTTTAAATTATCTTTATTATATCTATTATGAAACACACATATATATCTAACATAACCAATGTAAAATTTAAAATAAACTATCTTTAAATTAAAATTCTTATTAAACTAATTAAATTCTATAGACAATGTAAAATTTAAACAAACTATCTTCAAAATTGAAATTGTTATGACACTAACTAAATTATATTAACAAAATTTTGTACCTTTCTTTCACTGAATGCCTAAATGAACTGTTTTCCACTATATAGATTTTAATCACCACTCAATATCTTCGTTCTCAGCTTCGGTTATCCTTGTTTTTGTGAAATTACTTTTTTCAATTATCAGCTTCCACCAATTTAAAATATTTTTCTTCACCAACATTTATAAACCACCAAGCAAACCAGCAAACAGCATTTATATTTCTTCTTCTTTTCAATATACCAATATCCAATCACCAAATATATTATATATTTATATTTATTCTTCTTTTCAGTATACCAATATCCAATCACCAAATATATTATATAATTTTAATTTTCAATTAATACTTCTTGCATTATCCAATCACCATTTATACATAACATAATTTTTAATCTTCAATAATATTTTCTTTATACTGTTTCTTAATCTTCGTTTAACTCACTATATTGAACAATTGGACCTTCTGACTGACTATAATTGATCTGATAGCTTATTTCATGCTCAACTCTAACTAACTTTCATACTAAACTGGCCATCTTGAATCCAAATCACCGAGTATTTATACCTTTTCAATCTTCCAGAACCATCTGGTTTGAAATCCTGTTCGATTTGTTCTATTTCCTCTATTTCCTCTATATGAATGTTCTGGAAAAAGTATATGTTCAATCCACAGACATAACTAGACTTCGGCAAATATAAAAATGTAGAAAATATGCGCATAAATATGCACGTGTTTACCCGAAAATATGCAAATATTTTACAAAATATGCATACAAATAAATAAAAAAATCGTAAAATAGTAACAATTTTATTAAAAAAAAAAGTGTACATAACTAAATATTTCCTACTATTCATTAAGATTTACATTTATTTTAAGTAACTACATCATTTTTAAGTATGAATAAACTTATTTAGAATTATGGTAACAATAAATGACCAAGTGGTGTTCAAAATTTTCTAACCAAATCTTGTGGCTTCTGTCTGAGTACATATATTTATATATGGAAAAACTTCGTTCAACATCAACTGATGTAACGGGAGCATTTTTCAAACTAACCAAAACATTTGGTTCTAAATTAATTGTTTCCGAAATATTTCCAGCTAGAACACTGACTACTTCAGAAAGAATATGGTAACCTTTATTTTTTTCCATAGTAGCTTCAAATTTTTTTAAAATATCTTTTCCAATATTACCTCTAACGTTCCGACAACATGACGCAAATTCTTTTATTAATGCTGTACTTTCGAACAATGACAGTTTTGGTGATTCTGAGTAATTGTTTTTTGAACAAAACTAAAATTTGATTTTATAAATGAAAGTTCTTGTTGAAGCAAGTTACTCTGAAAAGTTTGTTTAGAATCCAAAAGAGATTGGGAACTTTCATCTGTTAACGTATCAATTATGTTCTTTATTTTAACAAAATGATCTGCATAAAAATTAGCTGCTTCTAACCATGTTCCCCATCGCGTTAAAATAGGTTGTGGTGGAAGAGGAATGTTAGGTAGCATTTCTTTATAAAGTTGAATTCTTATAGGAGATTTAAGAAATACTTTTTTGACACTGGATATCATGGTATTTACAAGAGGAAACTTTTTTCGTATTTCCTCTGCAACTCTGTTTAATCCATGCGCTACACAAGTAACATGTATTAAATCTGGGAAAAATATTTTTAAATTTTGTCCTGCTTTCACCATATAAGGAGCAGCATCCGATAAAATAAGCAGTAATTTATTAGAAGGAATAGTTGTCGGAAGAAAAAAAGTTGCTAATGTTTCTTGTATAAAACGCGAAATTGTTAAAGCATTTGTTTTCTCAAGTTGCTGGCATGAAATAAGATGAGATTTTGGTAAGGTATCTTCTTTAAGAACACCAATCAATAAATGAGCAATATACTTTCCTGAGGAATCAGTGGTTTCGTCTACAGATATGTAAAAATAATTATCTGCAATTTCTTCCTTAATATTAATTAACACCGACGAGTATAGCCCGTTCACATTATTTCTTCTTAGAGACCGATCACTTGGAACATTAAGTTTGCAATATTTTTTTAGAAACGAACTAAAATTTACATTTGCTAATTTTGAAAGCGGTATATTTGCAGACACTAATGCGCGACACAAGTCTTCATTAAAAGTTTCTTGCTCATCTATTTTTTTTTAAGTAGATTGGAAACATTTAGCCATTGAAGTTTTATGTTTTCCTCCTATTTTTCCTTTTTTTGCAATGTGTGAAGCAGTTCTCACATGTTGGTCTATCTGAAATTTCTTCTCACATGCTATCTATAAATAAAAATAAAAACCTTTATTTTAACCCAACCTTTAAAATATAAAAATATACAAGGTGTTTTTGGTTAATCAAATAACTGGTTTGGAAAAAAAAACACTCGCTAAGTGTTTTAAATGCAGTATTAATCCACAAATTAGTTTTTGTTACTAACCATTAGTACATCATATAACTTATTTTAAAATTCAACAAAAGTTTTTTTTTTGTTAATTCAATTACAATAAAAATAATTGTGTTTTAGAATAGCTGACTTCATAAAAAAAAGTAAAGGTGAAAAATTTTTCTAAATACACACCATTGTATTGTACCATGGACAATTTTTTCTCACTAAAGGAAGCTATTTTTCATTTAAAAACAACCTACGAGTACTAAATTTCAAGTAAATACGTTTATTGGTTTTAAAGTTATTGTTGTTATTAACTAAAAGAATTTAATTTTTTTTAATTTTAACACCCTGTATCTCGAAAAGTAAATAAGTTTGACCCCTCATTAACTATATCGTTTTGTTCAATTTTTCGAGAAGTATCTACAGTCAAACGTTGTAAGTGTCATTTGGAAACACCCTGTATGTATGAAATATTAGATATTTAATAGAAAATATTAGATACTTACAATTTTGCCACAGACTGAACAGTAGATTTTTCCCATATCCATAGACAGCTCTTTATAAGGTTTAATCCAAGTTGAAGCACTGGTTGTTTTAGGCATTATAAAATCACAATCTTCCTTTTTGTTACGCACAACGAGTTTTTACGCTTTGAATATCAAAACAAAAATGATTTACAAATCTGAGCATCAAATTAGAAATGTTTAGGTACCTAATTCAATAAACTGGGAGATTTTGGAAAATCCCTAAATTAGGAACAAAACTATTAGCCGTTTACCTGCTGTTAAGATACAATAAATTGTAGATAGATTTGGGGATTAGATCATAAAATGCAAATGAGCGAACCCTTAGCGATTATCCAATAACTGAATGCCTCAGTGACCGAGACTTTCTAAGAATGTTGAGGGCTACTTAAATTGATCTTCTTTGAAATTGTAAATGTTTTGTACCTGTAGAGATTACGTACATTTCTTGATTAAAATGACTACAAAATTTTATACAAGAATTGAAATAAATTGGTATGTTTAAAAATTTTCAAATACAGTATAAAAATCTGAACTTTTATGCACTTTATGCAAACTTTTATACAAATATGCCAAAATATGAAATATTTGCATAAAATATGCACAATATGCAAAATATGCAATATGCATATTTGCCGAAGTCTAGACATAACCATTATTCGAGAATGTTCTACCGTAAACAAAGGTCAAATTCTGTATTCTGGAGAATTCTTTAATTTTCTATTGATAATTTTGTTGACATTTGGGCTTTTTAGATCAGAATATACACTTAAATCAGTAACTTAACAATCTAATTTAATAAACTACACATTTTAAACAACATATTATTATAACCCCACTATAATTTTAATTTTCAATTAATACTTCTTGCATTATCCAATCACCATTTATACATAACATAATTTTTAATCTTCAATAATATTTTCTTTATACTGTTTCTTAATCTTCGTTTAACTCACTATATTGAACAATTGGACCTTCTGACTGACTATAATTGATCTGATAGCTTATTTCATGCTCAACTCTAACTAACTTTCATACTAAACTGGCCATCTTGAATCCAAATCACCGAGTATTTATACCTTTTCAATCTTCCAGAACCATCTGGTTTGAAATCCGGTTCGATTTGTTCTATTTCCTCTATATGAATGTTCTGGAAAAAGTATATGTTCGATCCACAGACATAACCATTATTCGAGAATGTTCTACCGTAAACAAAGGTCAAATTCTGTATTCTGGAGAATTCTTTAATTTTCTATTGATAATTTTGTTGACATTTAGGCTTTTCAGATCAGAATATACACTTAAATCAGTAACTTAACACTCTAATTTAATAAACTACACATTTTAAACAACATATTATTATAACCCCACTTTATATTCGTAATTATTATTTAAACGTCACTTTAAAGAGTATTTTTGGTTGCCTAGTCACATGGCTCACTTAAATATATTATCTAGTATATAATTTATAAATTATTTTCTTTAAACACCAATCATCTCAATATATATATATATATATATATATATATATATATATATATATATATATATAAAATGTAATAGGTGAAGTTCTACCTAGTTTCCAAGTCTTGGATTGACCGTTTGGGAACTTTGTTATGTTGTAATTGATACTTAAAAGCTTTTCTGAAGATAAGGTACTTTTTTTTAAATGTGTTCTTTGCCGAATTGTCGAAAAAAATACTTTTTATTTTATCTATTTGTACACGACAGCATTTAAGTGCGTCCTCCACCAATAAATTTAACGTATGAGCAAAACAATTTAAATGTTTTCATTCCAAAACATATTTAATAGCTTTGGGTCAGTAGTAATACAGATATTTTCTACTTCTTTAACAACTTGTGATCTAATAATTCGCTCAGTTTTGATATAACACTCCCAAAAGTAATGAACCTGACAAAGTTTTTCTTGTTTTCAGTTTATATCCAGGAACCCACCTTGTAAACTTTTTAAAAGCTCTTTTTTCAACTATGGAAAACGGATGAAACGAGTCTTTGTATAGGTTTAGTAAATCCATATCTATTTATATCTTTTGTTCTAAACTAATCTTTTTATTAATGGAAGTATCCATCACCTTTTGACGCCTGGGTGGCGGTGGCAGTATGTCAGTACTTGTAGTAGAAGTAGTCGAAACGGACAGAAATGCGTCAGGAGAAGTTTCAATTATTGCAATATTCAGAAAGTGGACCATAAAAGCTGCATCTTCTACAAATGTGCATTTTTTGAAAATAAAATTATTATTCTTATACTAGGTCAATAATTTTGACTAAGAAAAAGAATTCTTAATTGAATATTTACAATAAATAAATCCTTTGACGAACTATCAATAAAGATTTGAAATCAAAATGCAAATCAATCGTAAATCGAAACTCATTCATTAATCAGAATACCTAGTTATTTTATTTTCAACGTCAAACGATAGCACGACTGTCCACTGTCCCGAAAGAGTCGTATGTCATTTTTAGTTTTGTAGTTGTCTCTCAGATCAACTAATCGTTCTCGTCGACGTAAAGTGTTCGTTGCTCCTCTGTTTACGTCTACACAAAACGTAGTTAATAATGATTTAAAATGCAGGGATTTTCTAATAAAAATGTAGGTAAAAAAACAAAAGAAAGAGTTAAGAAGCTGGTTACTTCTATAAAAAAAGAAAAAGAAGATCGGAACCAGAGATATGTAAAATATCTCTGATCGGAACTAATCGTCTCACTAATGGGCAATGGGCGTCAATGAGAAATATGGAGGGGAGACCAAGGGGAAATATGATTGTTATCTTTGTCTATTCGCTGAAAATATGATTTTATATCTGTGTTAGATATCCTGTTAAATTTTACCATACCGACCATAAACTTTTATCTACACTATATATATATATATATATATATATATATATATATATATATATATATATATATATATATATATATATATATATATATATATATATATATATATCTTCTCTACAGCTGACGCCGTTTCTCGCAATGTCTACGTCAATTTCCATTTCTCTCCTATGGTCTACGTTCCTCATCCTATCTCAGGTCTAGTGTGCCGGTAACATCGTCTCCAATAGTCCATTTCCATTGACTTAATATTTGATTTGTATTTTTCATCGATTTCCCAGTAGTTCGGCACCGTACAACCCAATACTTTCTATTATTGTTTTACACTTTCTTCTTTTATTTTCTTTTGTTATTTTATTATTCCAAAATAGTTCGTGTAGCTGTCTAGTGACTGATATACTAGGATATAAGAACAGAGACCACAAGGCAAGCATCAAAAGCGGCAAGAGTAAGTGGTTGCCTCCGAGAAACCATATGGAGAAACAAATATCTGACCACGGAAAGCAAAATGAAAGTATACAAGACAACAGTAAGACCAATCCTAACATATGCAGCGGAGACAAGGACCGATACAAGAAAGACGAAACAACAAATCAACAATATAGAAATGAAAGTATTAAGACCAATAGCGCGCATATCATTAAGAGACAGACAAACCAACAGAAGTATACGCGAACAATGCAAAATTCAAAATATTAACAAATATTAACAGGTGGATAAAAACAAGAAAAAAAAAAAACTGGAACGAACATGTAAACCGAATGGGACCAGATAGATTAGCGAACATCTGTAAAAACAACAAGCTGTGTAGCAGAAGACCCGTTGGAAGGACGCCGAAAAGGTGGAAAGATAATGTACAGTCAACAACGACTGAAACAGAATAAGAGGCAGAGAAACAGGAGTAATCCTAGTCGCGCAAAGAAGAAGAAGAATGTTTACCGTCATATTTTTGTAAAGCTGTTGTACTGCTTTTATATATTTTTTATTTATTCCTTGTTTTTCCACTTTACCACTTGAAAGTGGTACCCTATCGTATGCTTTTGTCAGATCTATAGAGACTACATGATTTGAAAAGTTGTGGGCTAATCTTTCTCAATAACCTGTTTTAGAGAAAATATGCTTTCTATAAAGGATCTGCCTGCACGAAAGCAATTTTGTTCTATATCTGTCATCTCTTTTTCAATTATATTTTTTATTATTTTTCATAAAGTCTTGAGAGTGAATTTATGACACTTAGCCACCTGTAGTTTGAACAATCTCCTTTTTTGTATGTGCTGTTTAATATGTGTTTTAATAAAAACAAAGAATGTAAACGTGACAAAGAAGTAAAAATAAAATAAAATTAACATTTTTCTGAAATTTTCTTACCATATGATCTCTCCTAGTAGGATACTTCTATATTTGACCATAGCTTTGAAGATGGCTTTGTAAGGCGAAAGCGCTCAGGAATTTGTTTACACACTTCAAAAGTACTTTCCTTTTCCATGTTTTGATTTATTAGTTTTATGTTTGATGTTATAGTACCGACACATTACAGATACACTATAAGTAAACATTGTGAATGTTACGAGGAGTACTCCCAAATCATAATTTACAATGTATAAACGTACGTAATATCTACCTCATAAACATATAAACAGACATCGTATAGGCGAGTCGAGTATTAAAAGCATACTGTATCATTTAGTAGTCATTGTACACGGAAGAATTGACCATAACTTAGTTGGACCACTGTTGTATTCGTGATAATGTTTTAGCGAGGTGCGTCAGGGAATTGTACTACTTGAATTTATTCATTTATATTTTATAATCAGAAGAATAACAAAGATGGAATCATATTAGAATGAGGTTTTCCAACAACATAATAATGTAGATTCGTTATTATAATGCATTGAATTAATAAAATTAAATTAAATCTGTAAAACTATTTTAAAATGACATGTAATATCTAAGAGCATCCTGTTTAAACGGGGTTGCCAGTCGTGAACTGAGCTCTTACTCGCACTATTCGTTTTTTAAGGAAAACAAAGGTTCAAACAAAAACCTATGCAAAGATCGAAAAAAATCATTAGTCAAAAACAAAAACATTCTAATATGTGACTAATAATTAAAACAAAACAGTGTAAATTAACATTTTAATCAGAATCAGTGTCTGACGTGCTGCTCTAATTAACTACGTTAATTATCAGGGGTTTAACTTGAGTCTCAATGGACTACCTCAGTCTCACGTCACAATGGGCGGGGATTTTAAAAACTTTTCCAAACATTTCTAATTTGTGTGTATTTGTCCCACAAGAAGTTGGAAATATTGTTTTTTTTACTTGTTTGAAGAGGGACTTTTGGATATGAACATTCATTCTTTGCGATTAGTATTATTTGTTGTCCGTGAATTTGTGAGGTAAGAATATCAAAGTATTAAGATATTTACTATGAATGTTTATATTTGAAGGTTATGTTATTGTATGTGTGGCGAATTAAACAAATAATGAACTATTACAAAATATTTAATAATCATTATATTAATATCAACTTTTTTCCAACTATTTCAAGAAATGTTGAAATATCGATGTAGGACTTTTTTGCCACTGCTTTTACTTAGATAGTGTAACTTTTAAGTTGTTGTCTATCTATACTTCCCTGCTTTTATTGTGGACTTGTTTCTCTTCCTTTCATAGCTGTTTGTCTTCTGCTTTTACTTACCTGGTCCTGTGTCACTGCTGTTTTATACGCTCTGTTTTTTCTTTCAGTTATTCTTCTTCAAACCATTCACTTCTTTATTTTTCCTCCAAGCCTAATACTTTTTGAATGCATATTTTATGGCTTTTTTACAGATTCCCTTTCCTCATTTATGTTTTTATGACTTGCTTTATTTTAAAGTCTGTTGTTGAAGATTCTTTTGTTTTGCCTATCATATCATGGGCTCAGTACTATAACTAGGTAACTCCAATTATAGGAGTTTTAAATTGTCTACTTTAAAACATAATTTATATTGTAATTGACAGAGTAAGCTTAAAAAATAGAAGTAATGATTATCAAAATATTCAAAAAAAAAACTCTGTCCCTTAACATTTATCTTGAATTATCTCTAAACTATAAATTTTGACTAAACTATAATTTTGGTGGTTTATTTTTATTAGGAGAACAACATGAAGTACTCAAAAAATAAGATTTTGCCTTAGGATTTATGAATTCTGTAATGGAAGATAAATTACGAAAATTCTCTAGCATAATTGGACGACTTTCTGCAGAAAAGAACCAACCCACAAAATACATTTTTTTGCTTTATTCATGGTACCGCTTTGAATATTGTTTAAAAATTATATGCAGAATGGAACCAGGCCACAGCAAGTACATGCTGCCATCTATCAGGTAGTGAACCAACCCACATTACTTCAGTACTCAATGAAGTAATCTGCAGAAAAGATCCAAGTGGGTTGGTTCCATTCTGCAAAACTTGGGAATCACATAGTATAAAATACTTCAGGATTTGGTCCCTTTCTTCAATGACTAATACTTTTGTTTGTCACGCGATAAGGCTAAGACTGCATGTTTGTGTTATAAAGTAGTTAAAATATTGCAAATTATTAATTATTAACAATTATTGGGTAGTAAAACATTTCTTAAACAATGAGTTATAGATCCTCCAGAGGACAACATATACTAAACTTGGTTTTAAATGTTTCAAAAGCAAAGAAAGGGGCTAGTTTGGTCACGACTATTTATATTAGCATTTAACTGGCTTAATGCCAATTTTGCAGACATAGAGTCTGCGGTCAAACATCAACAAAGGTTATACCTGCTCGAAGATTACATAACTGTAATGAAAAATTGCAGAAATAGAAACAAATTTGATGTCGTTAGAATGACTTCTGATTTTTTTTTTTTTTGGTACAGCAGAAGCAGAAAAACAAATCTGTAATAGAAAAGTTGACATGAGCAAACAAAAATTAATTGGTTAAAAACAAGGGAGATAATTCTAGATAAATCAAAACCATTTTATATATTTATGAAAACAAGCTTTGCAAATGAAAATTATTCTGAAGTTTACATTGATAAAAAACATGGAAGGCCAGCAATAACCAATAATAATTTCAGCCATTTACTCACAAAAATGTGGTCCAACGGGAAGCCTATTTCTCTTCCAAAATTAGAGAACATAAAATCTGTAATGCATGTAATACCAGGTGATGCTCAAGAATATTTTAAACGTTTAACTGGAGACTCTGAAATTATTGATGATATTGAAGGATATAGCGGCCGTCCTGATGAACTTGATGAGCTTGAAGATGAAACCATGACAAATTAGCAGTTTTGGGAATATATGTTTTTTGTATTTTAGTTTTGTGTTACAATTATATTTTTTATATACTATTATTGTTGTATTAAATGTAATAATTTCAATAAAACTTTTCTAAAGAGTTCATTTCTTAAAATGCAGAAAGTAACCAACCCACTTTTATACATATATATGCATAGCTGCACTATTATTTTAACACTAACATTTTGAAGAAACATAATTCTAATGTATTAACCCACTTACGAACTTTCGTCAAACAAATTTAAATAAGCTACAATTTTTTTTGTCGCAAAAACTTTAACTTCATTTTTCTCAGCTTGTGCTATTTGTGGGTTGGTCCCTTTCTGCAGAAAGTCGTCCAATTTAGGATGACAAAAATACAGGATTTCCAGTTACATTCTTATTATCAAACAGATTGGACCAAGAAGTTCAAGAAGTTGTTTTAGGTATGTATTATATGTGTAGTGACAATTTATGACAGGTAAGGATAATTTTCAAAAACCTTTAGGTGCTCTCAAGAATAAGATGCAGACCGAAATTCAGGCAGACCATTTCATAAGTGATGATGATCCTAAATATTATAATGCATGGGTGCAGATAATGGGAAATCGACCAAAGAGGCTGTTATGCACCTGGCATGTTTAAGAAGTTGGAATGTTCAAGGGAAGAAGAAAATACAGGATCCAATTTTGAAAAAAGAAATGAAAAATGTAATGAAGAGAATTGTTCGAAAATAATAAAGATCGATTTATAGACTTATGCAATATATATTTACGAAAATTACAAGAAGCAAATGAGCTTGATTTTTTTAATTATCTGGCAGGGTAAATAAATATATGAAATCATACATTTTAAGTCACCCTTCAGTATATTTTTTTGTAGGTATTACTTTCAGAATGAAGAGATGATCAAAATGTGGGCCCATTTTTACAGAAGAAATTCGGGAATAAATACCAATATGGCGATAGAATCCTTTAACAACCTATTAAAAACCAACCATCTAATGAGAAATGCTGCAGTCAGAATCGAAAAATTATTGGACACAATTGACGATCTAGTGGACATCAAAATGTGGAAGAGAATTACAGACATTGGAAGACCAAATGCAAACAATTATCAAGATATTGTTATAGCAAAAGAGCACAAAATACAAGAAATTATGAAAGAAAAAGTGGAAGTTAACAAGAATGTGAAGGCGTATGGTCAATTTCGGGTAAAATCCTTTAGGGATCCTAATAAATTATATAATGTAAGTATAAGACAACTGTGTGAAAATGAGTGTAAGATATTGTTTTGTAGAGTGTGCAAAATTTGTATATATCGATACCAGTGTGATTGTGCTGAATATGTGGTGAGAAATACCTTGTGTAAGCATGTGCACTTGGTAAAAATGTATGAGGAGCGTGTAGGTACTAACTCTGTTTTAGATGATGCTGCAAGATGTTTGGGAGAAAATTCAATTATCACATCAAGTCATGAGGAGGAAATTAATGAATTTGTCAGAGGGAAGCTGGAACAGAGAAATGTGATCCAGGAAAACACCAACCGACGTCTTCAAGAAGAAAATTTCAAAAATGTCATAGGCAGCTTAGTTGACTTAGATGACGAAAGTTATACACAATTACAGGACAAATTTATGAGAGACGTTCAAGAAGAAAAGCGTAAGGTGAAGAAAGAATTTCATGAAACCACTAAGCATATTACAAAGAAACGAAAAATGGAGAAGCAGGAATATTTTCCTTCCAATAAAAAAAAAGAAACTGATTAAAAATTAAATTTGAATAATTCTTATAGCTCACGTGTATTTTTTGTTTTTGTATCTGTATTTAATTTTTATTATAGTTTTATAGGCTTATTTACAAGAAAGTTAGTTAATTTAACATTATATGTTTCCTTGATTAGTAAGGCAGGTTGACAATAGACGACATAGCTAATGGAAAAATTTAAAGTGAAAAGGAAAGACTTCACATAATTTTTATTAAACTTGACATGGCATATGGCTACAAAAAAAATAAAACAATAATACCTAGATATTTAATAAAAAAAAACAGCACTAGGATATCAGACACAGTCAGCTTATTCCTAAAATATGTAGTACTAATACCCAATTTTCATTTTAATAAAATAATAAATTTTAAATTAATATACACCTACCGATCAATCATAGCAAATGTACCTTGATATTTTCAGTGTAGGAAAATTAAAGACATTTCAAATAAAACTGTAATAAGTTAGCTTAATCCCAAAATACGAATATTATCCGCTTCCTACCAATACTCCATTTTCATTTTAATAAACAATAAACCCGCCAAATTTTAAATTAATATACACCTACCGATGAATCACAGCAAATTTATCTTGTTATTTTCAGTGTAGGAAAATTAAAGACATTTCAAATAAAACTGTAATAAGTCAGCTTAATCCTAAAATACGAATATTATCCGCTTCCTACCAATACCCCATTTTCATTTTAATAAACAGTAAACCCGCCAAATTTTAGATTAATATACACCTACCGATGAATCACAGTAAATTTATCTTGTTATTTTCAGTGTAGGAAAATTAAAGACATTTCAAATAAAACTGTAATAAGTCAGCTTAATCCTAAAATACGAATATTATCCGCTTCCTACCAATACCCCATTTTTATTTTAATAAACATTAAACCCGCCAAATTTTAAATTAAGAAATTCCCACCCACCAATCACAGCAATATTACGGTGCGACTATTACTGTATTTTGAAAATTAGGGTTCCAGCTGTTAAAAACGAGAAGTATCAAAGCTAAAATAAAAGACAGCTAGCGCGCAACGCTATTGGTTTGAAGTGTCAGTTGTGTGATATTTTAAATAAATATATATATAATAATGTACATATTATTACTTGTCAAACGAGTGTCGTTGCGCCCTAACTCTATTTTACTTTATCTTTGATAATTCGCGTCTTTAATAGCTGGCAACTCTAATTTCTGACCAATTTTTCTCAGGAAACCTTGTATCATATTAAGAAAAAAAATAGCTTTAATTTGATACAAAAAATATGCATATACGTTATGAGCAACATATTTTATTTAAAAAATATATTTTTTTATTTTGTTACGCCCTTTAGTAATTAAAACACAAATATTATTCTATATGCTAATATTCTGGCTGCAGAGCAAAGAGCTCCTATTGGCTTGGTGAGAACTTGTCCAGTGACAAGATCACTTTACCTGGTTCTCAGGTCAGCTGGCCAGTTCCTTTTGAGACTCCTATTGACATTATATTCTATTAGAGGTTGAAGTAAGGGATTACTGTGTGATTCTAGTCCTTCATGATGTTTCGTGCTATATTTAGTGATCGCATCCTATATGAACGGAATTCTTAGGTCTTCATGAAGCGTTAGGTTTGACACATACCAGGGTGCATCAGTCATCGTCGCACTATTTTCGATTGGCTTCTTTGAATTATGGTTGTATTTGACTTGCTCGCACATCCTCAGAATTGGATTCCATAAGTCCAGATAGGTTTCGATTTCCTACCGACTAGCCAGTTTAGATCTTTCATTCTTTGGTCAATTTTTTTCCGCTTCTTAAGAATATGTTCTTTCCAATTGAGTTTTGGGTCAAGATGTATTCTTACGTATTTGGTGCTGAGGAAGTTGGATATTGTTAAGTGAAACTGGGGGCCACTGGTCTCTTCTTAAGGTAAAAGTTACTTGGACTGATTGTATTTCATTCATTTTAATTCTCAACTTATTTTACCACGCCTTTATTTCATTCAGTTGTACCTGTAGAATGTTAGATGCTATAGT
Organism: Diabrotica undecimpunctata; assembly: GCF_040954645.1. Taxonomy (NCBI): domain Eukaryota; kingdom Metazoa; phylum Arthropoda; class Insecta; order Coleoptera; family Chrysomelidae; genus Diabrotica; species Diabrotica undecimpunctata. The sequence continues at coordinate 74,356,503 of NC_092807.1, read as the reverse complement.
TGGATTTTTGTCGACTGCAAGGAGGACAGCATCATCTGCAAACGTACCAGTGATGGTTTCATTATTGGAAAGTAGATCTGCTGTGTATAGCACATATAAAATTGGTCCAATAACGCTTCCCTGTGGGACACCAGATTTTATAGGAAAATTATTGGAATTACTTTCATTACATTTCATTTCTTGTTCGGACATATTTCCCTCTTAGATAGGATTTTAACAGTTTCCGGTAGAAAAGTTGACCATAGAATAGCATTGAAGGTGAGAGTTAACAGTATAATTCCTTTATCTGGTAGTTCCTATCATCTTGTGTCTTATTTTGTCCAGCACATGAGATTTTCTAATGTTTAAAAAAATGAATTTCTTGTTGAACTTCGTTTTTGTTTAGTAGTCTGATTACTGGTACGTTTGCTGGAATGTTATTTATGTCACCTTCAATTTCAATGGCTGGAGCTTCGTTATTGGGAGTAAATACTTGGGCTAGGTGTTTGGCAAATAGCAATAATTTTTCCTCGTCACTTCTGGCCCTCTGTAGTGTTGGTCTTTGTTGGTTTTTAGTTACCAGGGTTACCAGAGTTTTAGGTTCATTTTCCATATTTCGTTTTAGGTTCATTTCGTTTTTGATCGGTTTTCTTATTGAGTCGTGCCGGTTAAGATTTGTTAGTTTGTAAATGAGAGTTCTTGTGTCTCTTTAAGTTTGGATTCTAGTTGATTGCTTAGCCTGTTTAATATAGTCTTGTCTGCTGGGGCATGGGTTCGGTGCCATTTGGTCATAGCTTTCCTTTTTTGAGCTAGCAACTTTTTTATTTCAGCTGGGATGTATTGGGCTTTGCTACCTGTATTGTTCGCAGGTGTAGCATTTTGTACGGCCTCTATGAGAGTGTTGTTTAAGGCTGTTAGTGTTTCATCTATCTTCTTTGTTGTTTTGAGGCTTACTTGTAGACTGATATCTTCTTCTACGGTATTGCTACGGTATTTGTCCCAGTTAGTTCTCCCAGTGTGCAGCCTTAGTGTGGCCGTATTGCAAATTATGAAGCTGCTAATGGTTGCTATAGTTGGGAAGTGGTCGGATGAAAGGTCATAGCTCGGTGTTACTTCCATGTAAGCAGGAGAGATGCGCTGATTGATAAATAGATCCAACAGATCAGGTGTTTTGTTTTGATCTGTTGGCCACTATGTAGGAGAGCCGGTTGACAAAGGGTGGTAGTTGTTTTCATGTATTAGGCTTACTAGTTCTCTATGAGCAAGGTGAGAGAGAACCAATAGATATTTTTGTTAATTCTTGTCATGCTCTCATTTCTAGGTTGCCAAAACCACCTGAGCTACACATCACTCATCAAATTGATATGTTATATGCATTACTCAATCATAGAATTAAAAATAGACTTCGGAGATCAAATTCAATCTCTTGCTGATCTTACAGAAAACAAGAGCAATCAAAGATACTTTTGAAGATAAGCCTAAAGATAACGTAAATACATTGGTTGGGCATAAACACTCTGGATATGGTGACATCAAAACTTCCAGATTAAGACTGAAATATCAGTTTTACAATAATTTTAAACATATTCAAGATAATTGTCATAAATTCATGAAATATAAAATGGAATCCTATATCGCTCTTCCCCCGACCCCTGACTTGCTATAATTGGGGAGTGGTCGGATGAAATGAAATGTCTCCAGCCCGCACACCCCTTTGCAGGTACTAATCAGTCGCCTTTAGTTATTCAAAGTGGTCAAGCTGCTCAAGACATTTCTCTCTCTCTCCTCCCCTCTCTATCTCACTCTCTTATATTACCCTTTATGGTCCTTCATCGCTAGAGCTGTGGAAGGACATCTCTTGTGGAAGGTGAATTAATTGTGGAAGGTGAATTAAGAAAAAAGAAAATTAAAATTCAAGCCAGGAAAGCCGGTAACACAAGATCCTCTCTCTTTTTCTCTCTGAAGCACATGTTTGGTATACATCCATTTTCGAATACACTCTAATTGCCGAGTCACCGAGCAATCAACAAGGAATCTACACTCTATTGCTCTCATACATACAAGGTAAGCGGCTCGCTCTCTCTCTGTCTCTTTCTCTCTCTCTCTCTCCCTCGACGACACGAACACAGCTACGGAGTCTACAATAGGTATGAAGTTGTTGATAGTTGTTTGTGTTTTGGTGTATTTTGTTTTGTTTAAAGGTTAGGCATTGTAGAAAATTTTAATTTTATATATTATTAAATTGAACTCGTAACAGAATTTAAAACTGATTCAATATAGTAATTTACATATTGTATAATTCATTATAGTGTTTAGTTACACAAGGCAATTGCGTAAAAATTGTTTGGGAACAAAGCACTAATCTTTAAGCCTCATCGTCCCATGCTCAAATTCATTCTAATAGCACTAATAAAGACATTACTAGGCCCCATAATCGACATGTATTTCAACATAATACACCCTTTAATTAACGAAGCACCTCATCTCACCATTATGATCCTCAACACGCTCAATTTGGTGTTCAAGCTCACTCCCATTCTCACAGTTTTGATTCACAAGATTCAACTCAGTCATTCTCTGAACTCTCGCTCATAAGTAGTATTGGCTACAGCTCTTGTTACACTAGTGGATAAAGATAAAAATTTAGTCCATGCCCGTGCTCTTCTTGATAAAATGGTAGCCAAACATTTTTTATAACCCAAGAGTTATAAATGGATTTATATATGGATTTAATATATCGTGTGCTGTACTGCCAACTATAACATGTAAATTGCCACAGGTAAAGATAAGTAGGTCTTACTTAAGTCATGATATAAACCTTGCAGATCCCTCATTCTCAGTCCCTGGTAAAATTGATATGTTGTTGGGCAATGACATATATTGTGATCTGTTAACAGATGGAACAATAAAACTTGGAAATGGTCCTATACTGCAACGTACACATCTTGGATATATTTTCCAAGGAAGACTACCTTCTCAGTCTATTCCCAACCATCACTTGCATACCTCAGACAACAACAAAAATTCTTGTTTTTCAACTCAGGTCTCTCCATTCGTTGAATAACACTAAAATTCTAGACGCACTCATTCAAAGATTTTGGGAGGTTAAAGAACTCTCTGAAAATCCCATGCTCAGTCAGGATGATGAACTTGCTGAACATATCTTTAAAACTACCACAAAATTATTACCTGAAGGTAGGTTTCAAGTAGATCTACCACTACGATCTTCAGCAGAGCATAAAAGACTAGACAATTCCTTTTATTCTGCAAGACAGAGGTTCTACAATCTAGAAAGGAAATTTGTAAAAGATAACACAGTTTACACCCAGTATAAGGACTTCATACAAGAATATCTATCTCTTGGTCATGCAAAGATGGTACCCATCATACTCACAAACCCAATGTCAGATAATAAATACTTTATCCCACACCATTGTATTATTCTTGAGGAAAAGCTCACAAATAAATTACGTGTTGTTTTTTATCGTTCCATGAAAACAAGCTCCGGTGTCTCACTCAATGATATTATGTTGATGGGGTATAAAACTCAACCAGAACTAATTGACACTCTTATAAATTTTAAAACATTATTATATGTTTTTACCTCTGATCTCAGGCACATGTATAGACAAATCCTCATAAACCCCACTCAAAGGTATCTCCTAAACATTTTTTAGGGAAACTCCCCTCAAGATGAGTTGCAATGCATCCAGTTGAATACTGTAACATATGGTACTAACTGTGGCAACTTTCTTAGCTGTAGATGTCTAGTAGAATTAGATCGCAATCATCAAGAATCGTATCTTGCAAGTGATGCTATCCTCAATGAATGCTATGTAGATGACATGTTGTATGGCGCTGATGACCGAACAAATCTCTTAAAGGCTTATTTTGAAATCACAGAATTATTGAACAAGGTAGGAATATCAGTACACAAATGGTGTTCTAACTCTCAAACATTTTTAGAAAATGTCTCCTCTCGTTCTCATGATTCAAATTATATTATAGCTCCAGAAAATGGTAACAACAAGGTATTAGGACTCTACTGGAATGCCAATTCGGATGTATTCTCAATTTCTGTGCCCCAAGAATCGCTCATCAAAACCACCTATACTAAAAGACAAGTTCTTTCGCTGATAGCTCAAATTTTGATCTTAAAGGTCTCATTGTTTCGGTAGTAATTGCAAAATTAATAATGAGAAAAATTTGGCTTGCAAAAATTGATTGGGAAGATCATCTTAACTCTGAAATTTTTAAATATTGGCTCAAATTCATTCAAGGTCTATCTTGCTTGCACTCACTAAAAATTCCTAGATGTCTCTTCAAAAATAAAAACATTAGAAAAATTGGAATTCATGGCTTCTCAGATGCTATGTGTATACATTCGTGTTATTTATGACTTTCTCTTGTGCTCTTATCGTCTCTGCTAAAAGCAGGGTGGCTCCACTCAAAATTGTTAGCCTCCCCAGACGCGAACTTATGGGTGCTGTTAAATGCTCGAAACTCACCCAATGAATTGTTAGTACCCTCAAAATCAGAATCCCACATATTGATTCCATAAATTTATGGAGTGACTCACGAGATTGTTCTAGCTTGGTTAAAATCACCTCCGTCACGTTGGCCTTCCTTTGTTGCAAATAGAGTTGCAACAATACAACAAAACTCAGAACTTATCTGGAGGTATATTAAATCAAAGCAAAATCCCGCAGATATTTTGTCTAGAGGTATATCACCGTCAGAACTTCCGAACTACACTCTGATTTAATGGTCCACATTTTTCTGTCCCAAATTGATTTAGATCTTACCTTCTTCAACTCAAAAAATAAAATTAATCACGTTCCGGAGGAAAGAAAATCTCAGATTGTCTATCATGTTCATGTCTCTCCCTCGTCCCTAGATGAACTCCTTCGACCATTCTCTTCATTTACAAATCTACAAAGAGTGGTTGCTTATTGCTTAAGATTTGCTCAGATTACCAGAAAACCATCAGAAAAATTCTCCAACAATCTGTCTGTAAGTGAACTCAAATCAGCTGAACTCATAATTGTCAAACTCATACAATATGACTCATTTTCACAAGAAATTTCCCTTTTCAAAACTAAAAGGCCAATTACAAATAAATCCTTCTTGTTCATGAACCCCTTTCTGGATGAACATGAAATGTTGAGAGTTGGTGGAAGGTTAAAATATGCCTTTGTACCATTTCACCAAAAGTATCCTTTTCTGTTGCCTTCGAGGAATCAGCTAGTGAAACTTATGCCAAAGAGGGAGCAAATCAGATTATGTCATGCTGGTCCACAATGTACACTCTCCAACTTCAGAATAAAGTATTGGCACCTTGATGCTCTGCGGGTGATCAAAAGAATCATTAACAGTTGTAAAATATGCGTCCGTTTTAAGGCTCGAACGGCATGTCAGCTGATGACAAACTTGCCAAGAGAACGTCTAGTGTAATCTCAAGCATTTACAAATGTTGAAACAGACCTAGGTGGACGATACAATCTTAAAACTTCCAAACTTCGTAAGGCTCCTATAACCAAATGTTAATTGTTGTGTTTATCTGTATGGTCACTCGAGCCTGTCATCTGGAACTTGTCCCAAGTCTCACCACAGAATAATTTCTTCTCACCCTCTCACCAAGCGTTTTATCAGTAGACGTGGCAATCCCTCTGTCATATTTTCTGATAATGCAACCAACTTTCTTGGCTTCAAAAATCAATTGACCTCATTTTTGTGCTATGGAGTCCATTGGCATTCTACTCTGCTATTTTAATGAAGCTATTGAATGATTTATATAAGCGTTGTCAGCCAGTTTAAGACCGTGGTGTTTTGTTGTACTATTTGTGGGACCATATTTTTGACATTAATATTTGATAGTCGTTCAGTACCTAGCATTTCTTACTGCATTAGCATAGCCTTGTGATTGTTTTGTATAATGGGTTAGAGGTACTGATGTCGTAGTACACATTGTAGGTTTAGTTGTTGTATTGTTTGCGTTTTGTTGAATATTCATACGATTGTTGGCGTTGTCTGGTTTGAATAAATTATAATAGAATTGGCATGCTTTATAGTTGGCTGGATTGGCAACCATTACATAAAGCACACCTGGTAGGGGTATCTTTACTTTTTTGTAGGCTTTCGTATTATGTTCTCCACCACATTTGACGCATACAAATGGTCTGTTACAGTATGATCTTGAGTGATCATGTTGCTGGCATATCATGCATAGGGGTGATGCCTTTTATTATTTTTGGAGGTTCCATTTGTATAGCTTTATTTTGAAGATTTGTCAATTTGTAAATGTCTTTGTTGTTATCTGCAGGTTCTAAATCGACGAAGAATATATTTAAAGGTTGTTTCGTCGTTCTACTCATTCCCCGGAAACTTATATGCATTACCTTGGAACATTCCCCATCACTTTGACCCCAGGCAGTTAATAAAGAGAAATGACAGCCTACCCGTCTCACGAAGAATTTAACCAATCAATTATTTTAACACAATCTCGAGGTGTCACAAATAAAATAATCAAACGAAGCTTAATTCCGCAATATCAATTCTGTCAAAAGTAATGACAGATCTTCTGTTTGTTTACAAGTTTTCAATTTTATTTTATTATCTTTAACTTTCGTTTGCATTTATTCCTAGTAATTTTAATTTAAGTTGGTTACTTAGTTTTTAAAGTTTAGTTTGAGTTACCTATTGTAGCAAATAATTTTTGTGCTGTGCTGGTAAAAAAAGTAAACATGGTGAATTATTGTATTGTTCCGTTGTGTACAAATCATGGAAAAATTACAAAAATGATAATGATAGTAAGTTGTCAAATAGGTAGTAAGTTGTCAGGAAGAAAACAATAATAGTATTTAACATTTTGTTTCTAAAAATATGGGTAATAAATATTATGTAAATAGTTTATAACTGTTTTATCTTAAACAACAAATAAATATACGTATATCTAGAAAAAAATGTGCATATATTATATATCCTATTATTTTTTAATAATATATGTGAGATTATTTCATCGGAAAATAGTAAGATATGTTCCAGTAAATTTTAATTAGTAACGAAATAGCCCGCAAGAGGCGCTGAAAGGTATTTATGTAAGGGGTGTCCATTTGAATTTCCCGCCAAAAGATGATTAGTAATGACCGCAAGGGGTCCTAATGAACGAAATTTATACATTGAGTTGCCTATCTATTTCTAATATTATATTATTTATCTATGGTTCTACTTATGTATGTTTGTCATATGTGTTTGATCACTATTCTATAGGCACGCTCTTCTTTATTTAGTTGAGGAAAAATAAATAAACGAAATAAAATATTTGTCAAAGATTAGTTACTATTAATTTAATTAAAAATATTTTTCAGCCACTTTTTGACTGGCAACCTATTATCAATGTATTCTTCTAATTTTAAATGTTTGTAAAAATGTGAGTTTGATAAACTACGTTATTAACATAGTGATCCTGCAATGGGATCTTGTACTATTTCAAAGGGTACCTTAGAAAAAGAGGGATTGAGACAAATTTTGTAATAATTAAACATCCAGAGGAAGGTATCTGAAGTATAACAGTATCTCAATTCCACACCGAACACCGTAGCGAAAGAGAGGCCGGAATATGTTATAAAAGGAACAATTCCACTAAGACCATCAGAATACCCAGAGCCCCGAGAGTACCAGAGGTGTTGGAAATTGTCCAGTGGAGGTTACGTCGAAGCAGTAAAAAATATCTTCAGAGACAAAATAGGAACAGAAGAAGGCAACCAGTAACTTTTCAGGTTGGATAAAAGGTTTTGGTAAGGGCATTAAAAGTATCCAATCTCGCAAACAATATTTGTGCAAAGCTTATGCCATTATTCGACAGATCGTACATAATGAAAATGGACCCAATAGTTATGTACTAAGACAAATGGATTCAGATAGTATCCGAGGAATTTCTAATATCCACGACCTGTACAAATACCATAACAAAGGAAGGTATTCAAAATAGTATACCACAGGTGGGGAAGTAGAATAAATAAAGAGGGTGTTGGTAATATTATAAGTAAATTAAAATTATACATAAGGAATGTTAAATTAAGACATGGGAACATGTATTGAAAGTAGGACAGTAGGTCCTACTGTCAGAAATGTTCGCGCTAACCCCCACGCTAACCTCCACCCAAACCACGTCACCATCGACGGTATAAATGAACCGTCCTCTATTCCCAGTACCGGTAATGCAATCGTTAGTGATCAGTGTATTAGTGTCTGGAGGCTTGGGAGACTGACACCTCGGAAGCCCTGAAAGAGACATCGAAGAGGATGTCGAAAGCTCGGCGCAATGATAATCGATGCGGTTCAATCCGGAAGAATGTTGAGTTTAATATTAATACCTGTAATAGTATTAATCTTAGCTCTAGGTTTAATTGTACTAACCGTGGAAACCTTTCGGAACATTTTATTCGCCTCTACGGGGAGGAATTTTACCAGCTCAGTAAATCATATAGCAAACTGCTGCGTAATGTAAGAATCGTCTTATTTGTGATTTAACATTCCTTGAAGCCTGTCGAAATCATAAAGTCATTCCTAAATTTCTAAAACTCAAACACCATACTTCTTCCCAAATTCTTAGAAAAACCAGTTTTGCGTTTGTCTGTGAAGCGATTCATTACACTAGAAGAAAACTAGATGTCACAAATATCATTATTTTAATATCTCTCATCTATTCATTCTTTCAATGTTCATTTATTATATATGAATCAACACACTGACAGCCCTAAACACTTTCGAATCTAAGAAGCGCAAATTAGAGTATCTAATTGTCGAAAAAATCCAAAAAACACAACGTTGAAATCCACTACAGTAGTTCATGACTGTTCTGATACTCCTATTTCGACCATTGCCACTCAAGCTTTAGCAAAAGGTTTCAATTACTCTGTTACCCCAAGTCACATTCCAATTGAGAAAATCATCTGTCAAACTGAAGAAGCCATCTGCAGTTTACCTTCCGATGATTCTGAAATAAATAGACAAGACATCGCTAGAGTTCTTAGAAACTCAAAGCCTCCTACTCTGAACAGTAGCCAACCCGAGAAAAAAGCCCTGAAAGAACTTCAGTCAAATCGAATTCTAGTCATTCTTCCCGCCGATAAAGGCAATGCCACCGTCATCCTAAACACTTTTTTTTTTTAATTATTCTACTTTCATAGAACTTCTTAAACAATACCCCTATCTCACCGTCAGACATTCTAGTAAGTTTCGATATCGTTTTACTCTTTACAAACATTCCTATAGAAGAAACTCTAAACATTTTGAAAACTAAATACAGTATTCAGCAAGACCACTTATCTCTCATTAAACATTGTATGCCCAACACTTATTTCATATTCCAAAATCAATGCTACAGACAAATAAATGGTGCCCCAATGGGCTCCCTACTACCTCCAGTAATTGTCAATATCTTTATGGAAGATTTCGATCAATCAAAGACAACTTTCCAAATGAACAACACGGAGTTTATGAAATTCCTTGTGCAGACTGCGCCTAATCCTATATAATCCAAACAAATGGTAGAATCCAAAATAGGATTTATGAACATTCCATTTCTGTTCGCGATTCCGACTCAATTTCAGCTCTAGGTCAAAACCATATTCATACAGGTCACAAAATTGATTTTAAAAACTCCAGAACCATAGCCCCCATCCACTTCCATAGACACTATAGAAATTGAAAAAAGGCCGAATTGTCTCAATAAAAGAGATGGCGGCATATGGTTACCTTCGACGTGGAGACCTCTCAAAGAAAATATCGTCCGCTTCACGCGTCAATCAAAATCCTACTGCCAGAAATGTTCGCGTCAACCCGTTGTTCGCGTTGTTTTTTGCAATTTATGCTGTCATTAAAATGTGTGTTTATTTCTTTGGTAGAAACATTTTTTTTTAATAAACGGTTATATTTTATTTATCCATGAGCTTCCTCTGAGTATTGGTTCTGCATTTCTGTGATTGAATGACGCAAAACCCTGAGATTATTTACTAATTTCAGCTAGCCCAAAAAATTTTTTTTGTTTCATTCATTATTAATTTCAAATAAATATAAGTATAATTTTTTATAAACAAATACATGAAGAAAGAAGTAGAAACAAAACAATTGACGCCCAACGTGTGAGGCAAAGCAAAAACACCAGTACCCAGACAAAGTGTATATGTATATTTTCTTACAGGTATTTTTCTAATTTTTCTTTCTCTGTCAAATTTCGGCATTTATTTTTAATTTTTATTATTCAAACCTTTTTCTCTTTGAATATCTTTTTTACATAACCAGATATTTTAATTTGATCAACACTCGTGGGGAATAGGCAAATATAATATTTCAATTGGTTTTTACTTTCACATTGTTCAGTCCAGAAAAAGAAAAAAATAGAGACAAGATACAGCGAAAAGCAAAAGGAGACAGAAGAATGTTATAACGAGGAAGAAATAAAAAATTTAGACGTAGAAAATAGTATTACAGAAACAACTATCAAGGAGAGTAGCAAAAAAATTTCAACAATTGATAGGGTATTACAAATGCTACAAATGCAAGAAGAGAACAGTAAAAGACGGACAGAAGAAATTTAAAAAAATAAATGATAATAGTCAAAGACAAGCAGAAAGAATAGAAAACCGTATAGACGAAAACAGTAAACGACAAGATCTAGGTTTTAAACAAATGAAACAGAGACTAGAACAGCATAAAGAGGAGGTACAAATGTATTTACAACAGGTGAAATATGAAGTAGAGCAGAAAACAAAGGAAATTATCCAAAATTTAGAAAAACATACCAAGAAACTACAGAATTTGGAGAAACATGTAGAAGATAGAGACTAGGGCTCTAGATATTCAAATAGATTTATAAGCTATTACTCTCATCATCCAAATAAGATGAAAATGAACCTTATAACAGGATTAAAAGAACGTGTTTTAAAACTTTCTCATCCAGATTATCTACATGAAGATCTTCAATTGATAAAAAATACTTTAATTGAAAACTCTTATCCTCCAGATATGCTACATAGGATGCTTTTTTGACGTGACAACGTCTTAAATTAGGTTGTGGCTCGGAGTCATTCATGAAAAAGTGTAACGCCCGCTCACGTCTGTTACAGTGAGTCACCGAACGAGAGAGAGGCCCGCCGGACCGGCGAATGCCTTGCGTCTCTCTCCCACTCAAACATGATCGGTCCGCTGCGCGCGCAGCACTAGAGAATTAGGCGCGTTGAATCGGTGCGTGCTTCCGTGCTTGTGTCTCTGTCTTTCTCGAGCGTTCTTGGCGTTCAAGACACATTACAGCAGAAACACTTCCTTTCATTTCATATTTCTCCTATCATCGTCCTATCCTCAACAAAACCACTCAAATAGAAATTAGTTAAGTTTAAGTTTACATGTACAATGTTTTAGTAAACAAAATATATTTCTATAGTTAAAATTTGTGCAATTCTTATTTTCATTCAATTCCTTGTTCCTATTGTGCAATTTAATAATATTCATATCAATAAATATTCTACCGAGAAAAAGACGTTGTCACGTAAAATCTTCGCCCGTAAAACCGACTTTACAGGCAACCGATTTTTTCTAATATTGTTAATATAAATAACTTATCACCATTTTTTGCTAAATCTCAAAACATTGTATCTAACAATCGAAACATCTATTATCATTCACTACCTTTTATACCATCATTAACACCTAAATTAATACAAACACTAAAGATTATTGACAATATAAAAATAGCAACAAAGAACATCAAAACTATTTCATCTTTATATTAGAAAACTAAATATCCTATAGACAAATTTGAAAAAACGAATGTAGTATACAGCATTAATTGTACTCAGTGTGAAGCTGACTATGTTGGTGAGACCGGAAGAAATCTTTCAAATCGCATTATTTCTCACAAAAGTGATTGCAGAATTAAAAAACCATCTTGTGCTTTGGCAGAGCATGTAATCGATAAAGACCATATTATGGATTTTGATAACATTAAAATTTTATGTAGTAAAAGTAATAAATTCAAAAGGACTTTTTTGGAAATGGTTTGTATTAGCAAAAGTGATAATAATTTAAACAAAAGATCAGAAATTCAAAATCTAAGCAAAATTTATAATTATATTATTTCTTTATAATTTATATATATAACTTGAAAAATATCACATTTTTATTTAATTTTCCATATATCTGTTACATTTTTTCAGACATCTATCAATGGTAAATAAATCTTCTTCTTTTTTGTTACTAAACAAAAAAGAATTTTTAAACAAAATTTTATTTTTGACAATATAATTGTCAAAGGTAAACATTTTAAGTTGGTATTTATGACATTGTGGCTTATTTGTAATTGGTTGCTACTTTAAACTATTTATAAATTCAATTATTTTTTTGTTAAGAAAATGTTTTCCAAATTATTAAAATTTCAGGGAAGAATTTATTAGATAAGGGCATTTTAGTATTAATTCTTTTTGACATGTATTTGCAGCAATTTTTATTAACGAAACTAATTTTATTTGGTGAGTTAGCAAAAAATATTTTTCTTTATAGTTCAACTTTGTAAGATATTTTGTCTTTTTAGCAGCTCTTGATAAGAATTGTAAACACAATTGAAAGCTCGAGATATTAAATAGTTAACCAATAGCCCCTTTTATTGGCTCCAACCCATCAAAAACATATATATATTTTTTCCAAACGAGTCACAATTACTTCTTTTTTCTTACTCTTATATATATTATTGTGATATTTAAAGTCTTGGTGCGCCAAGCAATAATTAGCTAATTAATTTTTTTGATTAATTAAAATTATTTAAATGATATGATTATGACTCTATCACAATTTTTTATTCTTTTATCTCAGGGTTAAATTCGTGCTTCAATATCTATGCTATTACATGTGAAAGGTAAGGTCCAGAGAATACCGGAATAATAAAAAACACATATGATCTAACACTATATATTGAAATAAAAATAATGAAATAATTCACACTCAAAAGTTTTCAATAAACAAATCTCATATAAGGATTCTCAAAATTTTGTTCTCCGTACGTGAACAATCAAAATTTATGGTACAAACAATATTAATTGAAAACTCAAAATCCCAAACTATTCTAACTCTCCTAATCAAAACATTTATATCCTTTCTCAATTACGTGTAAAATTTTGTTATCAATAAAAAAAAAAACTGCAGAAACAAAAATATCTCTCTCTGATGATGAGTGGTCCAAATCCTTGTTCCTTGTAGACTATATTATCTCCTCTCAACCGCTCCCTATGTAAACAGCAATCTTACACAGATTGTTGCAAGTATATCGTCCTTAATGATCTCCTTCAAAAGCACAAATCATTCAAATTATGATAGCCTTTCTCCTCTCGATAAACTGAATCTCTCGTTGGCCCGAGTGAAAAATGACTCTTGGAATATCTTCTCTTTACGATAAACTGAATCTCTCGTTGGCCTGAACAGTGACTCTTGGAATATAAGTAGAGAAATATGACTTACAATATTTTGCTGCTTCAGCTTCTGTCAGATACACTAACTCCACAAAAACTCACTAACATTCCACTACTGCTTGCTACATTTCAGGAACCGCCAGAGAACAATCACCGTTCCTCTCCCAGACTTGGAAACCAACTGATTATATCTTTTCTCTCTCCTCAATCTCGCTAAACTTTTTCCTACATACTTATCCCACCTTTTTCAATCTCCGCCAATCAAAACTCGTCACAATTCCCCCATTTTTTCATTTCGATAACAAACAAATTTTTACCTATAATTATAAAATTTCCTAAAACTTATTTACAAATAATATTTTTCTATAATTCTTAAAAACTAACAAAAACCACTTTCTATAATCCCTTCTATTGTCTTTAATCACTGCATTAATGTATTTTTGAAAAACCCCGTTCAATTGTCTGTGGCTTTCACTTAAACTTATGCGGGTTACTCAAGTATAACAAAGAAATAATTTATGCAAAGCTTAACATTTTGTTTAGTACAGGTAATTCAAGAAATTAATAACTCTCCTTCTTCGAAATGTTTGTTGGATATTATCCTACTTATCTGAATTATTTTAATGTTATTGAATTTTGAAATATTTTAAACAAACCAATATTTTTCTCGATTTTACATATCATAACAATATATATATATATATATATATATATATATATATATATATATATATATATATATATATATATATATATATATATATATATATATATATATATATATATATATACAGATTGAACGAATTTAAAACGGAACATACGAAATCAATGTATTTCGGCTCAACTCCGCTCTAGGTGGTTGGCCAACAAAAGGTTGTCAAATAATTATATTATAAAAATTAAATACTTCAGCGGGCTGCTGGATTCGGAACTCATTCAAGAACAAGTCAAAACTCCACCCAAATAGGTTGCCTAGAATCACTGAAAAAACTAGACTAAATAAGCAGTTATTATGCTGTCAAACCACTTATCGCTTCCTTATAGTCCAAGAGATAGAGCCGAAATTTTGAACTGATCAGTAATATGACATTTCTCTATTGGAATATATTCATTGTAACTGAGTTAAGAGTTTACCTTACAGGCAGACGCCCCTCGTGGTACAGGGGGTGGCTATACAGGGATGAAGTTGTCATTTTTTTCGGAAAAATTAACGATCAATAATATGGCTGAAAATTTGCCCAGAGTAAGATCTTGGTATAACTAGACGAAATCCCAAAGGGCGGACGCGAGAGTGGATACATAAGGTGTGGCGGACAGGGGTGAAATTGCAATTTTTTGGGGAAAAATTAACGATAAGTAATATGTCCGCCATTTTCATGGCTCATTATTTAGCCCCTAAAAACTTTAGATCCAAAAGGGCGGATAGCTGGGTTGGTACAGAGAGCCACAAAACGGGGTCAAATGTACCACTTGCCTGCGCATTTTAGGTCTCCGCAACAATTTTCAAACTGATTTTATTATGATATTTTTATACCGATTGATTTGAAAATTTGTATGCTCACTTCTGTTACTATTCTGAGAAGCGTCAAGTAGAGTTTTCCTCAAAATTTTCCAAAAAAATTTCCGTAAATGAAAATTTTCGTAATTTTTTGAGGTAAAATCTAATTTGTAGAATCCTTTCGATTTTCTGTAAGTTATACCATGATTTGTTTTCCAAAAATATTCAAACGATTTTGCCGATAAAAAAAAAAATTTAGAAAAACTTTTCTAAAACATTTGATAAAACTCTACGTCATCGTCTGAATCTTTTATAGAATATTTTGTAGTTTTAAAATGATATTATGATAATGTTTTTTTTTTCAAACTAAAGTCATATTTACTTTACAAATCACATTATTTTCTTAAATATAAATATTTTACGAATTAATTTTTAATTGAATAAATGTTTGATATTTGATATTTTATTAAATTAAAGTAATTTTATAATGTTAACTATTAAATATTTTTGGTATAACAAATAGTAATTTTACTTATTTTTTATTACAATAAAAAGGTTTTTAAATTTATATTGCATAAATAATGATTGTTCAGATATAAGAAAAATTTGATTTATTATTACATTAATAATCAATTACAAAATATATTATTTCTATTTATCAATAGGTAAAATTCAATTTGTAGAATTCCTTTAACATTTTACAAATAATTATTAATAAAAATTAATTTAATAATGGAATTATCAATTTTTTAAGTTTTGAAATTTACTTTGTAGATATTTTCAATATTTTTTTTTTAACTTTCAAATTGATTGAATTTTTTTTCATTAGTTAATTATAATTTTACAAATTCTGTTTGGACATTAATTTTGCATCATTATTATTTTAAAATAATAAAATAATAATGATGCGCGTTCATTTAGATCAGTAATTCTAGACGCATGCGCTAAATGTAATAAGTATCAAGATGCTTTTATTCAACTTGGTGAAACTGACTTCGATTGTAATGAAGTTTTTGAAACCTTAGAAACTTTCATATGTCACTTATATGGAACAGGACTGACGAGAACAATTCCAAAAAGAAAAGTAAACGATGTCAGAGTTTCACTATTTAACCGGCAGTATAAGTTGCATGATGTGAACGAGCCTTAAAAAAAAACTAAAAAATTTCGATGCTTCAAGCTTACCACCATGTCAAGATGAATTACACCAATATCTACTGCGAGCTCATTATATTTCAAATATTTGGACAAATGCTCATAAAAAAGTACCAACCGAATTGATTGTTGAAGAACATGGTTGGGAGTTTGAAGATGAAACATATAAATTCAAATGATTTAGTGGACCTCAGATGCCAGAATCAGTTCGAGAAGTAGTGATTGAAAATGAAGCAGATAATGAATGTAATATTATTGAAAGTGAAAGTGACGAAGATGATGAATGTGATGACATCAATGAGAGTGAGAAAAATGACGAAATTTTTAAAGTTTTTCTAAATTTTTTTTTCTTATCGGAAAAATCGTTTGAAAATTTTTGGAAAAAAATCATGGTATAACTGACAGAAAATCGAAAGGATTCTACAAATTAGATTTTACCTCAAAAAATTACGAAAATTTTCATTTACGGAATTTTTTTTGGAAAATTTTAAGGAAAACTCTACTTTGAGGAAAACTCTACTTTGAGGAAAACTCTACTTGACGCTTTTCAGAATAGTAACAGAAGTGAGCATACAAATTTTCAAATCAATCGGTATAAAAATATCATGATAAAATCAGTTTGAAAATTGTTACCGAGACTTGGCTCTCTGTACCAACCCAGCTGTCCGCCCTTTTATATTTAGAGTTTTTAGGGACTAAATAATGAGCCATGAAAATGGCGGACATATTACTTATCGTTAATTTTTCCCCAAAAAATTGCAACCTCACCCCTGTCCGCCACCCCTTATGTATCCACTCTCGCGTCCGCCTTTGGGATTTCGTCTAGTTATACCAAGATCTTACTCTGGGCAAATGTTCAGCCATATTATCGATCGTTAATTTTTCCGAAAAAAATGACAACTTCATCCCTGTATAGCCACCCCCTGTACCACGAGGGGCGTCCGCCTGTAAGGCAAAGTCTTAACCCAGTTACAATGAATATATTCCAATAGAGAAATGTCATATTACTGATCAGTTCAAAATTTCGGCTCTATCTCTCCGACTATTAGGCAAGCTCCTCTTTCTTTTAAAAGAGACAGATAGTTGAACGATATTTTATACAATGTCTATCACCGGGTATGGATTTATTTTTGTCCAAGTTTTATATTGGTCCACTATTTCAAATGCAGTTCAAACAGACATATATTAAATTGTATGTTCCGTTTTAAATTGGTTCAATCTGTATATATATATATATATATATATATATATATATATATATATATATATATATATATATATATATATATATATATATATATATACATATATATAGCGTTTTTAAATAAAACGAGCAGTTCGAATTTATATAAATATATTTATTTATAAGTTTACAGTTCGGTAATATCTTAACAACTAAACTCACTCATAACATCGTTACATATATATACCAAAAAGTATTATTCTCGAATTTTCTGGGGTAGTCCCATCTCTAATTCGTTTCATCGCTTGTCGGGTCGAACTTTCTAGCGATCGACAGTTCCCGTCGCATCTGAAAGGACAGAGCATTCTCGTCCCGGCCTGCAACCGTTATATGGGCTACGTAGAATGCATGTTCGTAACACTGCCCCCTCTTAGATCTGAGCGTCCCGGTCAGCAACTCTATACGTAGGCCCGGGATGGCGAAATCTACAGGACTCTCCAGCTCTGCATAAACCCCTCAGAAAGAAATAACAGTCTACTGACTTTGAAGGGCACGATCTCATCGGGTTAATGCAACACACAGTAATTCTTATGCCGGTTTCTCGGAAGATGACTTCAAGCATGCTTCTGACAATCTTCCAATCCAGATTATCTAGTGCACGGCCTATCTTGGGTAAGGCCAAATTCTTGATGTCATAATTGCAGACGATTTTCTTCAAATTAGAGCACGCCATATATCCTCGTAGCTTGCCCTGTTTGTATACGACTTCCTGGTCACCATATACAGCAAAGATCGAGAACCATCTTCTAATCTCAGTACTCTTCCAACTTTAGGCTGCTGGTTTTTTAACTCGTCCAAACGACCGAATTTCTTATAAAATACGGATGAGATTCCTTTAGTCATCTCAAGATCTTGGGCAACACAGTGGGCTGGAGAGACGTTATGCGAAACACTAAAAAGATCCTGCTGAACTTCTGTGGTCACGCCGAATCTAGCACTCTTTCTCTCTGCGTAATTTGACATAAATTCATTAAAGCTTGGTCGCCGGTCATCTTTGATCTCATATTGAAGGGTTTGGGCTTCTTCTGTTTCATTTGAGCCAGCATAAGGTGCAAGACGATTTATGTGAACTACTTTTGGTTTACCTTTCGGCAAGTTCTTAATTCGGTATATTACGTCATTTATTCTCTTTTTAATTTCATACGGACGCTCCCATTGTCTTTGCAGTTTAGGAGACAAGCCACGACGACGTTGTGGATTATAAAGCCAAACAAGAACACCTACTTCATAGCTTTCATTCTTGCATCGAGAATCGTATTGATCTTTCATTCTGTCACTAGCTAACTGGATGTGTTGTCGGGCAAGTTCATGAATATTGTTCATTCTTAACTTCAGGCGGTCGACATAATCTTCGCTTGCAACATGTTCTTCGGAAGGTCTGCAGCCAAACTCTAGGTCGCACGGCAAACGAACTTCACGAACTAACATCAGGCAGGTTGGAGTCTGGCCAGTAGTTTCATTCACGGCCGAGCGGTAGGCCATTAGGAATGAACGACTGTAAATTCTATAAGAGAAACACTCGCTCATAAATGTTTATTTAGGTGCTGGTATTCCTTTTATGCGAAAATAAGTTATATGTAAATTTATCAACTAATATAAATACTGTGTGTGTATGTTATCAAATTATGGTACCTGTGATGTTGATGTAACACTTCTTCTTCTTCCACGGTGCACTGGGGTTGACTCAGATGGGACAGAATCTTCTTAAAGCCGCGTCGTCAGGTTTACACAAAAAAATACTGAAGTGTTTGCGCGCTGATTTATACAAAACTGTCACTTTGACTGAAGTGTTTTTGCGCGCTGATTTATATCAAACTGTCACTTTGACTGAAGTGCGTGTCGTCTCGTAGCTTCGCTTCCCTTAACTTAAGTCTCATAGGGAGTTGTGTACAGGGCCGTATTAATTCACGATTATAAGACATATACACACGTTAATTAAAGAATTAAATATAAAAATAAAATAATAAAAATTATTAATAAAAAAAACTAAGAATATGTGTGGAGGGACGTAACATTCCCACCCACCAAAATGCATATTTGCATTTTTAGTGCAAAGGGCATAGCTTAACCAAAGGTCGCCTAAGTTCACCTTTCGCGGTTTGTACGATAGCTACGCGAGCAATATCATCTTGACCGAAAATTAAAGTTTTAATTCGACCCATTTGCCATTGTAAGGGAGGCTTGGTCTCATTACGTATTAATACGAGTGTACGTATATTAGGATTACCCCCATTTGTATGCCACTTCGTGCGTTGATGAAGAGTATGTAAATATTCTCTGCTCCATCTTTGCCAAAAGTCTGCATGTAATCGTTGCAGCAATTGCCAACGACTTAGCCTATTTAAATGAACATCACTGGAATCCCGATCGGGAATTATCTTTAAAGGCTCTAGTGTAAGAAAATGTCCAGGTGTTAACACTGAAAAATCATTGGGATCATTACTGACAGGACATAAGGGACGACTATTTAAGACAGCCTCTATTTGTATGAGTAATGTATTGAATTCTTCATAGGTTAAAACCTGTTCGCCTATGACTCTAGACACATGTGTTTTTACGCTTTTTATACCCGCTTCAAACAATCCACCAAAATGGGAAGCTGCCGGAGGATTTAAATGTCATGTAATGAGGTCGTTTTTATCAAAATGTGACTTAATGTCTTCTAAATAGGATTTTGCTCCTACAAAATTTGTTCCGCAATCAGAATAGACAACAGAGCAACGTCCTCGACGTGCTATAAAACGTCTGAATGAGGCTAAAAATGCCTCGGTACTAAGTTCAGATACCAATTCTAAGTGCAGAGCCTTAGTGGCAAAGCATACAAATAGGCAAATATAGGCTTTCGTTCGTATAGCATTTTTAAGCTTATTGGCTCGTATCAGAATAGGACCGCCAAAGTCGACGCCAACGCAAGAAAATGGTTTGGCCTTGGATATCCGTAGGTCGGGAAGAGCCCCCATAGGTGGCTGATAATTTTGAGGTTTTAGTCTCCAACAGGAAAGACATTTTGAAAGAACACTACGAATAACACGTTTGGATGAAATTATCCAAAAGTTTTGTGACAAGGCGAAGTGCGTACCTTGAATGCCTGCATGTAGATGTACAATATGAATTTCCGAAATAAGTAATTTGATAAAATTACCTTTGGGAGGCAAAAGAAGAGGAAAGCGCTTGTCATACGCTAATTCTGACTGGCTAAGTCTTCCGCCCATTCTTAGGAGATCATGTGAATCAAAGAAGGGATTTAATTTTTTCAAATATTTGAATTTTATAGAATTACCCTTAACCTGTTCTATTTCCTCCTTCAAATATCTTTGTTGCACTAATCTAATTAGTTGATTAGTGGCGTTACTTTGCTCCTGAATAGAAAGCCTTCCAACTGTTCGTTGATTGACTGATTTTAGGTTACCAACAAATCTAAGAACATAGGAAAAGATACGTTTTAATTTTGAAAAGGAAGAAAATCGATTACAGAGATTATCGACAAATTCATCAGATGGAAAAGACAAAAGACAACTTTTCTGTTTCAATTCTAAGTTATTTTCCATAGAATTGGTCAAGCAAATGACCAGTTATCTTCAGTAGCGCGAAGAAACTCCGGACCCACCCACCAAGCAGGAGTATTTAAGAAATCCTCAGGGAAAAGTCCACGGGATCCGTGATCCGCACTATTTAATGAAGAAGGAATATATCGGCAGTGTTTTGAAGCAATCCTGTCTTGAATATAAGAAATTCTGTTACTGACGAAGGTTTTCCATTTATATGGCTGTGAATTAATTAAATGAAGAACAACAGTCGAATCTGACCATGCGTAAATTCTACTAAACGGTATAGTGAGAGTCTGCAGTATATAAGATAATAATTTACTAAGAATTACTGTTGCATTCAGCTCGAGACGAGGAATACTTTGTACCTTGGTAGGAGATACCTTTGTTCGGGCTAAAAGAAAATAAGTTTTGATTACTCCTGTATCATAACACACACGAAGGTATGTAACAGCAGAAGATCCACGTAAAGAAGCGTCGCAAAAGCCATGAAGCTCACAGGAAATAATTCCATTTAAAGAAATATGACGAGGTATAGTAAACTTAGACAGTATAGGCAGTTCAATTTTAAATTGTTCCCACCTTGAAGTAATTTCCAAAGGTGGAGTTGCATCCCAATCTAAATCAAGTAGCCAAAGACGCTGAATAATAGTCTTCACTATCAAAGTGACAGGATTAAGAATACCGTAAGGATCGAATATGCGAGCTATTTGGGCTAAGAGATTTCGCTTTGTACAGGAAGCTTGAAGAAGTAAAATTTTGTAAAAGAAATCATCAGATGATGGATTCCATCCAAGTCCTAATACCTTCAACGAAGATTGATCTAAGTCAAATGAAAAAAACTGTTGCAGAATATGATCCAAAGGAATATTAGCGAGAGAGAATAACTGAGGGGCATTACTTGCCCATTTTCGTAACTCAAATCCACCACGTTTCAATAAAGATATTAATTCTTTTATAGCAAGAACACTATTTTCTAAAGAATCCTTTCCTGTCACCACATCATCTACGTAAGTATCTTTTAGGAGTATAGATGAGGCTACAGGTAAGTCCGGTTCGTCGAGTGCTAGCTGCTGTAGGGTACGAATTGCAAGATATGGTGAGCTAGACACACCGAAAGTAACCCGAGTAAGTTAGTATTCAGCAATAGATTCCTGTTCCGAAAAACGCCAAAGTATTCTTTGAAATCTTTGTTGCTCAGGAGCTATAAGAATCTGAGTAAACATAGATTTATTATCTGCAGTAACGACATATTTATGAAACCTGAATTTAAGCAATAAATTTACAAGATCATTTTGTAATTTTGGACCTGAATATAACGTATCGTTTAAAGACGGAAAGTTAGGAGCGTGTGCGGAAGCATTAAACACAACGCGCAATGCAGTAGTACTGGACTCTCCCCGTGTGGGGTACGGGCCTCTTAAGTAGAATATCCCCACAGTGATCCTCCTGCTTGTCGTAAAAGCCGACTAAACGGAGAGGCGGGCATTTTCTTGTCCTGTCGCGGTCGCTAAATTTTGTAAAGCGGGCGCGAGGGGGCAGGCTTATGACTGCTAAGGGAGGTGGGCGTGGTTGGGGACCGGAGTTGGTACGCCCTGCCCCCACCTACGGTCACCTCCTCAAGATGAGAGCAGCCAATTCCAGCTGCTCTGCCATATACCGTCATAGGAGAGGCGGCTGTGTCGGTCATCTAGTTACACTCATTCGTGCTGGTCTTACTGGCATGCATGCGTGCGACTACCGCTGGGAGGAGTAAACCTCATGAAAAAATCCGCAATCTTAAGGTGTTAAGCGACCCGTGCCTATGGGATGAATGGCCTAGCGTCAGATGGTCTCGAACGGAGCCCTCGGGGAGAATGGCATCTTCTCGTTGTATGGTAGCCTTAGCGAGGTAAGGGCGCACTGCCTCGCTGGACGGATATTTCGGCCCTATTCGTGGGAATTAGATGGAATTAGACAAAACAAAAAACAAAACAAAAGATGTTGAAGGAGCGAAAGGTGAGGGCTCGGGAGTGTTCGCTCGGTCTGAGAAGATCGGGCGAACGCCCCCGCGGCCCAAGCGCGTATGCGGTGGGGGTGCTGCGGGTGAGACCTGCAAAACTCCCGTTGGCATGGTAGGGGTCAGAGTGGAGACGGTAAGAGGGGAGATAAGACCGAGTTCTGGGTCCGAAAGTTCTCCAGAGCCGGTCGATTTAGACGACGCAGGCAATAGTTCGGACTGGTCCCAGGTGAGGGGCAAGAGAAAGAGGAGAGCGGAGTCGCCAAAATCGCCGGAGCATCCTCCTGTCAATCTCAATAGGGTTGAGAGGGAGATGTCCCGGTTGAAGGTAGAGTTGGAAAAGGTGTTGAGGTTGACGCAAGTCAACGTCAACACCAAGGTGGAAATCAAGTCCGGTGTGAAAAAGATGAACACCCTGTTCTGCGGGTTGGAGAGGGAGATATCCCGTGCCGGGAATCTCATCTCTTTGGCCAGAGAACAAGGGCATAGTGAAAGAGAGGTAGCAAGGAAGTGTGTGAGTTCGACGGGGACGCAGACGGACGCGTCTCTTGTCGGATGTGCTAAAAGGAATGCAGGTGTGCAGGCTACAATATCTGATGACCTGCAGATGAATGAGAATAGAGCGAACGAAATTCGAAAGAGTTGGGATGAGTGTAAGGGGACTGATGAGATCATGGATCTAGTCAGTCAAGAATGGCCGGAGGGAATCTTTGAGAGAACAAGTATGTGTGAGGGTAGTCTCCTTGAATCCGCTGGTGATGTGGCCGTTGTAATAACCGCGGACACGGCAGATGCCGCCATGATCGGCAAGCTTCGGGAGAGATACCCGCAACTGCCGGGAGTGCCGGTAATTGGCGACGCCAGCGGAGGAGTAGGAACAATGTTCTCGAGGGTGGGAGTATTGAAAGAGGATGGGCAAGAGGTGTGCACGGAAAAGTGCATATACAAGCTCATTGTTGGAAAGGGAGAGGAGCCTATGGCAGTGAAGTTCCTGTCGGTATGTAAGTTGCTGGGGGAGAAAATGGAAAAGTGTGGTAGAACGAGTGTTGGACTTGCCGCTCCGGCAGCTCTGGGAACTGAGGTGTCCAGAAAGCTTGCGGAGTGGGCGTTCAAAGACAGGAATTTCAAGGTCGTAGTGTTTGGAAAGAGTGGTAAAGAGGCGAGAGTGATGAAGCCCAAGGTAAAAAATGGAGTGGTAATTGTAGAGAAGACGAAGGACAGAACGTATGCCGAACTTCTACAGGGGCTCAGGACGGGCCTGTGTGAAAGGAGTGATATTGTTATCAAGAGAGTGCGTAAAACAAAAGAGCAAGGGGTAGTCCTTGAGCTGGAGGGTGGTAGTGAGGCGGTAGAAAGAGTCAGAGAGGTCGTCGGCTCGATGCCCTCCTGCGTTGCGAAAGTAACGACTAGGGGTGGTACAGCGAGGAGAAAACTTCTCTTGATAGGTATGGATGCGGTAACGACAGCCAAGGACGTCGCTGACGCAATCCAGAGTGGTGCTGGCAGCAATGCGTCATGCGAAGTTCTAGGGATTAGGCCTTCACGAAATGGCTTGAACGCCACTGTGGAGGTCGATGAAAATGTTGCCAATGTGCTGTTGAAAAAGGATCGATTGAAGGTTGGCTTTGTAGCATGCCTTGTAAGGGAGAAAGTGCCTATCCTGCGATGCTATAGGTGTCAAGCCTATGGGCATACCAGGAACGAATGTAAGGAAGAAGAGCGCAAGGGATGCTGGGGATGTGGCCAAGAAGGGCACATTCTCAGGGAATGCACGGCTAAGATAAAGTGTTGCATGAACTGCAATGTAAAGGGTCACTTGAGTGGGTCGAGAGACTGCCCTAAGTTCAGATATCTGGTCGACGAAGCCAGACGTTGCTCCGGGAGTGGGGCCTAAAGAGGCGCGTATCCTCCTCTCGACATGGCAACTAACTGCAGTGCTGAGCTGAGGATTCTCCAGACCAATGTGGGCAGGGCGAGACTATCACACGATCTCGCCCTGGCTTCCGCCGCTGAGGGGAGATATGATCTGCTCGTGGCGGCGGAACCGAACCCCACGTTGGTCAGGAATCGGGGCTGGTTTGTGGATGATGCTGGTGTCGTCGGTGTTCATATCTGTAATCGCAAATTAAGGGTGTATGGGATTGACGCTCATATGGGCTATATATCAGTGAGAATGGAGAGATTGAATCTGGTCTGCTGCTATATTTCACCGAATATAGTGGTAGGTGAGTATGAAAATAGGTTAAATGCAATTATGGAAGAGGTGAGGCGACTGGGTAACGAGTGCGTGGTGCTCGGCGACTTCAACGCAAAATCTGCTGAATGGGGCTCGCCGATCACTGACACTCGGGGTCAAATGTTAATGGAATGGATCGGGGCACTAGATCTAGTGGTTTTAAACACAGGTTTGGAGCCAACTTTTGTAAGAGGCGATTCCAGATCGTACATCGACGTCACCCTCGCTACGCAGGGAACCGCCCGATGTGTCAAGGACTGGGCAGTACTGACGGAGTATACCGGCACGGATCACCAATTCATCGGCTTTTCGATTGGCAAGACGGGGGACGTTGGGGGTAGACCCAAACCTTGCCTGCCGAGATGCCGGAGATATCAGGTGGACTGGGGTGTATATGATGAGAGTATTAGATGGGAGGTACATGGGGCTCGACGTCTTACACCTTCGGTGGAAGGCCTCGAGCAGGTTATGAAAGCCGCGATGCATATGAGTGAAATTAGGACTGAGCGTACGGGTAGAATGCCTTACTGGTGGAGTGTCGAGATAGAGCAACTGAGAAAAGAGTGCGTGGCCCTTCGCCGGCACTTGACAAGGGCGAGAATACGTCGGAGCGCGGAAGAGGTGGAACGTGTGGATACGTCGTACCGTGCGAGGAAGAAGGAGTTGAATAGGAGGATCCGAGCCGAGAAGAAAAGGCACTGGAGGGTACTGTGTGACAAGCTGGACGAGGACATCTGGGGTGAAGGGTATAAGATCGCAATGAAGCATCTCGACGCCTGTGCTCCGTATGACATGCCATTGGACCGGAAGCTGGAAATAGTCACCGAACTGTTTCCACAAGGACGGTGGCATGGTGTGCGGAGAGACGTCGAGGCTGAGTGTGGGATTCCCTTTACTTTGGATGAACTAGCTGTGGCGGTGAGTTCCCTTAAGTCTGGTAGGGCTCCCGGTCTAGATAGTGTCCCACCTGAGGCGGTTATACGTCTGGGGCGTTTGGAGCCCACGTGGCTTCTGGAGCACATGAATGCTCTTCTTGCCGCGCAGTCTTTTCCGGATCCCTGGAAAATCTCGAGGCTCGTGCTCCTGCCTAAATTCAAGGCAGGAAAATATCGTCCTATTTGCCTTCTTCCTTGTATCGGAAAGCTGTATGAGAGAATGCTACGTTCGCGTATCGAAGAGGTGATTGTGATGTCTGGAGGCCTGTCTCCGAGACAATATGGTTTCTGCCAGGGTAAAAGTACAGTGGATGCGGTGACCGATGTGCTCCGGGCGGCACGGGGAGTTGGGGCTGATCATCGATGGGTCGTCCTGATTCTCTTTGACGTCCGAAATGCGTTTAATACATTGCAGTGGGGTCACGTAATGGGCTCTTTGGAAGCAAGGAACTGTCCTGGGTATCTGAGGAATGTGGTCGCTGATTACCTTTCCGAGAGAAAGATTGTGGTGGAAAATGGTGTGATGGTGGATGTAACGGCTGGGGTCCCGCAGGGCTCCGTCCTGGGTCCGACGTTGTGGAACCTAGCATACGACGGGGTCTTAAACTGCGAATATGGGGAGGGTGTGACCCCCTTCGCATTCGCGGACGACCTTGCTATGCTGGTAGCGGCACGGGACAGGGAGGAACTCTTGCTTCGGATTACGCGTGCGTGTGTACTAGTTGAGGATTGGATGAGTGAGCATGGTCTTTCTCTCGCGGAGGATAAGACGGAGGCTGTAGTACTCAGAGGCTATAGAAAGAGAGATAGGGTGGAATTCGAGTGCGCAGGAGCGAGAGTGGCGCCCAAAAAGTACGTTAAGTATTTGGGAGTTACTCTCCACCAGTGTGGGAGTTGGGGGGAACATCTGAGGGGGGTGACCCGCAGAGCTATTCAGAGAATGGCTGCGCTGGGGAGGATAATGCCTAATATCGGTGGTCCCAAATCCGAAAGGAGAAGGGCGCTCCACGGTGTTGTGCAGTCCGTCGTCCTCTACGCGGCCCCAGTTTGGAGTGAGGCGGTAGAAATACCTACTTACAAGAGGCTCATGGTACGCGTGGACAGAACTAGTCTGCTTCGGGTAGCATGTGCCTACAGAACTGTGTCAGCTGCCGCTCTGTGGGTTATCACCGGCTGTGTTCCTCTACATG
Source organism: Diabrotica undecimpunctata (assembly GCF_040954645.1). Lineage (NCBI taxonomy): Eukaryota > Metazoa > Arthropoda > Insecta > Coleoptera > Chrysomelidae > Diabrotica > Diabrotica undecimpunctata. The sequence goes on along the minus strand of NC_092807.1, from coordinate 74,329,263 downwards.
TACTAGTAGGTGAAAGGGCAAGGATTCACAGCCGTAGGGGGCGGAACATTGGAGAGCGAGAAATGAATGAGATAAGACTGGCCGAGAGATTAGTCTCAATTGGTCAGTGGCAACTGGAGTGGGAGGCAACACGTGATGTGGCGGAGTGGACGAAGTCACTAATCCCGAACCTTCGAAGCTGGGTGGACTGTGGGCATAGGCATCTGGATTATTATCTAACGCAAATGCTCACAGGCCATGGCTGCTTCCGCAGCTACCTTTTCAGGTTTAGGAGGGCTCAGTCCGATCAGTGCCTTTACTGTGGTTTTTCGGATACTGTGACACACACGATGTTGGAATGTGAGCGTTGGGCGGATGAAAGAGATAAGTTTGTAAGAGAGTGTAACTGCAGAATGTTTGATTCCGTGAGAGAAATGGTGGAGAAAATGATGACGGATGAGTGGTGGTGGACACGGATCCACAAATTTATCAGGGAGCTGCTCTCCTCAAAAGAACGAGAGGAGAGGGAACTCGCAACAGACTTCTAAACCAAGCGAGTAGCAACTTGGTGGGGTTCGGACTGTCGCAGGCCGAAATAGTAGCAAATGGGACACAGACGACGCGAGAGAGATGGCAGCCTCGCTAAGGCAGGGGTTGAAAGTCCTTGGTGGTTCGTGTGAATGTAGTTTCCTCAATGAATGTGTCGGAGAAAGAATGGGAATCGGGCGATAGCAGGGCATCAGGAGAGATGTATGCCTTAACCGGCCCTTCCATCCTGATGTCTGGCGTGACAGAGGAGAGGTTTTTAGTTGGACGCCGACCGTCTCGGGGTGGTGACGGGGCAAGATGTCAAAGGTCTAAATTCCTGGGGCATCTCGCCCTGGCACGGCTTCGCTAGGGTATTAGGAACCCAACACTACCTGTGTGAGGCACAGGTGTCTGTATGCAGATTTTTCCTTCTTCTCTTTAAAGATGTAAAAAAAAAAAAAAAAAAAAAAAAAGTAGTACTGGACTCCTTGTAAATACAGTGGTGTGGTAGATAATAAGCATTATTTATTGCTGTACTTGGCTGAATAGGATTTAAATAATGATTATCTATGAAACTTTTGATAAAGCTTGAATATTGAATCTTAAGTGATTCATTTTTGGCAAATCTGCGCTCTAAAGAACTAAATCTTTGTAAGACTAAACGTTTTGTGTCGCCAAAAGAAGGTATTTCGTTTTTGAAAGGCAGCTTTACTACAAATCTGCCCTCGGAATTTCTATAAGTGGTATGAGTATACAGCTTTTCACAGAAAGAGTCTTCCGGAGAATAAGATTTAACTTCTGGTACTTCCTCAATGACCCAGAATTGTTTTATTGTCGCATCTAATTGCTCAGAATCATTAGCAGAAAATGACGTAAAAAAGGAATGAATATTTGTTATATTTGTAGGTGGAATATTTCCCATCAAAACATAACCGAAACTTGTTTCAAGAGCTGAAAGCTGATCATTACGGGTTTTAATAATTCCTCCTGTTAAGATGTAAGGAAAAATATTTGCTCCTAATAGAACATTAACTTTACCTGGAATATTTGCCATTTTATCAGCCAACCTTAAATGTTGAAGATACGGCAAGTAGTCTAAGGAAATTGGAACAGTTGGCATGTTTTGACAGATTTGAGGAAGAATTATTGCATCTATCTCGCAATGAAAGTTTATGTCATAAGACGAAGAAATGTTCAATTTTACGCCTGATTTAGCTGGGGTGCACATTCTATCAAGACCTTGTATCGATAAAGCCGCATTGAATTTAGGGAGACTTAATTTGTCTGCACATTCTTTACTAATGAAGTTAGCTTGAGACGCACTGTCTAACAAGGCTCTAACTTCCAAGGCTTTACCAAAACGATCGAGAACATAGATTGTAGCTGTAGCTAGCAAGACATTATTTGTCAAAGTATTTGATAAGGCGGATATAGAAGGCATAGGATCGTTAGATGAACTAGCAACCTCGTTGTGAGAAGAAGAAGAATAATGATCATTCGCATTGAGATTATCAAAGTGAAGAGCAGTATGATGTTTTTTATTACAATGTGTACATCTTTTGGATGAAAGGCATTTGACCGTAACATGAGTTTTAGACAAGCAGTTTATACAACATTTATTCTGTTTAGCAAAGTCAAAACGTTTTTGAGGTGATTCAGCAAGAAATTGATTGCATTTAAATAAAGCATGATCCAAACCACAAAATAGACACTTATTTTTGACAGAACTGGTCAAAAATGTAGAAGTTTGACGAGATGAATACCTTACGTTATTAGAAGTATCGGAATTAATAGATTTAACATTTTTGCTGACTTGTCTTTTATACGACTCCAATGAAGTGCAACGCTGCAATGCTAACTTATAAAGTTCCTCATAGGAAGGTACATTTTTTGAAGCAAAGTGTAATTCAAAAGCTCTAACTGTTTCTACATCCAATTTGTCCATCAGTAAGTTCATTAGAATGAAGTCCCATTGAGAGGGAGAAAAAAGTAATTTTTCTAGAGAGGCTAAGTTTTCATTGAAAATATCTAATAATTCCCTAAGTGAGACAGGGTCATCAGTTTTAACCACACTGGAATTTTGTATATTTTTCCATAATGCTCTAGATAAGTCTCGTTTACCTTCATAACGATCAATTAACCTTCATAGCGATCAATTAAGGTGTTGTAAGCAATTATATAATTATAATCTTGAAGCTTAATGCTTTTAACTAAATTGTAAGGTACTCCCTTAAGTGATTTCAGAAGATAACTAAACTTTTCTATATTAGAAAGATCGGAATTATTATGTACAAGAGCATTATACAAATCTATAGATGTGGAAAAATCGGTAATCTCGCTCGCAAATATACTTAAATTTAGTTTCGGAAGATTTACATTAGTTTTTGATCTAATATGTGGATCAGCGGACACATTTTGAGTTCCACTAGTAGTATTGCTCAATAATGAATGATGTTTAAAATAAAGAGCAGCTATTTTGTTAATGCTATTAGCAAATTCAAATCTAATTAATTCTTCAGTATTTAAATCCACGTCTTCCTCAACAGCAATTAAATTAATTAATTCAGTATGTTGATCATTAAAACTAGTATTGATAGCTTCGTAATCTTTTGCAGCAAAGAGAAACCCTGGAATTAATAAAGCATCAACTAACACTTCATCTGCCAGCTTTTCCATTTGTTTAATTTTACAAATGTCAACGTTTCTCAATGCACGCAAACGAACAATTCTATTTGAATTTCTGGAAGACATTATTATTTATAGAAAGAGAAATTTATGTAACACAAACAACCTTTAAAGAATGATCTCAATAAATTCAGTATGTACTCGTATACTATATATATGCAATACTTTTAAAGTTATGAAACTCAATAAGTATCAGTAAGAATAAATATTTATTATATTTGAGTATGTATAATCGAGCAAACAAAAAACACTCCAAGTATTATTTAAACAAAATTCAAAATATATTTATTTAATTAACGTAACTAGAAATATACGCATAAAATATTTTTAAAACCAGAGGGTTCAATAAATATTGCGTTTTTAAAATTCCCTAAGTTATTTAAATAAAATATATAATCTTATAAACCACCCTGTATTTAAAGAATTCTAGTATTCAAAGATAGTTTATGTGATTTTGGAGACTTTTGACCGCTTAAGGCTTATATTTAACAATAGGTCAGGTACTAGCCTTACTTGGGATTAAAGGAGGTGACTGCCAGATGTGTTATACTGGTTACGGATTTTTAAATGATTTTAAACGAACTTTTGAGAAGCTTTGCCCAAATATTTAAAAATTTATATATAATTTGATAGCGTTTTTAATTGAATAAATTATTTTAAACTAATTTTAATGTGGATCTGAAGGACCAAATGGACGACTGTAAATTCTATAAGAGAAACACTCGCTCATAAATGTTTATTTAGGTGCTGGTATTACTTTTATACGAAAATAAGTTATAAGTAAATTTATCAATAAATATAAATACTGTGTGTGTATGCAATTAAATTACGGCACCTGTGATGTTGATGCAACACTTCTTCTTCTTCCACAGTGCACTGGGGTTCACTCAGATGGGACAGAATCTTCTTAAAGCCGCGTCGTCAGGTTTACACAAAAAAATACTGAAGTGTTTTGCGCGCTGATTTATACAAAACTGTCACTTTGACTAAAGTGTTTTTGCGCGCTGATTTATATCACACTGTCACTTTGACTGAATTGCGTGTCATCTCGTAGCTTCGCTTCCCTTAACTTAAGTCTCATAGGGAGTTGTGTACAGGGCCGTATTAATTACGTCACGATTATAAGACATACACACACGTTAATTAAAGAATTAAATATAAAAATAAAATAGTAAAAATTATTAATAAAAAAAAACTAAGAATGTGTGGAGGGACGTAACAAGGAATAAATGAATGTGCTGGTCCCAATCTCTTTGATGTTCTGATACAACTTTGGACAGGTGTTTACCCATCGTTCGGTTCATCCTCTCGACCATTCCATCTGATTGCGGATGCAGGGGTGTCGTTCTGGTCTTATTGACACCCATCAATATACAAACGTTTTGGAAAAGGGTTGACTCGAAGTTTCGCCCTTGGTCGGAGTGGATCTCCAAAGGAACACCAAATCGGCTGAAGAATTCTTTAACAAGTACCTCTGCAACGGTAGCAGCTTCTTGATTTGGTATCGCGTAGACCTCAGTCCATTTCGTAAAATAATCCATAGCTACCAGGATATATGTATTTCCATCATTCGTCTCTGGAAGTGGACCTGCAATGTCGATTGCTACTCTTTCCATAGGACTACCAACATTGTACTGTTTCATGGGTGCCTCTTTTTACCAACTGGACCATTACTGGTTGCACACAGTTCTCATTTCCGGCACCATCTTCTTACATCATCTTTACAGTTCACCAAATAGAACCGTTCTCGAACCTTTTGTAGAGTATTCGTAATACCAAAGTGTCCACCTGATGCACCGTCATGTAACTGACGCAATACTTCTGACACTTTACTTTTGGGTAAAATCAACTGAAGCTTAGCTGTACCATTATCGTTCTCAAGGTTCTATAAAGAAGATAATCTTTTAGCACTAGGTAATTCCATTGACTCCAGTAACACTTGACTTCAGGACTACATGCACTAATGTCTTGCCAAGAAGGTATTTCACTTCGACGCATCCAATCCAATACTCTTTTTATACATGGATCATCTGCTTGTGCGTCTTGTAGCTATTGTGGCTGCCATTGATCATTAATGACGGTGGTTCGTCTCACGGGGCAAAGTCTTTCTTCTAATTTAAGACAGTGATTACAATTTTCACTGCACGGCCGTCTCGAAAGCGCATCAGCATTTAAATGAACTCTTCCAGCCCTGTGTTCGATCTCGTAATCATATTCTTGTAATCGTTCTAACCATTTTGCCATCTGGCCCTCTGGATTACGAAATTATAGGAGCCATTTTAGAGCAGCGTGATCCGTGCAAAGAAGAAACTTTCTGCCATACAAGTATTTATGGAAATGCTCGCAAGCCTTCACTACGCCTAACAGTTCTCTCCTGGTAACGCAATAGTTTCTTTCTGGTTTCAACAAGACTTTGTTTCGACAAGCGATGACTTTCTCCTGCCCATCTTGGATTTGGGAAAGAACAGCTCGTATTGCACTGTTGCTTGCATCGGTGCCATTTGTAAGTGTTCGAAAGCTCTTTGACACTCTTCGCTCCATGCATATTCTTTGCCTTCTTCTGTCAACTGCAAGTGTTTCAGGATCAGCTGTTACACCCAATCCAAATAAACCAGGCATGTTTCCCATGTTCGTCTATTCTGGGCAAAGGATAACTATCTTTTTTAGTTACTACATTGAGCTGTCGGTAGTCAATACAAAAACGTGTTGAACCATCTTTCTTCTTTACTAGCACTACTGGTGATGTCCATGGGCTGTTTGATGGTTCAATTACCCCTTGTTTGTTCATATCTTTGATGATGTCTTCGGCTTCATCTCTTTTTGCAAATGGAAGTCGTCTAGGTTGTTGTCTGATTGCCTGAGCGTCTCCGGTATTAATTTTATGCTTTACTATGCTTGTTTTACCATTATCCTTCTTATCAATGGCAAAAACATCTTGAAATTCTATCAGCATAGACTTCACTTTTTTAGCTCGTTCATCATCAAGATCTTGTCATGTTTTAATCATCGTCTCAACAAGCTCCTTTGGATACTTAGATTTTGACGGTTTCTCATTAGTATTCATGGAACAAATCGAAGCCACGGGAACACACTGTCCGATCAAAGTTCTTTTACTTAACTTAATAGCTTCTTCTTCTTGTAGTTCCTTCTCCTATCGGAGGTTGGCTATCATCAAAGCTATCCGTACCTTATTGGCGGCTGCTCTAAAAAGATCTACTGAGCTGCAACTATACCATTCTCTTAGGTTTCTCCGCCAGGAAATTCTTCCTCTTCCTATGGATCTTTTACCCTTGATTTTACCTTGCATTATGAGCCTTAATATCTCATATTTCGCACCTCTGGTAATGTGGCCTAAATATTCCAGCTTTCTTGTTTTGATGTGCTTTATGACCTCGCAATCCTTTTGTAGCCTTCTTAACACTTCTGCATTTGTAACTCGTTGGGTCCATGGTATTTTCAAAATCCTTCTATAGCACCACATCTCAAATGATTCCAACTTCTTTATATTATCAACTTTTAGTGTCCAGCTTTTCATTCCATACAACCAAGTCGAGAACACGTAGCATCTTAAGGCTCTTATCCTCAGATCCAGAGGAAGGTCTCGATTGACAAACATTGTTTTCATTTTTATAAATGCTTGTCTTGCAATTTCAATGCGTGTCCTTATTTCTCTACCTTGGTCATTGTTTTCATTTACCCAGGTTCCTAGATATTTGTAGTTATTCACTCTTTCTACTTGTTTTCCCTCGATTATCTAGCCTTCCTACTGTATGTTGCTTAGAAATAATCATGAACTTGGTTTTCTTAACGTTCATTTGTAGTCCATATTTGATACTGACTTGATGTAAACTTAATAGCAGTTCCCTTTAAATTCATAACTCTTCCAGGAACGACATCTTGAATTCTCACCAAAGCTTTTGCCGTTAGGAACTCTGCATTATTCACATCTTCGACCATCCTTAAACTTCCCTGTCGGCAGTAACCATCAGGTCTGGTCATCAAAATTTTCTCACTATTACCGGGTATCGTTACGTCACAAGTAGTTATTAAGCTGATAACATCTTCTTTGTCTTCACGGAACGGCAACTCTTCTCCACTGATCTCGAGAACTCCATCTTTGACATTCAATACAGCCAAACTTTCCATAGTAAATCCATCCCCAATATGAACTCTTCGGAGATCTCTGCAATTAATACTCTATGTTTCACTGTGGTTTGGGCAATGGATACTGACATATTAGCCATATGTATTAATTATCTCACCAGTTGCTGTTCTAAGCTTTACTGTTGCAAGCGATAATTTAAGATGGCCTCGTAATACTTCTGGCCGTGCAATAGTTCTTGTTGCACCTGTATCTACCAAAAACGATCTACATTTGTTATTGATACGACCCTCGACGTACAAGCTATGAACTCCACCGGAGGACGCAATGTTCACAGTTACTATGGGGGCTGTATTTCTCGAGGTCGGCAGTTGCCCCTTGGTGTCGACCCGTTCTAGTTTTCCGACTGTTGTATAATTTTATGCAATTACGGCGAATGTGACCTACGTCACCACAATTCCAACATCTGGGCTCGCGTCTCTTTGGCATCGTTTTACGAACTACTTTTCGTACCATTTCTTCCAGACGTTCATCGTTTGGTTCGTCGCCTTCTTCGATGGTTCTTACTCGATGGCTCCGTGAAGTTTGACTAGCTGTTTCATGTTCCAAGGCAATTGCGAGCGCTTCATCTAGAACTTTCGGTCTTGCTAGTCGTAAAGCTTTCTGTAATTCACTTTCTTTTAACCCATTGACGAAGGTATCTACAGCAATTTCTTCCAAAATGTTGTCTGGTACCTCCGGATAAGCCAACCGAACTATACGAGCAACATCTGCTTCAAACTCTTGCAAATTTTCACTTGCTCGTTGAATTCTACTTCTTAGTTGCGCCTTATAGACTTGTTGTAGATGGGCATCTCCGTAACGTTTGTCTAGTCGAGTGAACAAGTTCTGGTAACATTTTTCTTGACCCTTAGGAATCGATCTTAGGATATCCGCAGCATCACCTCGCAGCAGTTAAGGAAACAGCTTTTTCTTGTTCTGCCCAATGATTGGCTGCCGCAATAGCTTCAAATTGTCTAAGGTATATGGACCAAGAAGACTTTCCATCAAATGGTGGCAATTTGAATCTCATATTATTTGTCGTTTCGTCTCTCGGTGATTCTTCTTTTACTACCGGATCTAAGGCTACTGTATTAACTGGTGGTAGCACTTTCGTGTTAGTTATCATGGTCTCTAATTGTTTGATTTTCTCTTCTACGTCTTCTATCTTGTCGTTTACATTTTTCTGTATCTTATCGAATGTTTTAGAGACTTCTTCAAACTTCTCACTATTCTGAATACATACTTCGTCGAATCTTCTAGATATATTTTCCAATTTCTCGTCGTTTTGTCTAGCTGTTTCTTTAATAATTTGAGACGTTTCATCGAATCTTTTGGAAACGTTCTCGAATTTATCATCATTTTTTTAGAAGATTCTTCAATTTTTTTAGAAGTTTCTTCAATAATCATTTGCGACACATTTTTTATTTTCGTTAAAACTACTCCTCCTGCTGACTGGAACTGAAATGTCTCTGAGTCTTCTCCATTCTTGTTGAGAACAGTCTTCAGCCGTTCTTGGAGTATCTTCTTGGACCCGCTGCAGTCTTCATCGCGTTCTTCTAGTTGCTCATGCAACTGTTTTACTGAAAGTTGTACTAGCAGCATTTTTGGTCAGGCACACACGTACTTTTTAAATGTTCTTTCGTACAAAAATAACTACCGAACTACGCGGATGTTCCCGACGAACAATACTTTTCAAAAGTCACTGCTGAATTTTTTTTTTTTTACTCACACCGTAATATCAACTGTAGCGTTTTTAAATAAAACGAGCGGTTCGAATTTATATAAATATATTTATTTATGAGGTTTGATCGGTCAATATTTGACAAATGAAAGTCGTCAACTATTTAGAATATAAATAAAAAACGAACAGGGTTCATACTTACAAAAACAATTTGTAGGTTTTTTTGTTATAAAAACTCTATGATACTTTAACATTAAAACTTAACTAAGAGAAAAAAAAACAAAAAACACAAGAAAAACTTTACAAGAGCACTATTGTTCATTTATTATATTTTTTGAAGATTTTTTTATTTTAACCGATGGCTTCATTTGGATGTTAGATAGCTCTTTCAAGGGTCAAACCATACTAGTATATTTTCAGTTGTTTTTCAATTCGTTGTAGAATGACATAATTTCACATGTGGCTTGCTTACGTACATGTGTTTATTAGGAATGCAGTGAAGTACGGTTATCGAGGGAATTAGTAAAAGAGACCGAAGTTTTTTTAAAAAGAATTTATTTTTTTTCCTTTCCTCTTTTTTTTATTTTATATTCAATGAAAAATGGACCAATTTGAAGTATTAGAAAAAAAAAGGGGAGAAAAATAGGGATATGAAGTTCTTGTCCTGTATGGAGTTTTTTATTTGTTCTGTATGATGAGAGAGTAATATATCGGGCTTAGGTTGTCAATGTCGGTTCTTTTATTTAGGGACGCTGGATGTTTTAGAATTTGGCACATTTCAAGGATGGATCGCTTATGATAATTTTGTTGTTTGCACAGTATTTTGGTATTCGTGAAATCGATAGTGTCTTTGGTTGAAATGACATGTTGTGTAAGGACACAAGATGGTTTAGAAATCCTAATGTCGCTTTTGTGAGACGTTAGTCGACCTTGAAGAGAAGTCGGCTGGTCTGGCCAATGTAGTACAGAGTATATGATAGACGACATTAATTTGTTCTAGAGGGACCAATGGAGTTTTTGTCTTTGAAAATAACTTTCCTAAGGTTCTGGTGTTTTTTAAGGCTAATTTGACAGGTAAGTTTTTGAAAGCTTTGATAAGCTTGTTCGTGATCTATGGGAAGTACGGGAGCGAAGCATATTTTGTGGTTTGTTCAAGGGTGAAAGGGGAATTATTCATCTGTATTTTATTAGAAATGGACGCTAATGTTAGCCCGTTGAGTTTTTTAGTAATGGACTGCCCATAGCTTTTGAAATATAGAAATTTATTGATGATAGATGCGGGATAGATCTATGAGAATGGACTTCAGTAGATTGAGAGATGTCTTTGTAAAGGGGATGTGTCAATGTGTGTACTCTAAGGCTAAGGGCTTGTACCAGGTTTTTTTATATCTGATTGGGTGTGTCGAATGCTAATTTAAGAAACGGTTGCTAGCCATTTTTTTTTCTGTACCAGGTAGTGACTAATTTGTTATCAGGTGTGCGAATAATTCGCATATCTAAAAACTGGATACTGTCATCAACCTCAAATCACATGTAAATTGTAGGTGAGGATCAAAGCAGTTAAAACACTGATAAGGTGTCCACCGTCTCGTCCGGCGGGGTTGCTAAAATCAGATCGCCGACATATCGTTTTACAAAGGAACCTGGAAATTTAACTTCTTAATACTCTCATTAATGGGTGGAAGATCGTGTACAGATGCAATATTCGTTATAAAGCAAATTACTCAAAAATCACTAGAGTATAATAGATCAGCATTTCTGTGTATGATTGACCTAAAGAAAGCGTTTGACAAAGTAAGACTCAAAGATGTAATCCATCTTCTGTATAATAGAGAAGTTCCCCTAAATATTATAAAAACTATCGAAAACATCTACCAAAACAATAACATGGATGTCAGAATATATGGACAACTAACAGAACCTATAGAAATAGGTAGCGGAATAAGACAATTCATTGACAAATCATCAAAACCGTTAACAAAGGAAGAGGATACAGAATAGGAAACAAAGAAATCAAAATACTCCGTTACGCAGACGACGCCCTATTGATAGCTCAAGATGAAGATAGTCTGCAAAGACTGGTCCACAGATTTAACATAAGAGCAAAAGAATTTAATATGACAATCTCATCTCAGAAAACTATCTCAGAAAAAAATAGTAGTCAGCAAAGAACCAACCAGATGTAAAATAGAAATTGATGACAGGATGACTTAATAACACTATATGGCGAAACATACACATTAACACTGAGATGAAATTAAAAATTTATAAAGCCAGTGTAAGACCAATAATGAATGTCTCAGAAACAAGACCCGATACAGCCACAATGCAAAGGCTACTGGAAACATCAGAGATGAGAGTACTGAAAAGAATTAGAGGAAATACGCTGAGAGATCAAAAGAGGAGTGAAGACATTAGAAGAAAATGTAACGTACAGTATATAAATGAATGGACACAAAATAGAAAAAAAGAATGGAATAACCACATAAGCAGAATGAAGGAGACCCGTGTCGTCAAAATAGCACGAGATAAATCACCAATCGGCAGAAGTATCGGACGGCCGCTCAAGAGATGGACTGAAAACCTTCCATACAGGTATTAATCCGCCAATGAACAAGCAGAATTGCTTATGAAGATATATATATATATATATATATATATATATATATATATATATATATATATATATATATATATATATATATATATATTCTTCCTCTTCATAAGCAATTCTGCTTGTTCATTGGCGGATTAATACCTGTATGGAAGGTATATAAATATATATATATATATATATATATATATATATATATATATATATATATATATATATCCTTTATTTTGGCATGTACACATGCGCAATTGTGCGTCCTTTATTACTGTGCTTTTAATACAATAAACGTCGCCTATATTTAAATTACATATAGACAAGAGAACTTTTCTTTCAAAGGTCCCCTATTTTGACGAAACCTGTCAAACTACTTGTAGAAAGAAAAAAGACGTCTAACTTCACTTATATTTATATAGATATTTAATCAAATTTGTTGTATGCTTTGTTTTATTTAATGAATATTGTTTTTAGTATTCTTATTATTCTCAATTAGTAAATCTTCATTATTATTGTTTTACGTTATACCGATAATATTCAGTATATTTCTAACAGCTAAGTATTTCTAACAACCGTATTTCTTCATGATTTGCGCCAGCTAAAATAGCTGTATCTAATGGTTCTTCCATATTGTAACATGATAATAATATAGATTATATTATTCTTTAAATAACAATAACAATAACAAACGTTTTACTCTTTTCAATGATCTCATTTTAATTTACTTTCAATCTAGAATTAGATATATAAGTAACAAATAGGACCTTATAGGCATTTATAGGTTATTTTTATATTATACAAAAATATTTAATGTTAAGTGTGAAAATAAAAGATTTCTTTTATATGTTAACAATAACTCTTTTAGACATGAAGTATTTTGTACTTTATTAAAGGATTCTGTAATAAAGGCGGCTGTCATCTTACGGTTTCAATAACTCTCTAATGGCAGTATTGATATATTGACATAACGACATTGCTGTAAATATTTGTTATTGCAGTTCTTAATAATAACGATCAAGTTTCAATATATCAGATGGGAAGATATGTCAATGAGGCGGTTTGGTGAATCTCTTCATTTTCAATAAATAAACTGCATCCCACTGCAGTTAATTTAGCTGTTCACCTGGTGAATGGACAATGACTTTATTTTATGAAAGAAAACGCAACGCAAAGAGCTGAACGATCACCAGCCATAATGAAATGTTACCTTTTTTAAAAGTGATACTTGACAATATATATTGTTGGGTAGAATTTAAGCTCAGAGATAAGTCAGAATCTATTTATTAAATTAAAATAAAATACAATAAACTACATTGCAATAGAATAAAATAGAGTAAAATAAAATAAAATAGAATAAAATAGGGGAAAATAAAGTAAAACTAAAATAAAATAAATTAAAATAAAATTAAATTAAAATAAAATAGAATAAAATAGGTTAAAATAGAATAGAATACAAAAAATAAAATAAAATCAAATTAAATTAAAATAAAATAAATTGAAATAAAATGAAATAAAGTAGAATAACATAGAATAAAGTGGAATAAAATAGACTAAAACTGAATACAATAAAATAAAATATAATAAAATCAGATATTAAATTTGAAGATTATTAAAAGACCCGCAGTATAATAATTCAATTGTTTGTTTTGTCATTTGATCTCATTGTCTTTCATTTTATTTTAGTTTATTATCAAGACATAGTTTTTTTTTATGTAGCAACACTTACACTGCCACCATAGTGAGAAAAAGAGGGCCCTTCTGGCCGTAAATATTTTTCCCTCTATATACACACACAATTAAAAACTAAGCATATATGTACACGTTTCTTTTCAAAAAAACGTTAATTTGTTTTTGTTAGAGATGAGAATCACTATCTGATTCACGCGGCCTTGTTGGCTGATATCGTTTATTACAGCCGTGTACATCATATGCCGATTCACACAAAAACAAGTCCATATAATTCACGCGGTCTTGTTATCTGATATCGTTTATTACAATTTTATGCCCATTCCCACAAGATGAGCCATTTCTTGCAAAAATGCAATTTCGCTATAAATGGATATTATTCATTTCCAAGCGTTAGCCCGTAGGTGTTAGTCGATTTCTCTGAGTATTTTGTGTAAATCTTTATACTGTGAAAATGAATTACGAAAAAGAACAAGAAAAATTAAATTCTCTGTGACAGGAATATCTTTCAGATGAAGATAATGAACCATTTGAAGATTCTGATGATGAGTTTCTCCCTAGTAATTCTGATAGTTCTTTAGATAATGAACCAATTAAAAAAAAAGTAAAATTAATAAATCAACCAAGTACTTCTGGCACATCAAGAAATATATCTGATAGTATAATGGAAACAATAAATAATGTTATTGAAAACAATTTAGAAGAAAGTGAAGATGAGGATAAAGAAAGTGAACACATTGATAATAGTGCGAATTTATCGTGGAAAGACGTGAGTGGACAGTATATGAAATTATTTGATTTCACTGAAATAGATGTTGGTGTAAAAGCAGAACTACATGGTGAATATTTTGATAAAGGTGCTTTAAATTTTTATGAGTTATTTCTTACTGACGAGGTATTGGAATTAATGGTGACGGAAACAAACAGGTATGCAAATCAGCTAAAAAGTACTGTAAAATTACCTCATGCCAGAATTTCTGAATGGCATGATACAAATGTTGAGGAAATAAAATGTTTTATTGGGATCTTGATTTGGATGGGCTTATGTCGTTTTCCTACAATTGAAAGTTATTGGTCTAAAAGTAGTCTGTATGATAATAAAATGAAAAATTTGATGTCTCGCAACCGTTTCCAATTATTACTCAAGACATGGCATTTTCATAACAACGAAATAGTAACAGATGATAGATTACAAAAAATTTCTCCTTTGACAAACCTGTTGATACAAAATTTTCAAAAACATGTTGTTCCCAAAGAGAATATATGTATAGACGAATCATTAATACCATTTAGAGGACGGTTGAGTTTTCAGCAATATATTCGTAATAAAAGACATAAATTTGGTATAAAACTATACAAATTATGCATTGAAAAAGGATACACCTATAACTTCCAAATTTATTGTGGCAAGGATAAACTACCAAATCAATCGTCCTCTGAAAATGTAGTACTGACTTTGTCTAATAACCTACTGGATAAGGGACGTACAATTTATACAGATAATTATTACACCAGTATTTCTCTAGCCCATAAATTACAGAACAGAAACACTCACTTTAGTTGGAACTCTGAGAATCAACCGAAAATTAAATCCCAAACATATAATTGATACAAAATTGCAAAAAGGACAAACAGTTGCAGCTGAAAGTAATACAGGAGTGGTGATTCAAAAATAGAAAGACAAACGCGATGTTTATACTCTAAGTACAAAACACACTGCCGAACTCACAGAAGACATCCAAAAGCCAAAAGTTGTAACTGACTACAATAAACATAAAATATACATCGATATGTCTGACCAAATGAAAACATACACCACCTCATTGAGAAAGGGAGTAAAGTGGTATAGAAAGTTAGCAATTGAACTGCTTGTGGGTACTACGTTAGTAAATTCCTATATATTACACCAAGAAGTTTCAAATGAGAAAATGACTATAACAAAATTCAAAGAGAACCTTGTAATAAGCCTAGTAAAGTCCATTTAACAAAACCCTAATCCTAACGACAGTCATTTGTTGAAAGACGTAGGTTCCAGTAATCGTCGAAGGTGTGTTGTTTGTTATGAAAATATTGCTAAAGCTATTATATTAACAAAATTTTGTACCTTTCTGTCACTGAATGCCCAAATGAAACTGTTCTCCACTATATAGATTTTAATCACCACTCAATGTCTTCGTTCTCAGCCTCGGTTATCCTTGTTTTTGTGAAATTCCTTTTTCCAATTATCAGCTTCCACCAATTTAAAATATTTTTCTTCTTAATAGCATTTATATTTATTCTTCTTTTTAATATACCAATATCCAATCACCAAATATATTATATAATTTTAATTTTCAATTAATACTTTCTTCCATTATCCAATCATCATTTATATATAACATAATTTTTAATCTTCAATAATATTCTTCTAATATACTTTCCAATACTATCAAATTTTAATACTAAATCACTGATTATTACATACTTTATACTTTCTTCCTAATCACTAACTGTAACTAACTGTGTCTGTCTTCTTAATAACCAACTGTCTGACTGCTTACTGACTGACTGACCCGCTGACTGACCTCTTGAATCCAAATCACCGAGTATTTATATCTTTTCATTGTTCCAGAATCATCTGGCAAGAAAGCATATTCGAATTGTTCTATATATGAATGTTCTCGAAAAAGTATATCTTCGATCCACAGACATAACCATATTCGAGAAAGTTCTACCGTAAACAAAGGTTAAATTCTGTATTCTAGAGAATTCTGTACTTTTCTATCGAGAATTTTATTGACATTTAGGTTTTTCAGATCAGAATATAAACTTATATGTAATTTAAACAACCTAATTTAATAAACTACACTATTTCAAATCCGAAACTATATGTAAACTAAACATTTCAAACCAATAAATAACCCCACTTCTACATTCGCAACCATCACTTAAAATGTCACTTTCATAGTATGTATATCTGGTTGCCTATGCACATGGCTCACTTAAATATTTTTGTTTTTTTTTTTCCGTGGAATTTATGGCTTTGGCGAGAACCAATTAGCCAGACTATGTTAGATTGAATCATTAATTTGTGTAAAATGTTTCATAGTATCAGACCTGAGCATGATGTATTCATTTGTTTTGTTAGTAATATATAAAATGTGTAAGGTGTTTATATATATATATATATATTTTTTTTTTCGCGCTAGGGCGTCAACCCGGTTCATCCCCTCGGAGGTTTCAGCCCTCTTTGTGTGCTTTACGTTTAGTTTCTTTCGCAGAATTGCATACAAAATTGGTTAGTAATTTTACAGTTTTAGTTTACAGTTTATGTGTTGATGAAGTACATAAAGGATATCATTATTTCCTGAAAAATAATACAATTTAGGTCTATTGGAAGGTTTATCTTGTAGTGAATTAAGTTTTTATATAGTTTATTAATGTTTACATTATTTATTGGACATTCAAGTAAAACATGTACTAATGTACCCATTTTACCACAACTACACAGTGGATCGTCTGTAATTTTCATTTTGTGCTTATAATAAGGTGTTAGTGCATGATTAGCACGTACTCGATTTATTGTGGCGACAAAGTTTCTGTTTGGTATTTTGTGAAACCATGGTTTTCTGGGAATTCTTTGCTGGTGTTTACAAAAGTTTGTTCCGGTTGTTGAAGCGTTGTGTAGGTTTTGCCACATCTCATTTATTTTGTTTCTTTGGTTTAAGAATAGGTCGGACGGGGGTAGTTCAAGATTTAGTTCTTCTCCTGATGTTGGGGCTGTTTTTGCTAAGGTATCTACTATTTCATTACCTGTTATACCTGCGTGTCCCTTTACCCATAGATATATGACGACTTTATTCTTGATGTGGATCTCATTATGTAAATACAGGATATTTGCTTCAATATGATTAACTGATCTATTTATGTTTATGTTTATGTTCAATATGACTTATTTATGTGATCTATGTATGTACTTTTTTAAGTTTATCTACTGCACTTTTGCTGTCCGTACATATTATGAATTTGTCGTGGTTAGAGCCGAGTATGTATTTCATAGCTTGCACAATTGCTGTTAATTCTGCAGTGTATATGGAAGCTTCCTTTGGTAGAATAAATTTTTTGTCAGTATTTTCTTCCACATGGTAAAAGGCACAGCTGGTATATTCTTTTGACTTTGATCCATCAGTGAATATAGAATCATAGTTTGGCCAGTATTTGTTTTTTGTTTCGTTAAACTTTGTTTGATTGAAACTTGCTACTTCTTGACTTTCAAAATAGTAGGTTCTAATTTCACGTGAAAAAATTTGTTCTGGCGAGTAAATTAGAACCGGGGGGAGTTGGTTGGAATAAAGTATATCTGTAATGTCAAGTATTTCTGAGAAAGTTTCTACTATGAGGGGGGTTTTCTTGAAGTGCCAGTATCTATGGGTCAAAACTTGAACTGTTAGTGATTGTATACTATTGAGGTAAGAAGTTTTTTTGGAAATGGTTTTTATCACAAATTTTCTGCTCAATAGTTGTCTTCTTAGTTTAAGAGGAGGTTCCACAGCTTCAGCTTGCATAATATTTATGGGTGTTGACTTAAGATATCCCAGGCAAACTCTTAAGCATTTATTTTGTTGTATCTCGATTTTATTTAGATGTGTATCTGCTGCTGTTCCATAGAGTTGACTTCCATAATCCATCATTGATCGTACCATTGTTTTGTAGAAAAGTAAAGCCGTATTTGGATCTGCTCCCCACTTTGCCCTACAAAAACGCTCTTAAAATATTTATAGAATTACTTGTTTTTTTGATGATTTGGTGGATACAGTCCTTCCATAATAGTTTTCTATCTAGATGTAGGCCAAGATATTTTACAGAGTTGCTAATACGGAGTTTATATTTTCCTATTGTTAATGGTCTTTGATAGTTGTTTCTATTTCTAGAGAAAATACATATATTGGTTTTGGACTCGGATATGGAAAGTCCCATGTTGTCTAGGCATTTTTGGATTTCTATAAATTCATTGTTGATATTTTCTATACATTTGTCCTCTGATTTGTTACTGGTGTAAATAATAACATCATCGGCGTATTGGATAATTTTGGACTTACGTGATATAACATTTTCTATGTCCATTGTGTACAGGCTGTAGAGGATTGGGCTCAAGATACTACCTTGTGGTAATCCAGATCTACATATTCTTGATTCCGAAACTTCTTTATTTATCTTTAAGGAAACTGATCGACTAGAGTAAGCTGATTTTATGAAGTTGGCAAAGGAGGTTGGTAGACCAATATTGATAAGTTTCTCTTCTAGTATATTTATTTGAACATTATCATATGCTGAAGTGATATCCAAAAATGTAGCCAAAGTGTTGTATTTGTGTGTGAATCCTAGATAGATGTCATTTACTAGTATCGTTAGGGGTTCTAAGGAAGATCTTCCCTTTCTAAAAGCATATTGTGAGTCAGGTAATATTTTTTCATTTTCTAGCCAATATTCAAGCCTGTTCTTTATCATTCTTTCCATGGTTTTAAATATACACGATGATAAAGCTATGGGTCTATATGAATCTGCATTTCCGTTCTGTTTTCCAGGTTTTTTGATAGGTACTACGATGTATTCTTTCCACATTGGTGGAAAAGGAATCTTTTTTATCCAAATCGAATTGAACAATTCTAACAGGGCTTTCTTATGGCCTAAGGGCATTTTATGCAACATATTGTATGAAATGTTATCCGCCCCGGGAGATTTATTATTTGTTGATTTAATGCATTGTTCGAGTTCCCATAATTGAAATAGTGATTGTAGAAAAGAAGTGTTTCTATTTACGGTAGCTATTTGTTGAGTAATGTTGTTTTCAACCCATGGGGGCGAGATTTTTGTGTGGAATTCATTTATCCAGTCTTCTTTGGGGTTTATTGGGGGTTTATTTACTTGTTTTCGGTTTTTATATCGTTTTACTTTGTTCCACACTTCTTTAATTGGTGTATTTTGATTTAGATTTTGGCAATAATTAATCCAGCTTTTTTTCTTAGTTTCTTTGAAAGTTTTTTTAGCTACTGCATCAAGTCTTTTATATTCTGTTAGATTATTAAGATTTGGAGCATGTGTGTAGGTTAAGTAAGCTTGTTTTCTTGCTTTAGCAGCTATGTTACAGGTTTCATTCCACCAGTCCTTCGAACAATGATTTCTATTTTGTGTGTTTGATTTTTGTAAGGGAATTGCTTTGTTGGCAGCTTTGTTAATATTGTCGATAATGCCAATTAGTGATGATTTTGGTTCTGTAGCTTCAAGTGTAGCGGTGTATACATCCCAATTAGCAGCCTTGAGTCTCCATATGTTATGTTTTGTCTGTTTAATTTGCGCAAGCGGGCTATTCCTTCCAAATTGTATGTGTATTGGTAAGTGGTTAGAGCCATAAGGTTCTTCTAAAGTAGACCACGTAATTAGGTGCGTCAGATCCTGTGTACAGAGGGTCAAGTCTACAGCTGACTTCTTATTGTTTGCTAATGTAGGTGATCCGTCGTTCAAAATTACTAGGTTGCATTGTTCGATAGCTTCCAAAAGAGTCTTGCCATAGATATCGTCATATCCATCATTCCAAGCCAAACTATGTGCGTTAAAGTCGCCCCCAATTATAAATGGTTTTGGAATTTGTTCCAAAAAGTTGATCC
This sequence comes from Diabrotica undecimpunctata, assembly GCF_040954645.1. NCBI lineage: Eukaryota > Metazoa > Arthropoda > Insecta > Coleoptera > Chrysomelidae > Diabrotica > Diabrotica undecimpunctata. Next base: position 74,309,308 of record NC_092807.1, on the reverse strand, counting down.
ACTGTTGTAATGATATTCTAGTTCTCGGTTTAAAGTATACTGAAACGAAGTAAATTTTTTTATGTATAAATGGAAAATTAACCAAGATACAAGTATGCTCAAAGTTTATTGTAGTTGGAATTGAGACTTCTTGATATATTAAGTCTGATTTTAATAAAATGGCTGAGCCGCCGTACCCGTCGTCCCGGTCACAGCGAATATTGTTGAGGCCTTTAAAATTATAATATTTTCCTGCTTTAAACCATGTTTCCGATAGAAGTGCAACGGAGTAGTTGCCCCTATCTAGTAGATATTCTAGGTTAGTTTTATTAGAAACTGCTGAACGGCAGTTCCATTGAAGAATATTTATTGAATGGTTGGGGTCTGAGAATGTGATGACGTGTTTCCATTTATAGTTAATTTGACTAAGTTTTCGAGTTCTTCCTTATTTATATTTATACTTTTTGTTACTAAAACTTTTGTGACAATTTCTATAACTAATTCTAATATTGAATTTATCATGCTCAGGTCTGAAGGAGATGCAACTGAATTATTATTAATATTTCCTTTATAGTTAATACTGTCTAATATTCCTCCCTTAGGTAATTGAGATCTAGGGGAAGCTATAATTTCATTATGCAAAATTAATGTTGGATCTGGACTATTTGGTCTCTGTCTTTTAAATGTTCTAGAATTTGTATTATTTGAATTATTATAAAATATGTTATTTGTTGACATTTGGTTAATTGAATTTGATGGGAGCTGGGTGGGTGTATAATTATTGGGATTTAATGGAGGGAAAGTTTTGAGGCAGGAAATGTTTGTAGTTTGTTCCGTATTAATGGTTGTTGCTTTTGCATAGGAGTTCCTGGGAAACTGCCTGTTGGCGTCTTGATAACTAATATTACTGGAAGACATAGCGTCTTTTACAAGTTTTTGACGTTGAAATTCCTGACACGCGCTCAAATTTGTAGTAAAATGATTCCCTGAACAACTAAAACATTTTGGAGTTATATCGGTCGTTTTACACTCTTTTGAGTTGTGTGATTCCTGACATTTTTCGCACCTAGCCCTGCTCTTACATTGTCCCCCTGTATGTCCAAATCTTAGACAATTAAAGCATAATAGCACCTTTTGTTTATATGGCTCGACTTCCTTTAGTACCTTGTTGATTGTTACATATTTTGGTAGTACCTGTGACCTAAAACTAACTACACATGTTTTTGTTGGAATATATTGGGTACCTTTTTCATCTACTTGCCTCCTATTTAATCTTTTGACTTGAATGACTTCAAATTTACAGTGTAAATCGTACATTTTGATTCTGTCTTTAACATACTCTACTGAAAATTCTGTGGAAATATCTCTTATTACGCCCTGTCTAATTACAAGAAACTTAGGAATGTATATGTCTAAATTATTTTTTGTAAATATTGCTTCATTTTTTTTAGATATGATATAGTTGGCCGATTTATAATCTTTAAATTTTATACGTATTTTATTTCTCCCTACTGCGTCAATGCTCACAATGTTTTCATCAATTTCTTTGAAATTTGTGATAATAATGTCACCCATCCTTAAAGCGTTTAACCTGCCTTTAAAATCGGGTGAATTATTTTCCAAATACACGTAATGAGGTCCCAAGTCGTTTTGTCGGTAAAGAAATTCCTCCCTTTTTGTTCCTACTTCTTTGTTTATGGTATTTGTTATTGAAGTGTGTACTAACTACCACGACGAATGAAAGCTGTATTGATTTACAATATTATAATTATTAAAAAAAAACTTTTTACACTTATTATATGCTAATTTCTTAAAAATGCCCTCACATAAGTAATTTTTATAATATTCCCTAGTATATAACTTATTAAAATAACCAAATACTTTTTATATCTAATATTATCTGGTATATAACTTATAAATTAATTTTTTAAACACTATTTTTCCTCCTCCTACGTCCAATATCATTTCAATACCCCAAAATTAATTTTAAAAGAAATAATTCACTTATTATTTTTTTAAATATTAATTTTCTTATCCACATACCTTAGTAAATATAATAAATTTAATAATTCAATTTTTTTATTTAAAATTTGTTCTATTAAATACATCCCTGTTGTCTGTCTATGTCAAACTGTCATGTCAAACGGAAGTTTTTGTGTTTACATTTTACAATGAATAAAGATAATCTAAGTGTCTATATTGTGTTATGTTTATTTATAGACAAAATCTAGGAATTATTTCCATTCAAAAGGCTTTCATCCATATGAATTGGTAAGTTTTACACTTTATCATATTATCTTTAGAAAGACATTTTTAGAATCAATTTTGTATCTAACCCCAAATTATGATTTTTAGGGCACAAACAATTTCCATATTTTCACATCACAATTTTCACAACAATGAAATCTACCATCAATATGAAATGGGTCTATCAGTGAACTGTTAGTGTTGTTATTATTTACTGCTATTAGTGTTAAAAATATAGAAGACATTATTCAATCTCCTCATAATATTTAAAAATGTCATTGATATGAAACATGCCACTTAGTCTATTATCTGCATCTATCAACACATAACTATTTAGTCCATTCTGATTTTCAATTCTATATGGACCTTCAAACATTGGTTGTAATTTCTTACAACGGTTTTCTCCAGCATTACTCTTTCTAAGTGAACGAATTAACACTTGGTCTCCTTTTTGAAATGTGATTGGTTTTTTTTATTTTTTGATTTTGTCTTCTGATATATTTTTCAGCTTTCCTCCTAATTTGGTTATTCACTTTCTGCATTACTTGTTCTAACATATCCTGATTATATTCACTAATCCATTTTCTGTTTCCTATATGGCCAAACATTAAATATTCTGGTACTTCCTCTGTATTTAAATTATGTGTATTATTTAAAAAATATTCTACTTGTAGTATAAGTTGCTGCCATGTTTCATGTTGATCCTGACATACTATCCTTAAATATTTTATAATTTCTTTAATATATCTTTCTGCAGGATTTGCCTGAGGATGTCTGATACTTTTTCTCACAAAATGACCGAAATTTTTGGTTGTTAAAATATGTAGCATTATCTATTATGCAATTTCTAAATTTCTTCGAAAAATTGATTAATATATAATTTCAATGTTTTAACATTTGATCTTGAGCAGGGATATAGTTTAATAAATTTTATATATAAATCAACTATCACTAGTATATGCTTTTTTCCTGTTGGACTTGGAACTAAATTTGAGATGAAATCCATGGAAACTGTATTTAGTTTTTCATATAGAACATTAGATCTATATGTGTTCTGGTTTTTGAAATTCTTTTCTTTGTTTATTTGACATATTTGGCATTGGGTAGTAATTTCTTTTGCTATACTTATGTCATTCTTTGCAAAATAATTGTCCCTAAATAGCATCCATAGCTTTCTTGAACCAATATGCATGTAATTGTTATGTAAATTTTTCAATACTTTCCTTGCCAAAGTTCTAGTTATTACATATACTTCTATGCCATTTATTATTTTATAATAAACTCCATCTTTCTTAAGGACTTTTTGTTTTTCACTAAAATTGATCTGATCTCTTATAATTTCTTCTTTAGAATATAATCCAGTGCTTTCTACTAACTGATTTAATCCAATTTTTATTGTTCGCTGCCCTTTTTGTGATGTATTTTCTAACCTTGATAAAGCATCTGCCACTATGTTGGATTTTCCAGAAATGTATTTGATTTCAAAGCTATATTCACTCAGTATTAGACTCCACCGATGTACTCTACTGTTTCCATATTTGTTATTTAATATAGATGTTAAAGCTTGGTGATCTGTTTCTATAGTAAATTCATTACCCTACAAATAAATTTTTAATTTAGTGACACAGTGTATGAAACTTGCTAGTTCTAATTCTGAAACTGAGTAACCCTTTTCATGTGGCTTTATAATTCTTGAAATGAATTGTATTGGGTATTCGACCCCATCATGTATTTGTAATAATACCCCTGAAAATCTCTCTATGGATGCATCTGTTCTTAATATGAATGGTTTTGTGTATTCAGGATGGTATATTTTTAAATTTGAAAGAAAAATGTTTGTGATTTCTCAGCAGTTCAAGTAATGGAATTTCTTTTATACTTAGGTCTGGTATCACCCTTTTATAATAATTAATTATTCTAATACTTCTTAATCAGTACTTAATCAGTAGACCCATTTGTACCTTTCGGTGTTGGGCCGTTTAAAATACAATTCATTAGATTACACTATTTGACGGTCTTCTGAGGTGTCCTAGCTCTTAACGAACTTTCTCCATTCCTTCCTATTGGATGCCATCTGTGTTGCTTCCTGCCAATTCTTACCCTTACTCTGTAGTATCTGCGAGATGTCACTGTTCCATTCTTTAATGGGTCTTCCTCTTCTGTTCTTCCCTATTGGTTTGGCGTCCCACACTCTTTTAACTTGTCTATTATTGTCCATCCGGGTTAGATGTCCGAACCATGCCAATTTTTTCTCTTTGATTGACTCGAGTATCGGTTTGATTTTGAGTCTTTCTCTTATTTCTTCATTTCTGATTCTATCAGTTCTTTTTACTCCTATCGTTCTTCTGAGGTATTTCATCTCTGCTGCCTGAATTCTGCTCTGATGTCTTTTGTTTAATATCCAATTTTCTGCTCCATGTCACTGTAGGTCTATATATTGTTTTGTATATTGTCATCTTGGTCTTTGTTGATATTTCTTTGTTATTAAGGAATCCTCTATTTAGTGCTTGGAATAGTTTTCCTGTGTTTTCCATTCTGTTGTTAAGGTCATCCTCGATGTCTCCTTTGTTGTTGATTACTGTTCCTAAGTATTTGTATGAATTTGTCTGTATTATTTTTTGTTGGTCTATCATTACTTCTATTTGATCTTCCGTCCCTTGTTTCCTTGATATTTTCATTATTTGAGTCTTCTCTTTGTTTACGTTTAAGTTGTATTTGCTTGCTTCTAGGTTCCATTTCTCTAAGTTATATTTCAGTTTTTCTGCAGTTTCCGCAATTAATACTATGTTGTCTGCAAATATACACATCTCAGCATTTATCATTTGCATTCTGTTCCAACCGATGCAGTATTTCCTGAATGTTTTCTTACATTCTTTCACTATCTCATCTATTACATTTATGAATAGTACTGGGCTGAGACTTCCCCCTTGTCTAACTCCTTGGGTTGTTTCAAATGGTTCTGACTGTATATTTAACATTCTTACTGTATTTGTTGTTTTCATGTATATACTCTTTGTTGCTTCTATCAGTTCTTCACTTACTTGTTTCTTCTTTAGACTTTCCCATATATCTTTTCTTTTGACCGAGTCGAATGCTTTTTCCATGTCTATAAAACTCAGATGTATTTCTTTATTTTTCTTTAAGGCTTTTTCTATTACTTGTTGCATGGTGAATATATGGTCTTGTGTGTTGTGTCCTTTCCTGAATCCACTTTGTACATCCTCTAATTTATGTTCTATTTCTTTTCTGATTTTCCTTTCTATTATGGTTTCGTATACTTTTGCTGCTACACATAGTAGTGATATACCTCTATAGTTCCTACAGTCTCTTGTGTTTCCTTTCTTGTATATAGGTATAATTACTGCATTTGTCCATTCTCTGGGTATTACTTTTCTCTTCCATATTAGGTTATATATGTATAACAATTTTTCTTTTGATTTTACTCCTATATATTTCATCATTTCTGGTGCTACTTCATCGCTTCCTGGTGCTTTTCCAATCTTTATCTTTCTTATTGCTTCTTCCAGTTCTTCTTTTTCTATAGTTTTTATATTTTCCGTGTTTTTCATGGATACTCTCCTGTTGTGACTTTCCTTCTCCATTGTATTCGCTTGATTTCCATTCAGTATCAGCTGAAAATGTTCCCTCCATCTTTCCATTATTGTCTTATCGTCGTTTATTATTGTTCCTTCCTTGTTCATTATTTGTTTCAGTTTGGTTTCTTTGTTGCTTCTTAGGTTTTTCAGTGTTCTGTAAAATAATTTTACGTTTTCTGTGCTGTTTTCTTCCATTTTTTCCCCGAATTTTTCCCAACTTTTCTTTTTCTCTTTCTTAACTATCTCTTTAACTTTTGTTCTTTGTCTCTTATAATTTTCATATTTTTGTTGTGTTTTGTCTTGGATGTATTCTTTCCATAATTTCTTCTTTTCTTTTATTTCTCTTTTCACTTCATCGTTCCACCAAGATGTTCGTTTTCCTCTGTTGTTATTTCTTGTGGTTCCACATATTGATTTAGCTGTTTTTATCATCGCATTTTAAAATTTTCCCCATTCTTCTTCTATTGTTTCTGTTATTTCATGTTCATTATCCATCTCTTTCTCTAGTCCTTCTGAGTATCTTATTCTCGTTGTTTCTTCCCTTAGTTTATAAATTTTTATTATTTCTTTGTGTTTTCTGTTTATGTTCTCATTTCTTTTTATTTCATTTCTTTTGCTTTTGAATGTGGTTTCTAGTAGATAGTGGTCACTACCAATTTCATAACTTCTTTTTACCCTTACGTCTCTTATCCAGTTCTTCTCTGTTTTTTGCACTATAGTATAGTCTATAATTGATTGTTCGTCTCTTGATTTGACTTCTCTTGTGATCTTGTGTATCCTGTTATGTTGGAAGTGTGTGTTCATAATCACCAGGTTATTGTCTAGACAGAATTCGAGTAGTAATTTTCCATTTTTGTTTAGTTTGTCCTCCCCATAAGGTCCGATGACATTGTTCCATTTTTCTGTTTCTTTCCCAACTCTACTGTTCATGTCTCCTGTGATCACAATTGTCTCTGTACAATCATTTATCACTTCTTGTAATTTGTCCCAGAATTCATTCTTTTCGTTTTTTGTTGCGTCTTCATCTGGTCCATAACATATAATTAGGTTTGTATTGGTTTCCTCTGTATCCATATCTATGTCTACTCTTAGTATACGTTCGTTGTAATATATCCAATTTTTTATTTTGTTGATACTCTCCTTCTTTATCATGCACGCTACTCCTGCCTGAGCTCTCTTCGTTTCTTCCACTCCACTGTATATTAGTAACATTCCGTTTTCTAATATTATTGATCCTTTTCCTTTTTTCTTTGTCTCTGTTATAGCTACTATTTCAATGTTCTTATCTCTAATTTCTTCCCCCAGTTCTATTTCCTTCCCATTTATACCTCTCACATTCCATTATGCCATTTTCCAAATTGTTTTGTTCTTTTCTGTGTTTAAGTTGTACTTCAATTTATTTTTACTCCCGTTTGTGTTATTATCTTTAGATCTGCTCATGTCCCTGTTCTGTGCCTGTTTTGTTTCTCGGTCCGTTATTGTGTTTTCTTCAGCTAGTTTTTTGAACTAGTTGGTTCTGTATTGTATGTTATTTTTTCTATCTGGCTTGTTTTTTGATTCCATTTCCACTTAATGCCTTCAATAATTATGAAACCATATCCAATTTTTGTCCTTTTTCCATTAGTCTTTTCATCTGCTGCTATCTTCCTAAGATTTCTTTGTATCTCTATCTCTTTTAATGTTAGGTCACATTCTATATATACTCTATGTTGCTTATAGTTTATTAGTTTACCCTTGGCTTTCAGTATTTTCATTTTATCTTCGAATTTTTTACATTCGATAACACACATTGTTTCATTTATCTTTTGTACCCTATTTATTTCTGATTTTACTCCCATTTTTGTTTCTATGAAGTTCTCCAGTTGCTCTGCTTCTATTGTGTCTATTGGTAAGCCTCTCATAATTAGGTTATTTTTCTTCTTTTCTTTCTGACATGCTTCCAATGCTATTTCTATTTTATCTATTTTTTGTTTCATCGCTGTCATTTCTTTCTTTAGATTTTCATTTTCTCTTATTATTTCTTTCATTTGCAATTTGTATTCACTATTTTCCTTCCTAATTTCTTTTAGTTCCTCAATCATATTACCCATTGTATTTTTTATCTCTTCCAGGTCATTGTTTTTCTGTTTATTATCGCTTGCTATTTGTCTCATTAGTTCCATCATTTCGTTCTGGCTGCTGGTTTCATTCGTTGTTGGTTTCGACCTGTCTGGCGTTCGGCTCACTTTTCTGCTCCTGCTAAATATATCTATCTCCTCTTTGCTTTTTCTTTTACCATCTTCATCAATCTTACCATCCGCCATTTTTCTTCTTATTCAAGTAATTAAAGTATTTATAAATATATATATTATAAATAACGGTTACGGATCTCGACAAGCGCCGCGCCTACCTCTACAGTTAAATCTTATCAATTATTCTCGATCCTAATCAGTTTCGACTTCTACCACTTGTAAATACAAAAATACAATCAATATCAAAACAGCAAATAAATTCAGCCTTTATAATTCTGTATAGTTTTACCGAAACCTGAATAACAGACCTATTGTTTTTGTTGATAATTATTATTGTTTATCGTTCTTAATCACCCGTCCAGCGTAAAAAGCTCAACTCGTTTCGACCACTCAGAAGTTTCACTTTTATCCGTAGGGCAATTAAAACTAACTATCAATTTATTACAGTTCAAAATCAGATAACTGATTATTTACTTACATAAAGGTCCCTTTCAAACACACTTTACACTAACTTGCATGCAGATTACACTCGAAACCACCCAAAATTGGAATTTAATTTCGGAGGGACACTACACACGTCCTACTAGTCTGACCGCCAATCAATCAATCCCATTATTCTAATAAATCCTCTTAAAGTTCTTAAATTGTGTGGTGTTTTATATTCCTGAATGACCTGTGTCCCTTCTGGATCCATTTCGATTCCCTTAGTGTTAAGTTTATAACCTAGATATATTACTTCTTTTTGAAAAAATGTACATTTTTCTTGATTTATTTTTAGTCCAACTTTGTCTAATCTGTTGATTATAATTTTTAGGTGTTTCTCATGATCTTCAGCCGTTTTAGAAAAACTGAATATATCATCAATGTAGTGAATTACAAAATGTTCATATTGATCCAAAATATCATGAAGACATCTACATAGAGCACTGCAAGATGATAGAAGTCCAAATGGTACTACTTTGAATTGATATACTACTCCATCTATCTGAAATCCCGTATACTGTCTACTTTTTTTTCTAGAGGTATTAACCAGAAACTATGCTATAAATAGATTTTAGTGAAAAATGACATCCCTGTAATTCTTCCTAGTATTCCATCTATACTCATTGGTGCTTCAAATTGCTTTTCAGTAATCTTGTTAATATTCCTTGCATCCAAACATAACCTGATTTCACCTGATCTTTTACGTACTACTACTATAGGGTTTATGAAATTTGTATCTGCCTTCTCAATGATTCCATCTTCTAACATATTATTAATCGTTCTGTTTACTTCTTCTCTGCATTTATATGGTATTGGGTATGATTTTGTTTTAAAATCTTTTTCTTCTTAACTTTTATACTATGGATATAATTTTGTGCAATTCTATTTTTTTTATTGACAAGTCCCTTGTGTTGCTGCAATATGGAAACGACTATTGATTTATATTCTTCAGGGCAATTAACTTTTATCACATCTTCTTTACAAATAAAATTATTCTTCATTATGTACTCATATTCCTTGCTTCCAATTTTACGCACTCCACCTCGTAGGCATCCATCTGCTTAAAATTACCATTCCTTAAATATTCACTACAATTATTCTTTACATTCTTTTGGGGCATTTCCCTATCATCAAAATACATTTCTTCTTCATAAACATTATTACTTTCTTTTAACAATATCCTATCAACTCTTATTCCTTCTTCCACCTCATCTTTCTGCATAAACTTAATTATTTGCCCTTCCAAAGTTACCATTTTATTTTCAAAATCTATCTTTACTTTCTTCTTTTCCAATTCGTCATTTCCCATTAATATATCAACACATAAATCCTTGACAATAAATCCTTGCATATTAATTTCTTTATTAAGAATATTAATTTTAAAATTGGCTAGTTTATTAATTGGATAGTTTTAAGGTATTAAAAATAAAATTCTCCGAGACTAAAGTACTTTCTGAACCAGTATCTATCATAATTTTAATCATTTTATTTTTGGCCAAAGCATTTATATAAATTAAATTAATAGATTCAATAATTTTATCTTCATCTAAAGAAATAAATTCAGAAGGTTTTTCATAATAGCAATGGCCCAACTTGTAAATCAGAAAGTTTACTGAACAAAATTTTGATTGTTAGAATTGTCAGATTGTATCTGACCACTTGGATCTGATGTCCTATGTCTTTCCCTACTATGACTTCTACTAACATTTTCTTGCCTTGTACTATTTCGTTCCCTGTCTTCGCAGCTTCTATTCCTTCGTACATAATTTACCTGTCTGTTGTAATTAGGTCGTTCTGTATTTCTTCTATTGTTAAAATCTTGTCTATTATTATTAGTATTGTTATTAAAATGTTGTCTATTATAACTCGTATTGTTATTAAAATTCTGTCTGTTTTGATTATTGTTATTATTATTGAAATTTTGTAAATTATCACCATATCTAGTATTATTGTATGATTGTCTATATTGTTGATTATCATTCTTATTATATTGAAAGTTACTATTGTTTTTTCTGTTGTTGTTATTATTACTTGTCATATTACCTCCTTGTATTCTTTGAATAAAATTAATAAAACTCTCTATTGTTTGAATATTTTGTACAGTTACTGTTTGCACAACATCAGCATCAAAATGTCTAGATACATTTAAGACTGTTTCATCCTCTCTAAGTGGTGGTTCTAAATATTTTGCAACCGTTATCAGTTTTAATGCATAATCTACCATATTTGATTTTAAATTGTGATTATACTTTCCAAAATATAGAATTTCTCTAAATTTGGCTTGCTCTAGTTCACCCCAATAATAATTTAAAAATTTATTTTCAAATGTTTGAAGATTATCTAAATCATTTTCAATACTGGCAAACCAAGTTGCAGCATTATCACTTAGTGTCATTCTAATATAATCTTTAATATCATTAATATTATTCTTCTTCTTCTTTAGATGCAAATCCACTAATGGATGTTAGCGATCACATTTTCCATTAATTCTCTATTTCTTGCAATATGTATCAGAGATTGTATGTCGTTAATCCCTGTCCATTGCCTTATGTTTCGGAGCCAGGACATTTTCTTGCGTCCCATTCCTCTCTTGCCTTCAATTTTACCCTCGATTATAAGTTGGAGGAACTGGTATTTTTCATTTCGCATGATGTGACCTAGATACGCCGTTTTTCTTTTCTTGATGGTTTCGAAAAGTTGGCGTTCTTGGTTTATTCTTTTAAGGACATCTACATTTGTGATTTTCGCTGTCCATGGTATTTTTAGGATACGGCGATAGAGCCACATTTCGAAAGCTTCTAATCTGTTTATATCCCTCGTTTTGAGTGTCCAGCCCTCTACGCCATGTAGCAGCACTGACCACACGTAGCACTTAGTAAACCTTAGTCTCAGTTGAAGATCGAACTCTGAACAAGTCAGTACCTTCTTGAATTTTACGAAAGCTTGTCGAGCTTGCTCAATGCGACATTTTACTTCACTAATATTATTCACTAATCTTAATTTATGTTTTAAACTATTTATGTATACTCTAGGATGCAGATTTTTTATATTACCAGAGAATTTAATCCCAGTCTCATTTGTTAAATTTAAGTAAGGTCTCCCTATGTCTCTCATTTGTGAAATATCATCTATTCTCTGTTCCACATTTCTTATTTGATTACTATTTATTTGGATATTTTGTTGTATATCGTCTAATTTTTCTTCCGTAGTCATTCCGTATATTTTTTATTTCATTTGCTACTTTTTTCTCTGCAGCTTCAAGTTTTTTATCCATTTGTTTTTCTATTTGTTTTACAATTTTATTATTATTATCTTCTATTTTCTTTTCTAATTTTCTATAATTCTCTTCCAATTTCTGTTCCATTTTTTTCATGTCTTCTTTGACTTCTTTTGAATTCTCTTCCAATTTTTGCATCTCTTCTTTGATTTCTTTTGAATTCTCTTCCATTTTTTTGTATTCTCTTCCATTTTCTGTTCCATTTTTTCATGTCTTCTTTTAGTTCTTTTGAATTCTCTTCCATTTTTTTCGTATTCTCTTCTATTGTCTTGTTCATCTGCATCATTAATGACATCAAAGCTGCCATATTGACATTTTCCTCTCTTTCTGAATTCATTTCTGCAGTATCTTGTGGAACTTGAACTAAAATCTCCTCTTGTAGAGGTTGTATTTCTACTTCCACATCTTCTTCATTCTTTTTGCTTCTTGTACCTTTCTTTCCTTGAGACATTTTGAGACTTTACTTGTTCGAATAGAATTAAAAATAAAATCTATGATTTTTTTTTCTAATGAAAATTAATTTAATTATATGAGAGCACTTATCTTCCCAAACTAATTCTTTTAAATAGAGAGCCCCACGTTGGGCGCCAAATTGTGATGATGTATTGTTTGTGAATGATGTTTTAATGAGCAATGAGTGTTTTTTAATAATATATATATATATATATATATATATATATATATATATATAGAGAGAGAGAAAAGAAATTTAATCTTTGTAGATTAGTTAAATAGTAAACTCTTAAATATTGGGGAAATCTGCAAGAAAGACTCTAATGTGTATCAATTGTTTCGCCGAACGTTTTCGCCAAAGAGAATTAATTTGGCTTCTTCAGGGCTGAAAGAGAATAAATTATAATTAGCTACCATATATTATCTATTAAAACATTATTGATCTTACCGTAACTTAGAATTGTAGAGTTAGAATATTAAAAAACTTAGCTAGTAACATAGTGGTGTTTTTTGTTACTATGTGCAAAAAAAGTTTTTTTTAAGGTTTGAAATGTATGGTAGCTTTGAACTTGTAAAGGCTTACCCAAGGTTAATCGAAAAACCCAATGTAACTACATTTAAAAGGAGGTAATTCTTTGAATTGTCGGCAATAACTAAATTTTTGATTTTTAGATAGTTTAAAAGTGAGGTTCTGTTTTAGCCAGAACGCAAGCGCTGACAACTTCATTGTTCTTATGAATCTTTATGTCGTTAAGGTTCATTGGTAAAAAACGAATGAATTTAAATCCCAGTATAGGGAATCAAAATAATATTTCCCTATACTGGGATTTAAATTCATTCGTTTTTTACCAATGAACCTTAACGACATAAAGATTCATAAGAACAATGAAGTTGTCAGCGCTTGCGTTCTGGCTAAAACAGAACCTCACTTTTAAACTATCTAAAAATCAAAAATTTAGTTATTTCCGACAATTCAAAGAATTACCTCCTTTTAAATGTAGTTACATTGGGTTTTTCGATTAACCTTGGGTAAGCCTTTACGTGTCAAAATCAAAGCTACCATACATTTCAAACCTTAAAAAAAACTTTTTTTGCACATAGTAACAAAAAACACCACTATGTTACTAGCTAAGTTTTTTAATATTCTAACTCTACAATTCTAAGTTACGGTAAGATCAATAATGTTTTAATAGATAATATATGGTAGCTAATTATAATTTATTCTCTTTCAGCCCTGAAGAAGCCAAATTAATTCTCTTTGGCGAAAAAGTTCGGCGAAACAATTGATACACATTAGAGTCTTTCTTGCAGATTTCCCCAATATTTAAGAGTTTACTATATATATATATATATATATATATATATATATATATATATATATATATATATATATATATATATATATATATATATATATATATATATATATATATATATGTATATATAGGGTTTTTATCGCGGTTCTCAAAGAATTAGTTTGTAAGCACTTTTTGGAATTATCTTTATTATATCTATTATGAAACACACATACATATTTAACATAGCCAAACTAATTAAATTATATAGACATTGTAAATTTTAAACAAACTATCTTTAAAATTGAAATTGTTATGACACTAACTAAATTATATTAACAAAATTTTGTACCTTTCTGTCACTGAATGCCTAAATGAAACTGTTCTCCACTATATAGATTTTAATAACCACTCAATGTCTTCGTTCTCAGCCTCAGTTATCCTTGTTTTTGTGAAATTCATTTTTTAAATTATGAGCTTCCACCAATTTAAAATATTTTTCTTCTTAATAGCATTTATATTTATTCTACTTTTTAATATACCAATATCCAATCACCAAATATATTATATAATTTTAATTTTCAATTAATACTTTCTTCCATTATCCAATCATCATTTATATATAACATAATTTTTAATCTTCAATAATATTCTTCTAATATACTTTCCAATACTATCAAATTTTAATACTAAATCACTGATTATGGCATACTTTATACTTTCTTCCTAATCACTAACTGTAACTAACTGTGACTGTCTTCTTAATAACCAATTGTCTGACTGCTTACTGACTGACTGACCCGCTGACTGACCTCTTGAATCCAAATCACCGAGTATTTATATCTTTTCATTGTTCCAGAACCATCTGGCAAGAAATCATATTCGAATTGTTCTATATATGAATGTTCTCGAAAAAGTATATCTTCGATCCACAGACATAACCATATTCGAGAAAGTTCTACCGTAAACAAAGGTTAAATTCTGTATTCTAGAGAATTCTTTACTTTTCTATCGAGAATTTTATTGACATTTAGGCTTTTCAGATCAGAATATAAACTTATATGTAATTTAAACAACCTAAATTAATAAACTACACTATTTCAAATCCGAAACTATATATAAACTAAACATTTCAAACCAATAAATAACCCCACTTCTACATTCGCAACCATCACTTAAAATGTCACTTTCAGAGTATGTATATCTGGTTGCCTATGCACATGGCTAACTTAAATATATTTACAATATTATAATTATAAAAAAAAAACTTTTTACACTTATTATATGCTAATTTCTTAAAAGTGCCCTCACATAAATAATTTTTATAATATTCCCTAGTATATAACTTATTAAAATAACCAAATACTTTTTATATCTAATATTATCTAGTATATAACTTATAAATTAATTAATTTTTTAAACACTATTTTTCCTCCTCCTACGTCCAATATCATTTCAATATATATATATATATATATATATATATATATATATATATATATATATATATATATATATATATATATATATATATTGAAAGGATATATAATATAGGAGAAAGAAAAATAGTGATTAAAAATAATTTATAAGTTACACACTAGATAATGTTATATATAAAAAGTATTTGGTTATTTTAATAAGTTATATACTATAAAAATTATTTATGTGAGGGCATTTTAAAGAAATTAGCATATAATAAGTGTAAAAAGTTTTTTTTTAATAATTATAATATTGTAAATATATTTAAGTGAGCCATGTACATAGGCAACCAAATATACCATGAATAAATGACAGACAGAAATAATGGTTGCGAATATAAAGTGGGGTTATTTGTTAATTTAAAATGTTTAGTTTATATATAGTTACGGATTTGAAGTAGTGTAATTTGTTAATTTAGGTTGTTTAAACTACATATAAGTTTATATTCTGATCTAAAAAGGCTAAATGTCAATAAAATTCTCGATAGAAAAGTAAAGAATGCTCTAGAACACAGAATTTAACCTTTGTTTACGGTAGAACCTTCGCGAATGGTGATGTCTGTGAAATGGACATAACCAGAACATATACTTTTTCGAGAACATTCATATATAGAACAATTCGAATATTATTTCTTGCCAGATGATTCTGGAATAATGAAAAGATATAAATACTCGGTGATTTGGATTCAAAATGGCCAGTCAGTTACTATGAAGTCAGTATAGGGTCAGACAGTTAGTTAATAAGAAGACAAGACGCAGTTAGTGAAGTCAGTAAGTTCAAGATTAATCAGTCAGAATTAGGAAAAAAGTATAAAGTATGCCATAATCAGTGATTTAGTATTAAAATTTGATAGTAACGGAAAGTATATTAGAAGAATATTATTGAAGATTAAAAATTATGTTATGTATAAATGGTGATTGGATAATGGAAGAAAGTATTAATTGAAAATTAAAATTATATAATATACACTCGCGATCATAAAATCCGGGTCATCTTGAAAATTTCAAGTTTCTTCAATATTTTTGCCTCTGGTGCAGTAATAACCTTTTTTTGGCTAATGTATTTTTTATTTGTCATCAATGTTTGTTTTGAAAGAAAAAAAAAATGGTTTTTTATTGTTTTTATTGAAAAAAACAGAAAACAAATCAAATTGTTGATAAAACAGACATACGAAAAAATATGGAAAATACAGAACGTGGTAAAAAATCAGTGAAATTTCAATGACCAATATCGTGTATTGCCTCCCCTTGCTCTAATAACCTCTTGCAGACGACGGGGCATACTCTCAATTTTTCTTCGGATTACATGTTGTGGTATGTTATTCCACTCACTCACTAACAGATCCTTAAGCTCCTGTGCGTTGTTAGGAGGAGGTGTATGGGTTTGAATACGTTTTTTTTAAATCGTCCCAGAGATGTTCGATGGGATTCAGGTCCGGAGACCTAGCTGGCCAGGCTACCCTCGTAATTCCAACTTCGTCCAAGCATTACATATTGATCCTGGCAACGTGCGATCGCACGTTGTCCTACATAAAAACGGCGTTTTCTCCAAGCCCTGCCATGTTGGGCATAACATGTTCTTCCGGAATCTCCGTAATGTACCTTCGTGCAGTTAGGGACCCATTTTCGATGAAGGGTAATTCTGTGTGGAAGTCGGAAGATATACCTACCCAAGCCATGACCGAGCCTCCACCAAATGGCATTCTTGGAGCAATGCAAGCTTGTGAAAATCGTTCACCGGTTCTCCTCCAAACTCTTACACGTCCATCGGATCCAGTTAGGTAGAAACGGGATTCATCTGAGAATAACACTTTGCTACAATCGTTAATTCCCCAACGCGCGTATTGTCGAGTAAAAGCTAGTCGTGCAACTCGAGGCACCCGGCGACGTGGCGGTCCTCTAGCCATTACCCGAGAAGATAGTCAAGAAGAACGAAGTCTTCTTCTGGCTGTTGCAACACTAAAATTGCAATTTCGTACTTTCTCTAGACGATTTTGATGCATAACCGCTGTTGAGGTCCGGTTTCGTAAAGACTGAAACACAAGGAAACGGTCATCTAGTACCGTGGTCGTTGTTCTTTGTCCAGAGCCAGGTCGCCTGGTTAGCAAACTTGCCTACTGAAAGCGTTGAAGCACTCGTTGAACCGTAGAAAGGCTTACGCCAACAGTTCTTGCGACTTGCCGTTGAGGTCTTCCATAAGTGCAACAATTTGTGCCGTTTCAACAGTCAAAGGCATTTTGGTCAAAAAATAAACACTAATAATGATACTAATAAACACTAATGGTGGCAATAATAAACGTTTGTCCGTTGCATTTGAACAGAAAGTCGAAGCACAAACGAGACATTTAAAACAAGCGGAGTTTCCGCTACAGGTAGCGTTCATTTTGGGAAGTGTGTACTTTACCGCGAAATTGGTACTATTGGAATTCTTTGTTACAAAGGAAACCGCAACAATTCTCAGAAACATGCATTAGTTTGTATTTGTGTTCTTATTATTTACGATAAAGCTTGTTAAAAATGAAATATCGGTGATTTTCAAGGTGACCCGGATTTTATGATCGCGAGTGTATTTGGTGATTGGATATTGGTATATTAAAAAGAAGAATAAATATAAATGCTATTAAGAAGAAAATATTTTAAATTGGTGGAAGCTGATAATTGGAAAAAGGAATTTCACAAAAACAAGGATAACCGAGGCTGAGAACGAAGACATTGAGTGGTGATTAAAATCTATATAGTGGAGAACAGTTCATTTAGGCATTCAGTGACAGAAAGGTACAAAATTTTGTTAATATAATTTAGTTAGTGTCATAACAATTTCAATTTTAAAGATAGTTTGTTTAAAATTTACATTGTCTATATAATTTAATTAAGTTTCATAAGAATTTCAATTTAAAGATAGTTTATTTTAAATTTACATTGGCTATGTTAAATATATATATGTGTGTTTCATAATAGATATAATCTAGATAATTTCAAAAAGTGCTTACAAACTAATTCTTTGAGAACCGCGATAAAAACCCTATATATATTATTAAAAAACACTCATTGCTCATTAAAACATCATTCACAAACAATACATCATCACAATATATATATATATATATATATATATATATATATATATATATATATATATATATATATATATACCGGTATTTAGGCGCCACGCCCTTCCAGTAGGGATCTATGGAGGAGTACCACCGAGCCACAAGTCCTTATCTCTTGCCGTACTGCTCCACCATAGGCCGATCAGACACCAGCATATTCTAGTCTAAGCCGCGGATTCGTTTTAGAATTTTAAACTGCTGCGTTAGCCTTTTTTATTTTTCTGTACACCGAGCCGGAGCTTAAACCCACATCCACTGAACCATTCGACAGTGAAGAAAATGAGAATCGGCCGCCTGACCCGCTTGGCTATCTGACCGAAGGTTTTAATTTACTATAATAAATACCAATCATTGATACGATCCATCATTGACTACGAATGTTGTTTATACGGATCTTCGAATAATACCAACTTAAAAAAATTGATAGAGTTCAATATAAATGTCTTAGAATACTGGCAGAATGTAATGAAGTTCCTTTGGATTTACGCCGTCAGTTATTATCGCAAAAATATTTGTTAAAACTAAAAGCTCGGGAGTCAAACATGATCAACACATTAAGTCATATTGTAAAAGAAGACTTAACAAACCAGTATTAAGAACTAAAAAATTCTCCCCCTCTCGCGGAAGCATTTACTGAGACCAATGGTGTCCAAAATTTGTTTTTTAGTAGCAAATTACAATACATGTACACCATACCTTTTACATCTTTAATAAAAACAAACAGAATTATACTTCTCAAGTATACTGAATCTCATCAAATAAATCACACTCTACTAAAATCCTTACTAGGTGATTTCTATAACAAAACTCTTATATTTACAGATGGATCTAAGACGAAGGAAGGTGTTGGTTGTGTTGTATTTATCCAAAATACAAACCAATCATTGATATATAAATTACCACTTGTTTGTAGCATTTATACTGCCGAGCTTTTTGCAATTATAAAAGGTGTTACCTGGTTAACATCTAATAACATACTATCCATTGCAAGATAAATCGGATGGAATTCCCCAGATTAAGAGACTGGGCCGATATTTAGGTTCAATTTTAAATTATATCCAAAGTTTAACGGTACTTTACTAAATGATACAAAGTAGGTGTAGCCAGTACGTATTTCAATTTTGAGTTGTTAACGATTGGTAAATAAAATTTTAAGCATAATTTTGTGTACCTATTTAAATTTAACCAGTTAATTGCATTTGTACTTGGAATTCAGAATTACAATTCTAGGTACGTAAAGCCAGTGTTTATAAGAGATTAGAACATTTCTTGGAATTTTATTCAGGTAAAAGGATCATGTTTACTTAATATCAAATTATCACTAAATGGGCTTTTGTGAGAAGAAAGTTTATTTGAAAAGAACTTCATTTTTCTTTTGTCGTTCATTTAGAACAGAAGTCAGTGTAATAACTATAAATATGAGTGATATAGAAATGATTAGTGACGATGTCCTGCACATTCCTGCCACTATTTCAGGAAGTGAAGACGAGTCTGAACCTAAAAACGTTCTGGTTATATTCATCTCAAACACTATGCAAAGCACATCGTGCTTAACGTTTACAACGGTAAGTACTCGTTAAAAAAACTCCTTAGTTAACCTTCCTAATACCGGGTGAATTTTAAAACGACCTGTACCAGGTGGGGCGACTTCTCGCCACAGTAGTTTGGTTCACTTTTAAGCGCACGGATTCTACGTATCTCATTAACCTTACCATCTTTTAACTCTTTATTGTCTGTATACTTTGTTTAGTACCAATTCAACAAATTAAAAATCAAAGACAGAAGACAGTCACATTCAGAAACTCAACAAATAAGCAGGTAATTTTAGCAGTTATCAGATATCAGACAAAGAATGGTTAAGTGTTATGTCTGGTCCATACGTTTGTATAGTGCAGAAGTGTTGACGCTAAAAGAATCGATCATGAACAAAATTAAAGCATTGTAAATGTGGGTTCATAGACGAATGCTGAAGATATGCTGACCTTGGACAGCAAGGAAAACTAATGAAGAAGTACTAAGGAGCGTCAAAAAAGATAGAAAACTGCTAAAGACTGTTAAACATCGAAAAATGTCTTATCTGAGACATATAATAAGGGGAAGTCGATATAAAATATTACAACTGATACTTAAAGGCAAAATAGAGGGCCGTAGAGGTGTAGGAAAGAAACGCGTTTCTTGGTTGAGGAGAATTAATTCTCTAAAATCGAAAATCTGATTTACTGAGATAGTTACACACTCACCGATCTCACAGTAGACAATAAAAGACGGATGAAATAGACCCAAGCAGCAGAAAACTCCTTCAACCAAATCAAGAAGAACATCGAAGGACAGTTGCACCTACATAGACCAGACGCTTCCGGACCAATCAGTCTCCAGACAACAAAGAAGTCATCGCCTATGCTTCCACCAAACTAAAGCCAGCAGAGAAGCGATACGACATTATTGAAAAAGAATGTCTCGCACTAGTATAGGCCCTCAAAAAGTTCAAACAATTCCTGCAAGACCAACACTTCATCCTCTACACGGGCAGCCAAGCCCTCCTGTGGCTCAACAGATTCAAGGATTACAAGGCGAAACTCCCAAGATGGGTTTTACTTCTCCAAGAGTTCAATTTCACCATACACCACATACCAGGCAAAGAAAATGAACTCCCAGACCATATCTCAAGAAATACGTCCGACAAGAGGGAAGAGGAAAACGAAGACGCAAACGAAGAAGTGAACCGCTTAAGCTGGCCAACCCAAACCACAGATCCAATCGACAATGAGTTTCCCCTTCTATGTATGCTAGAAGACGTGGAAGAAGGGGAAAACAATCCGATCTTACGACAACCTCATCAACCTGCCACTCCAGGACAAAATCCGACGAAGCCACCTAATCCACCACGGGATGAGACGCTTTCGCAGACAATGGCACGAGATAATGGAAATAGGTCCAAAGAGCGAGGTCGAGGAAGATGTCCGAGAATTTATCGTTGTAGACGACGCTGCGTACTACAAACCCAATCAAGACGAAAAAACATTGATCGTACCAACATCTCTTCGGACGGAAGTGCTAAAGACCTATCACGATTCAGACGAAGCAAATCATCCAGGGCAGGACGAGACCATCCGGGCTATCAAACACATATATTACTGACCCACGCTATCAAAAGATGTCCGGAGCTACGTCAGATCCGGCCTCACCTGCGCTACAACCAAAGCAGCAGTCAAACAACCAGCAAACCCGGTCATACCAAAAGAACCCAACAATCCATGGGAGAGGGTCTCTTTTGGCGTATTAGGACCCTATCCAGTATCCAGAGGGACCCCTAACTGATGTATCCTTCTGGTGACAAACTGTCTAAGCAACTTGGTAGAGTTACGCTGTGTCCAGACCACCAAAAGCAGGGAAGAAGAAAAAGAAGAAGAAGTTTGTAGTCATACACTCGTCAATACCTCTTCAAGCACCGAGAATCTCTCAAGGAGAAATGGTGGACACTAGGAGCACCTCCAGGTCCAACTCCCAGGACCGTAATATACATATATACAGTGCTAGTCAAAAGTCCGTTCCCCCCTCATCAATCTTTTGAACGGTTATATTTACTTATAATAATGAAATTTGCGGGGAGGTAATAAACAGACGTAGGCTTCTTAATTAGTCATAACAAGTGACGTAATAGTGACAGATGTCGCCACTGTGGCAGATAATTTTAAATACGACGTTCTGGCAAGTGATACCTCGTTTGAAACCATACTAATTTTATTTGAGTTGAAGCTCATTTTGATGAATAAATTAAATAAATACTAAAATTGTAGTTTCGCATTTAATTAGTACATATTAAAACCTTCGCCTCTGGTTACTTGTCAAAAAGTCGACCTTTTTCAATCCTCTAATTGTTTTACGTAAACGTCAACGTCAACTTTTTTAACAATTAACCAGAAGCGAACGTTCTCGCTGGAGACTGCTCAATAAGATATCATTTCTGTAAAGTGAACAGAGCAACATGCAATTATGCGAAAATGTCTGTGACTTCTGGTTCAACGCCATATATACCTGGAACAGGTCTTTTTACAACCTGAAAAAGTAATAAATGTTTCTCCGAAACGGATAGAAACCTAGATCTGTTGAACACGTATATATATGATATACACAAAAGATCTGCCGGGTCGCAGTGTGGAAAGGTCCGAACAACCCCTTTTAAAGGAGTAAATTAAAATCATAATTTTGAATATTCTCGAATGTTAAATCACCGATGTTGGTAAAACATCTTACCGTGGAATTATTCAGTGAAGCAAAAATGTGGTCCAAAATCCAAGAATATCATAAGTGATGTTTTCTGACTTAGAAAATAGTTGGGGTCGGACAGATTACATGTAGACTATATAATTATTATACATTTTACAATCTTAGTAAGGTAAAAATTTAACTAGTTAATGACTAAATATTACAAAGAAACTTACCAACAGGTGGTCCATTCGCAGAATTTAAATTCATCACTGGGCCAGGACCTGGGCCACCATGTGGGCCGTGAGATCCATGTGACATTTGTGGTCCACCCATTGGTGGACCATTCATGGGATTATTAATTCCCCCACCATTGATTGGCCCAGCATGACCCATTGGACTGGCATTACCAGAACCGTGACCTGGCATTGGTCCCATATTACCTATAGGGCTATGCATAGGGGGACCTAAAAGAAGATGAAAAGACACTGAATGGTTAAAACTTAGATCATTGTTTAAATAGAAAGGATTACTCTTACCGGGAACATGTTTACATTTAAATATGTTCCTCTGATATTAAATTTAACTTAACTTCCAGTATTATTTAATTTTTGGAACTGCTTACACTCTATTCAAATTTAGTATTTTGACATACATCACATTTATCTGTTACTAGTCTCCCGCGTTGATTTTTATTTCGCCGAGCTTTCGACATCCTCTCTGATGTCTTCTCCAGGGCTTCCAAGGTCTCAGTCTCCGGAGCCCCAAGACACTACTATACTGATCAATATTCACTTCACTACTACTGGGAATAAGGGACGGTTCATATATACCGTCGATATTGACGTGGCCTGGGTGGAGGTTGGCGTGTGGGTTAGCGTGGGGATTGGTGCGGGAGTTGGCGCGAAAATTTCTCACTTTTAGATTTTGATTTGAGGATGAATGAGACGATATTTTCTTTATAAGAGGACTCCATGTCGAAGGTAACAGTATACCGCCATGTCTTTTATTGGGACAATTTGGCATTTTTTTCAATTTCCATGGCTTCTCGGATAATTCTTGGTTTCTAGAAGAGGATGCGGGCTATTGTTCTGGAGTTTTCAAAATCAATTTTGTGACCTGTATGAAGATGGTGTTGACCTAGAGCTGAAATTGAGTCTGAATTGCGAACAGAAATGGCATGTTCATAGATCCTATTTTGGATTCTACGATTTGTTTGGCCTATATAGGATCGGGGGCGGTCTGCACAAGGAATTTCATAAATTCCGTGTTATTCATTTGAATCTTGTCTTTGATTGATCGGACAAGAGATGAAAGTTTTTGTTGGGAGGTAAATATTATTTTTATTCCTTTTGATTTAATAATTTTGTCGATTTTGTCAGTGACACCTTTGATGTAAGGAAGAAAAGCTTTCGTATGATGAGGGTCTTAGTCTTTGGATTGAGATTGAGTGGGAGATTGATTTTTGTGGATGCTACTATTGATGTGATTTTCGCGGTAACCGTTTTGGCTGAGGGCTTGTTTTAAACAAGAAAGCTCAGCGGGTCTACTTTGCGTATTGATCTGGAGACAAGGGTATTAATGACTGAATTAATTTGTGAAGGTGGATGATGAGAGTTGGCATGCTAGTAACGATTGGTATGTGTGGGTTTTCGATAAATAGAGTAATGAAAACCTTGGGATTGGTTTTTCTTTATGATAACGTCGAGAAACAGTAGGGATGAATCAGTTGTCATCTCCATCGTGAACTGGATACTAGGAGGTATACCATTCAGATGGGTTTGAAAAGACACCAAAGCATCCCTGCCATGGAGCTAAATGACGAATGTATCGTCAACATATCGTAGCCAATATGTGGGTTTGAGCATTGATGTGACTTGTTCTCAGGTCTCGAAGTCTTCCATAAAGATATTCGCAATTATTGGAGATATGGAGGAGCCCATTGGGGCACCATTTATTTGTCTGTAGAACTGATTTTGGAAGATAAAAGAGGTGTTGTACATACAATGTTTAATGAAAGATAAGTGGTCTTGTTGGATACTGTATTTAGTTTTCAGAATGTTTAGAGTTTCGTCTATAGGAATGTTTGTAAAGAGTGAGACAATATCGAAACTTACTAGTATGTCTGACGGTGATATAGGGTATTGTTTAAGAAGTTCGATGAAATGAAAAGAGTTTTTGACCAAGGATGAAGCATTTTCGGCGAAAAGTTGTAGGGTTTTGGCCAAATACTTGGCCAATGGTTGTGTAGGCACTGACAATGGGACGTGGAGGAATATCGGGTTTGTGAATTTTGGGTAGGCCATATATTCGAGGTGTTCTGGAAGACTTTTCCCGAGAAATTAGAGATTATTTTATGTCAAAAGGAAGAGATGTTTTATTGATAATGGCTTTTGTTGTTTTCTCCCGATAGGTTGTTGGGTTATTATAAATTGGTCAGTAGTTTTTAGTATTAATGAGATTTAAGAGTTTATTAATATAAGAAGAAGAGTTTAGGATGGCATTGCCTTTATCGGCGGGAAGAATGACTAGATTTGGATTTGACTGAAGTTCTGTCAGGGCTTTCTATCTTTTTTCTCGGATCGGCTAATGTTCGGAGTAGGAGGCTTCGAGTTTCCAAGAACTCTAGCGATGTCTTGTCTAGTTATTTCAGCATCTTCTGAAGGTAAACTGGAGATGGCTTCTTCAGTTTGACAGATTATTGTCTCAATTGGAATGTGACTTGGGGTAACAGAGTAATTAAAACCTTTTGCTAAAACTTGAGTGCCAATGGTCGAAATAGTAGTATTAGAAAAGCTATGAACCACTGTGGTGGGTTCCAACTTTATTGTTTTTGGAATTTGTTCGGCAATTAGATGCGTAAATTTTCGCTTTTAAGTTTCAGTCTTACATTCAAAAGTGTTTAGGGCTGTCTGTGTGTTGATACAGTCGAAACTGTCACATAAGATAGGATGTACATTGAAAGAATGAACAGATGACCAGATATTAAAAACGTTTTACCCCCCAACAAAAACTTTCATTTCTTGTCCGATCAATCAAAGACTACATTCTAAATGAACAACATGGAGTTTATTACAAAATTCCTTGTGCAGACTGCCCCCGATCGTATATAGGCCAGACAAATCGTAGAATCCAAAATAGGATTTATGAATATTCGATTTCTGTTCGCAAT
The DNA here is from genome assembly GCF_040954645.1 of Diabrotica undecimpunctata. Classification (NCBI taxonomy): domain Eukaryota; kingdom Metazoa; phylum Arthropoda; class Insecta; order Coleoptera; family Chrysomelidae; genus Diabrotica; species Diabrotica undecimpunctata. Next base: position 74,283,781 of record NC_092807.1, on the reverse strand, counting down.
TCCGACTCAATTTGAGTAGATCAACACAATCTTCATACAGGATACAAAAATGATTTTCAAAATTCCAGAACCATAGCCCTTATCTGCTTCTATAAACCAAGAATTATCCGAGAAGCCATATAAATTGAAATAAGCCAAATTATCTCAATAAAAGAGATGACGGCATACGGTTACCTTCGTCTTGGAGACCTCTCATAAAGAAAATACCGTCCGCTCGACCCGTCAATCAAAATCCTACTGTCAGAAATGTTCGCGCCAATCCCCACGCTGGCCCCCACCCAAGCCATGTCACCATTGACGGTATAAATGACCAGCACCGGTAATGCATTGACTAGTGATCAGTGTAATAGTGTCTGGGGGCTTCGGAAGAAGACTGTCGAGTTTATTATTAATTTCTGAAATAGTAATAATCTTAGCTCTAGGTTTATATATATATATATATATATATATATATATATATATATATATATATATATATACATCCCGCTATCGTTTTAAGCTCTTTTCACGTTGCAGTAATTTAGCATCACCAAGAAATGCTATCATTTTCTATTTATAAGTCGTGTATGTTCGTTTAGTGCACCTTTGTAGGCTTGTCACCGTTTTCGGTTTTTCAATAATCCGATTTTTTTATAAATTAAGTTTTTTACATCAAACCATCATTTTAACATTGGGAGGTAAAATTACTGTATTTGGTATCATTTTAAAGCCAATAAATGTTGCCAGTGTTAATACTTAAATAATATTTGAAAACATAAAAATATCGATCGGTGTGGGTCAAGTTCAAATGAAGACATTGAAACTACCTGCCGACCGGCTGGGGTCAACCAACTAGTTTTTTTATATCAACGTTCAGTGGTTATATTGATTCAATTTAGATATTTTTTCCCAGAGTTGTGTAGAGGAATATTTTACATATTTCAATTTCCAAGCTGTTTAATCGAACCTATCAGTGAATAGTTTAAGATAAATATTAGATTTTTATGGGATTAGGTTAAAAATATTGGTTGTGATTGGGATGAGAATCACATTTTTAATTATTTAATGTTTAACATTTTGATTTCCATTCAGGAAATCGTTCTCAAAAAACGTTTTTTGTACAAAATGTGTATACACATTTTTACATAATTTGTACAATAAACAAGGTTAAATATTGGAAATCGTATCGTTAAATATTAGTTAATTAAAAATGTAATTTTCATCTCAATATCGACCAATAATTGTGGCATAATCACATAAAAAAATAATATTTGACTTTGACCATGCCATAAGAAAGTAGTTCACGGAAACTCGCTAAATAGTTTTAAAAAATCTTACAGAAATTTAAATTCTAAATAGTATGAGGAGTAGCCGACGAAAAATTCGTAAAGACGTACAGTTGATTTTGCTTTGTTTTTTTAAACAATCTTAAAAGACAAAAAAAAAATTTGCTTATAAAACGTTTTCTATACATTCTAAAGAAAAATAATTTAAATAAAAGTTGTAGACCATAAAAAGTTTTCTATGTAGAGAAATAGCAAATTTAAATACATAAATAATTGAGATAATTCCAAAAAACCATAAACTCTAAGATATTATATGTTTGTAGTAATTTATAAATGTTAATAACTTTGTTTTTTGACTAACGACAGATAATATAGCTACTTGAAATCATGGCAATTAATGAGTTATTAAAGTGTGCTAAATATCAAGCAGATCAAAAAATATTTTACAATTTATTCAATTTGTTTATCACAGAAAGCGATTATTTAAACAACTGTACTTGTCCAAACTCGTATGATTCTATAAGTATTTTGTAACTTGCAATCGATTCGTTGCGCTTTCAGTTTTAGGGTATATTAAAAAAACTTTTAACATATTATTAAATTTTTTATTAAAAACCAGTTTGAATAATGGACTTTTTAGTTTTTAGACCACTTAACGTTTTTTTAGTTTCTTTGACAAGTGAGGATTCGGATATTTCTTCATATGGGCTATGAACAATTGTCTAGTCAAGTCAACACTATTAGAGAAGTTACCTATACTTTTCCAGTAGTCATGCAGACGGTTCATTTTAATTGTCCCCATATGGAACATAAGCTCGAGAAAAGTCTTAAATTCTGTTTGTGTTGTCTCTTTCCAAAACACAATCCTCGATTTTTCTGAACGACTTTGTGCAAGTATTTCGTCAGTCACTTCCACCATTCATTTAATCTACATCGTCCTCGCCCGATGCTTCTAACAATGATTGTAATTCAGCAGTGGTCAATCTACGTTTATGTTCACATCTACCTTTTTTAGATGTCGAAGGCATATTATTTACATCCATTTCTTTATAAATACTATAACTCACTTTTACGGAGGTAATTAACAATAAAAACGTTCTACTGGAAACTATCAACTTACGACTTCCAATACTATAAGGCCACTTGAGGCACAATACGTTTTTACTCAATAATAGTTCCTGTATAAGTAAAATTGTTTTTTAATGTGCTTCATTGGAGCACACTAGATATATTTCAGTTTTGCCATCACATTCTTCAGAGTATGTTTTAACTTTTTTAACTTTTCTATCGGCCTTTCTACTAGTCATGCTTTTTCTTAAAACTTTGTAACATCTTGTACACTTTCTTCTCTTTGTATTATCTACATCGCTTTGCCTTAGATGGTATTTTTGGGTGTAACTGGTCGTGAGGGATACAACATTTCTTTATTTGTAAATGCCTTCGCGAACTCCAGTCTGAACTCAAGGATAGGTTGTCGCTTTTTTTTACGTTTTCTATTATTTAGCAACTAAGCATTGACTACTGCGGTATTAAATATTAATTCCATTGCCACTTTCCGGTACCACTTCAGAATTTTGCGTATTGGGCTTTGGTAAGAAGCCACTTGATCACTAAAATCAACACTCTTTTTCACCAAGTTATAATCGAGAATAATTTGTGGTCTTAGTACTTGTGTATAATTTTTCTTTTTATTTGATTAAACCAAGATACAACTATTATGTTTAAATGTTGCAAGGATTAAAACTGGTCTTTTGTCGACCCATTTTATCACTCGTAAAATCAATAATGGGATTAAATTTCATCGAGAGTAACTGGTTGCAACTTTTTTAATAGAGATTTTAGTTTTACATGTGTTTAGAGTAAAACATCTGCACATGAATAATTCGTTTCTTGAACAATGATTTCAATTCATCGACCAATATTCTAAAATAAGGTGTTATTACGTCGTCCGGAATATTATAAACTGGTTCTCTTTCATAAAGCATTGCAAATATGGTTTACACTCTATATTTAGAAAAATCTTTTACTGCAATTCTTGTTCGACCTAAACTAAATTAATACACAAAACAAATTAATCTATTTTTTTTATAGAAATGCAGATTCCTGTTGGCTTTTTATCAGTGCGGCATGAGTCACTGGTATCTCGTATATCCGGACCTCTTATCGCATTACAAACATAATTCTTAATTAGCAGTGCGGTACAAGATACATTTATGTCGTATAATCTGAAAGCCGTAATAAGACCATAAGACCCTATGTTATAAATAAATATATTCCTAAAAGAATTATCTTGAAACATGAAATAAATACACTAAAAAAGTGCAATATTAAGTGTTATTTAAAAAATGGTATGTTATTCACGACGGGCGTACAGTTAAAAACAAAAGTTTTCAGTGTTGTATTGCTTGATTATTATTATCTGGTATTCTAAAAATGTTGACATTTTTTCCTGGTCTGATCTTCCTCAACTAACGTCATCTTTCTTAATTTGTGGGTTGTGTTGTTCAGGTCTCTTTAAGTGTTTTTGTTGGTATCCATACTGAATGATCTTCTTTAGACAATGTACTAATGTAGTGTTCAAATGTGGCATTGCGTGCGTCATGTAGCGCTGATCTTAATTGTCTGATTCATCATCATCATCATCATCACTGGCTCGACAACCCTTTTTGGGTCTTGGCCTGTTCCAGGATTCTTCTCCGTTCTGATCTGTTTCGTGCTTTTTTTTCTCCAGTTTTTTATTTTTAAGGTTGTTATATCATTTTCTATTTGTTCTAAGTATCTCAGTTTCGGTCTTCCTCTTGTTCTTTTTCCTACTGGCATCTGTTTGAATATTTTGTTTGGTATTTCGCCTTCTTCCATTCTTTCTACATGTCCTATCCAACACAGACGTCCTATTTTAATGAATGTTATAATATCCGGATCCTGGTATATTTTGTATAGTTTAGAGTTGTATCGTCTTCGCCATATTCCGTTTTCTTTTGTGCCCTTATATATGTGTCGCAAGATTTTTCTTTCGAAGGTGGCTAACAACGTTTCCTCTCTTTTAGTGAGTGTCCAGGTTTCTGAGCCATATGTGAGTACCGGTCTTATTAGGGTTTTATATATTTGGCATTTTGTCTTTCTTGCGACGTTATCTGATCTTAGGTGTCTAATTAAGCCATGACTAGTCGATTATATTTGTGTTCGTCATTCGGATTTCGGCTTCTTGGTCACCTAACTCTTACTCTTCATTTTTTGACTATTAGTATAATATAATTCGGAGTGTTACTTGTGTTTTCTTGATTTGGAATTGTTAATCGTGTAGCTCCATATGAAATAGTAAAAGATGAAAACGGCAGCATATTCATCCATAAAAAAAGGAAACGCGATAAAGATATCTGAAACAACTGTTTTATGTTATAAGAGATGAAATAGTCCGAAATTACCAAAACAGGTGAACAGGGTACTATAAAGAGGAAGTAGAATTAGCTATGAAACAGCTTAAATGGGGAAAAGAAGTAAGCTTAGACCAAATACCAGCAGGAATTATTCAACTGGGGAAAAAATTAAACGGATAACAATATTCACTCCATTTACAGAAAAGGGGGTGACCCGCAAAAATTTTAAGAACTTCTTTAATAGCCTCCAGTCAACAATTTCCTAATCATGTTTAAAAAACGTACGGAATGCACTGTATATACTAACCCAAACCATCAACATACTTGTTGTTGCAGTTATGTATTACGATCAAATTAAAGGTTATGCACGACTCCCCTTGTATAGGTACCATCGAGCAAAAAGACAAAAGAGGGAATGTAAAGGTAGTGGGGGCAAAAATATTGTTAGACAGGAAGTGCCATCTTGAGAGGCCACATTAAACAAGGAAAGAGAGACTTTCCTGGTTTAAGAAATCAAATTTAGTTGGGTTATGTTATTATTTGTCCCAACTGTCACATGAAATCTTATTTATATTGAAGTTTTTTAACAATTCTTTCACATTTTAGACTGTTATCGTTAATATTTAATTAAAATTTTCTCGTCTAAGACACATTCTGAAAACTATTTTATAGCTACTGTTAATAAGTGTCGGAAAATTTAAATTTGGCGCATTCCCATTTCCGGATATGTCCGCCATCAGAGGCCACTTTTTTGGTCGCCTTTTCATAACGATTAGATTCCCTCTTTTGTCTTATTGCTCGATGATAGGTACACAGGCATGCACCCGTGCGGGAGAAAAAAGATTTGTCATAACGTTACATTATGTCACATTTTAACGTTGAATATTTTATGGTCCCCTTTGGATTATAAAACGAATGATCGACTTTTTCTCGCACAGATCCCGCCTATGTAACTTTACAAAGCGAGTCGTTTGCTGGGTATTAAAGAAACGTCTATGGCCATCATATAATTTTACGCTATTTCACGTTCTACGACGCATTCCACGTTTGACACACTGTCTTGTTTAGTTTTCTGTCATTCTATTTGTTAAATCCTATCTTATTCTCGTCACAGCGTCAAGGAGCAGTAAATGTGTACAGTGAACGGAAGGAATATGTTTCAACAGTGAACGTTGGAGATTTTTCGAGTCTTTCATATTTTCTTCTTTGAGTGCCTCTCCTATCGGAGATTGGATATCATTAGGGCGATTCTAATTTTATTTACTGCTGGTTTGAATAATTCACTCATCACTAACTCATCAGGTGGCCAAAGTGTTTAAGTTTTCTCTTTTTTATATTCAGTATAACTTCTGGATCGTTATGTATTCTACGTATTACCCCTTCATTTGTAATCTTATCCACTCAACTTATTTTTAGTATACGGCAGTAGCACCACATCTCAAAGCTTTCAAGATTTGTAACATTCTTCTGTTTAAGAGTCCATGCCTCAACACCGTAAAGCTAAGTACTGAATACATACTAAGTAGTTAACTAAAAGTGGACGTATGCAAAGAGATGTATGACGTAATCGTATGGTATTCGCTAAATCCTGTCAAGTAATATGCCATATACCTCTGTGCGTAAATTCGTTTTATTGCTGCCAGTTTAAGGTGTTATTAGATGCAGCCATGTTGAATTTCTCTCCACTATCGTATTATCTTCGTTAAATCCTATCATTTTAGGCTCCATATATCCTGATTAGACCTATAGGACCGGAGATACGCAACTAAGGCTCTTTTGACATAACATATATAGAAGCAAATATATATACCTAAGGTCCTTTTGACGTATTGATGTATTTGATTTCTACGTCGTAGTATTCTATTGGTTAAATGTTACCAATTGAGGTACTGTACGTCACGATTGGACTAATAGGATCGAAGATACATAACTAAGGCCCTTTTGCCAGGCTACTCTATTTAATTTTTGTATCTCATTGTATTCTATTAGTTTAATTCTATCATTTGAGGTACGAAACGTCACGATTGGACTAATAGGACCGCAGATACATAACTAAGGCCCTTTTGATAAGCTGATGTATTTTATTTTTCTATCTTATTGTATTCGATTGGTTAAATCCTATCATTTGAGGTAATGTACGTCACGATTGGGCTACTAAAAACGAAGATACGTAACTAAGGCCCTTTTAACATTTTGCTGTATTTGATTTCTATTTCATTATATTCTATTAGTTAAATTCTATCATTTGAGGTATCGTACGTCACGATTGGACTAATAGGACCGAAGATACATAACTAAGGCCATTTTGACATGCTACTTTATTTAATTTTTATACCTCATTGTATTTTATTTGTTTTTCATTTGAGGTACTGCCCGTCATGATTGGACTAATAGAACTAAAGATACACAACTAAGGCCCTTTTGACATTGTTCTGTATTTGATTTTTGTATCCCATTGTATTCTCTATGTTAAATCCTATCATTAGAGGTACTATACGTCACGATCGGACTAATAGGACCGAAGATACGTGACTACAGCCCTTTTGACATGTTGCTGTATTTAATTTTTTTATTTCATTGTTTTCAATTCGTTAAATCCTGTCATTTGAGATACTGTACGTCACGATTGGACTTATATAAACGAAGATATATAATTAAGGTCTTTTTGACATGCTGCTATATTTGATTTTTCTGTCTTATTGTATTTTATTGGTTAAATCCTTTCATTTGAGGGGCTGTACGTTGCGACTGGACCAATTGGAGCGAAGATACAATAGGTAGTTGCAATATATCATAACCCGTTACTTTTAACCAACCATGATGCCAGAATGATTTGTGGATGAAAAGAATATATATATATATATATATATATATATATATATATATATATATATATATATATATATATATATTCTTAAATTTACTATTTCAATGTGGGTAATACTATATTCAACAGCGATGCCAAATTTCTGATGCTAAAATGATTGATAATGAAAGTGGGATATACATTTTCATGTATATAATGGCAGCGAGTAAACGGTAAAACCCTGAACTAAATATATATAATATTTTCACTGTACCATCATTTTAGACTCAAACATTTTCTGGAATAAACTTGTATAACTCAGTAAGGGATAAAAAGAGAAAGCGGATATTTTAAAATATCAACACGGTATCAACACTTTAATCAATGAGATGGTTAAAATTCTTGTAACAAGTACAGGAAAAAAGTTATTAAGTTCTTGTAGAGTAGCGTCGATATACAGATGCTACTTTGCAAGACGATGCTAAATTGATGGTAAAAGCATAATGTAGCGATAATGTTTTAAATGAAACACCCTGTATATTTTTATGTTTTTAAAAAGCTCCTTAACAACCTGATCGCAACGAACTATATCATGTAGGATCTATTATGAATAATACAAGGTGAAATTTTGAAATTAAGTATAATTTTCTTCAAGACAATTAATTCATAGAATACCCTAGGTAATTGATTGGATTACATTAAAATAAATGCTTAAAATGTTCTCCACCTTGTTGTTGGCAATAACACAGTCTCCTATAAAACTCGTCCCGAACTTTGTTTAAAGTTTGACGTGAAATATTCCGTATTTCTGTAGTTATCCATTCTTTGAAGTATTCAATGCTAGTTGGTTGTGTTGCATATACTTTGTTCTTAAGATAACCCCACAGAAAAAATCTAAAGGCGTAAGATCTGGCGACCTAGCTGGCCCCTCAATAGTACCCCTTCGTCCAATCCATTTATTGAAGAAGATTTCATTTAAGTAATTTCTCACCATTAAAGCATAATGGGGTGTTGCACCGTCCTGCTGGAACCAGACAGTTTCATGCGGTAGGATCGGATCTATTGGATTGGGATGTAAGTTAGCCAACTGAGGAAGAACATCGTCTCTTAGCATGCTTAAATATTTTTCCGCAGTCAAATTACCATATACAAATATAGGACCAATAATATAATCTCCTATAATACCTGCCCAAACATTCAACTTTTGAGGATTCTGAGTATGTGTCTCACGCATTTAATGAGGATTCTCAGCTGACTAATATCTACATACAGTTTTGTCGGTTTACCTCTGCGTTTAATATAAATGTTGATTCATCAGAAAAAAGAATTGTGCCAAGAGCTATTTTATTTGTGTTAATTTTATCCATCATTCTTTCGCAGAAATCCATTTTACGATGTGGATCGTCTTCTGTTAGGTCCTGCACAAAAGTCAATTTATATGGACGAAGTTTTTCTTCATGGAGACACCTTAGGACAGTTGTGTGACTCACATTATTTTGAGGTGCAATTTGACGTGAACTTGACGTTGGATTCTCTGCGACACAACAAAATATCCACTTTCACCGCATCTTCAATGAAGTTTGGTTTTCTTTTTAATGGTTTGACACGTCCAAGTTCTCTGAATTGTGAATAAATTTTAGACACAGTACCTTGTGCAGTATTAGGCAACTGTGGATACCTCTGATTAAATAAGTTTGCTACTTCAACTTGACTTCTACAATTCTCTCCGTAACCCATCATTATTAAAACCTCAATTCGGTGGGTCTCAGTTAAATATTTCATTTTTATTTCTGCAAGAAATAAGCTTATTAGGAATTTATTATTTTAATGTAAAATGTCAACACACCAAAAACTGATTGATAATAATCCGCATTATTTACCGATTTAGTTTAATTAGCAGACTACCTAGACAGTTTTTACCTATTCATGACAAAAAATGTTAACACGGTTACGAAACAGAAATTTTTCCAATATACTGACACTTAGAGTAGAAGTGTATGTATTGTCTGTATTTAGCTAATTTAAAATAATACCATAACACGTGATAAATTATTAATTTCAAAATTTCACCTTGTATTATTCATTATAGACCCTACATGATATAGTTCAATGAAATCAGGTTGTTAAGAATCTTTTAAAAACATAAAAATATACAGGATGTTTCATTAAAAATAAGGATTATGGACTATGCCAGACTTGCGTGGATCACCCTGTACATTTAAATTTATGTTTAAATGGCGCTAATTTAAATTTTTTAAAAGTTAACGTGTCCCAGAGTTTTTTATTATTTTCTATAACAAGGACATAAACAATTTTATTCCATAAGTGGTTTCCACACTGTATATATATATATATATATATATATATATATATATATATATATATATATATATATATATATATATATATATATTAAGACACGTGAAGTAAAAGTTCGTGTGATATAATTCGACTAAAGTTACTTGTTCGTAAAATTAAAATGAATTTGAAATAATTCCGTCTTAAAAAAACTCTTATATGACCGGCACGTCAATTAAGTCGTAAATTCGTCTTAAAGATTATTCTAAAAACACATCATCTTTCGTTTCATCGTATCCATATGCCCTTTTTAGTTATGGAACTTCAGAATTTGACAAGGGATACTTAAAATATTTCCATTTTCGTCTCAAACCATACGTGTTTATCTTTGGTATGCAATTCAGGGGCGTAACAGATAAATAAAATGGTACAAGAAACTTTTGATATACTACATTCGGCCATCCTGTAAAGAATCCGACTCGGATTCTGCATATGAGTCTATCCATGGCTTCGTATATTCTGCACACGTTGATGTGCTCTGAGGTCCATCATGACATCCTGATTTTTTACCTCATATCTGTCGTTCAAAAGCAAAGTTAACAGAAATAAACGGGAATACAAAACACCATGGTACGACGAAAGGGTAAAAGCACTAGCAAATGAAAAGAAACAAGCTTTCCTAACATACAAAGGAGTGAAGAAACCGGAGGCACGAGAAGACTACGTGAGAATCAGGAATAGAGTAAACCAATAAATAGATAACATCAAAAAAGAACACTGGGAGAAATTTACCAAAGATATGGAATACGACCTCTATGGATCCCAGAAAAAGGTGTGGAAGATGATAAGGAGACAAAAAACAGAAATTAATGAATTTGTACGCATAGATAACACTACAGAGGAACAATGGACTGAGCATTTCACGAAATTATATGGAGAAGGAGAAGAAGAGAACAGAGAAATAATTATTAACGAAACTCACGATAGAGTAGTAATATCAGAAGAAGAGCTAAAAGAACGAATAAAAAATTAAAAAACAGAAAAGCACCTGGTCCTGATAAGATAAACAATGAACTGCTAAAATATGGAGGAACAACACTACGCAAATGGCTCCTAAAATTATTCGTCGATATAATAAATACCAGAGTAGTACCAGCGGAATGAAAGGAAAGTCTCCTGCTACCGATACTTAAAAACGGAGACTCGAGAAATCCTGAAAATTATAGAGGCATTATTCTGATGAATAGTACATTAAAATTGTTAACGGCAGTCATAAAAGATAAAATCGAGGAAAAAGCGAATATGGCAGATGAACAACAAGGCTTCCGGAAGAACCGCAGCACAATAGACGCAATTTTTATTATCAGACAAATAATAGAGAAGTCTATTGAATATGGAAAACCAGCATACATGTGCTTTGTAGATTTAAACTAGTGTAGATTTATACAAGTGCTTTTGACGGGGTGAAGCGAAATGACATCTTAAATTTATTACAAGCTGAACAAATAGACCATCAAATAATAAGGACAATTAATGAAATTAACAAGAACAACAAGACCAGAGTTATAATGCCAACAGGGGACACAGAATGCATAGTTAGCCCATTGTTATTCAATATGGTGATGAATCAAATAATTCACGAAGTAAGAAAACGACAGCGATACCACATGGAAGCGTATTAAATCACGATACTATGCTATGCCGATGATGCAATACTAATAACGAAGATAACCTACAAAGGCAGCTTCACACCTTCAATATCACAGCAAAGAAACTTAGTTAGTTAGTATGAGAATATCAGTAGAAAAAACTAAATTTATAGTGATCAGTAAAGCGCCGCGTAGAAATAGACGGCAAAATTGTAGAACAAGTAATGAAATTCAATTACCTAGGAGTAGAGATTACTAGTGACAGGGATATAAGAACAGAGACCACAAGGCAAGCATCAAAAGCGACAAGAGTAAGTGGTTGCCTCCGATAAACCATATGGAGAAACAAATATCTGACCACGGAAAGCAAAATGAAAGTATACAAGACAACAGTAAGACCAATCCTAACATATGCATCGGAGACAAGGACCGATACAAGAAAGACGAAACAACAAATCAACAATATCGAAATGAAAGTATTAAGATCAATAGCGGGCATATCATTAAGAGACAGCAAAATGCAAAATATTAACAGGTAGATAAAAACAAGAAAAAAAAAAAAAGGAACGAACATGTAAACCGAATGGGACCAGATAGATTAGCGAACATCTGTAAAAACAACAAGCCGTATAGCAGAAGACCCGTTGGAAGGCCGCCAAAAAGGTGGAAAGATAATGTACAGTCAACAACGACTGAAACAGAATAAGAGGCAGACAAACAGGAGTAATCCTAGTCGCGCGAAGAAGAAGAAGAATATCTGTCGTTTGGCTTAACTTGTACTACCACGTACGGTCCTAAATATTTCCTCATCAGCTTGAGTCCTCCACTAAAATATGTTCTCTTGATTGCCACTAAATCCCATTTTTTTATACCGCTTCAGCTTTTTTCATCATAGATCATATCTGCGTCTATTTTCCCCATTGTCTGTTTCTCCATAGTCTATGTCTCCATTGGGTTTCATCTTTATTTCGGCTCCGTTCTTTTTCCGTTTCTTTTAAGTTATTGTTCTCGATGTCTTGGCTTAGATCTTCTTCTTTGTTATCGCCATTTTGCTCCATTGACACATCTTGACTGTATTTTTTCCCTATTTCAGTATTCTCCTCCAGCTGCGAGCTGTCGTCTGCTGTATACGTAATTTCTTTATCAGCGGTATTTACTTTATCAGCTGTTGTTACTTCTTCATCGTTTACTTCATCGGAATTTTCTTTCCCTGTGTGCTCTAGTTCATGTTCTAGGTATTCATTTTCAACATTGTCATTTTCTTTTTCGCAATTCTTCATATTTTCTTCAACTGTATCCTCTTCTATAGCTGAACTTTCATCCAATATTCTACTGTCCTCTTCATCAGATATTCCCTTATCGGTCTTATTGTCATCTTGATCTGTAACTTCTTTTTCACTTTCCATTTCCATTGTCTCATCCTCTTGACGAGAAACTTCATTTTCTGTTGTTTGATTTTTATATGAGATATCAAGGTTTCTGGGATTTTCTTCACCAGAACTCTTGCTGCTTTTTCTCTTTGACTCTCTGTGACATTCATCGACATTCTCGTTACCTATACTACTTCTTTGTCTAAGATTTCTGTGTCCATTTTTTTATCTCATTTAGTTGCGCTTTTAACCTCATGTATTTGGTTTTTTCTATATCCTCCGTTTCAAAATCGTCCCCGGAACCAACAGTAATAATTGAGTTTTGTTTACTAGTTCTTTTATTTAGTTTGACTTTTTCTTTTTGAGTTTGACCTTTTATACAGTTCAGTTGTAGACCATCATTGTCTGTTGTCTCGTCAATTGCAATTCTCATTACAAAATTATCTACTTCTTTTTACATACAATTACCCCATCTTCGGTTATTGTAACTTCTGTTTGTCTCAGTACATTATTCCCAGGAATAACTTAAACGTTCATTGCTCCTTTTGGGATCACATGAAATAAAATATTACAGTTTTCACCTTGTATGTCCACCATTCTGTTAAACGAACCTAAAATTTTAACTTTAGTACCTCCTAATCCATTCGAATCTAATAAGTATTGTGTACGAATGACGTCATCAAAATGTTTCTCAAAAATATCTTCTATGACTGCACTTATGTCGTTTCCTGTATCAAGCAATGCACGTAATGAGATTTTTCCAAACTCCACAATCACGGTGTTTTTATATACAAAGTTGATAATATTTATATATTGCTTATTTTACATTAATTGCAACTATTTTATTTAGTTATATATAAACACATAAACCCTTTTTTATTAATACATTGTCTTATTATTATTATTACACCTTAACATTATACATTTTTGGTACTGATTTTTTTTATTACGATAAGACCATATTAATCTGAAGCTATTTTCTTGTGGCATTTTAAATTAATTACTATTTAAATGGGAATAAGCCACAATGTGATCTATTTGTCTTGTCTTATCTTGTCTTGTTTTTTTTTTAATCTATCTATATTTTATCTATATATTTTATTTTGTACAATAATTTTTTTTATTTATATGCTTACTTTTAAATACAATATTAAAATCTACCTGCTCATATTTTTAGTTTAATATTTTTAATATGTTCGCATAATAACATGACTACTTGTGAATTATTATTTTGATTTAATAGGTACTTTAAATTAATTGGTTATATTACTTCCATTATTTTATGTATTTTGTCCAAAAAACTTTTAACTTAAGCATGTATTAAAGCGCAATTTATAATTGATGCTCTGCATCTTCTATTTCTCCACAATGGCAATATGGATCTGTTTTTAATCGTATTTTAAATATATATTTGGGAACCGGTACATGGTTACATCTCAATCGACAGATTTGTCTTATTGCATTTTTGGAAAGAAGTCCGGTGTACACGGTGTGTGAAAACGGTATCGAAGTTGTACACAAAGACAAAGGATCCTTTCACAATACAGGAGTCATCGAATGTTGTTTATTCTATACCGTGTGCCAATTGTAAAAACGTGTATATCGGAGAATCATCTCGGAATTTTCACAATAGAGTAATATCACATCGCAGCGACATAAAAACCAAAAAGATAAACGCATGTGGGCTCACAGAACATGCATTAACTTTAAAACTTTAAAAATGTCAATTTAGACGATTCGCGATTTAATAACGTGTAATGTAAATGTAAGTATTATTTGTATATTTGAAATGTCAACGACCCACCTCTAGTTTCTTATATTAGGATCGGAACCAGAGATATGTAAAATATCTCTGATCGGAACTAATCGTCTCACCAACGGGCAATGGGCGTCAAATATGGAGGGGAGACCAAGGGGAAATATGATTGTTATCTTTGTCGTATTCGCTGAAAATATGATTTTATATCTGTGTTAGATATCCTGTTGAATTTTACCATACCGACCATAAACTTTTACCTACACTGTATATATATATATATATATATATATATATATATATATATATATATATATAAATAAATGACATCAACTGTTTCATTGCCCCGTATTCAACAATGACTTTTAACCCATATTAGATGTATTGTTTTGAATTTTTTATTTAATTCTTCAACTTTTTGTATGATTTCTAAGATGATATAATTTATTTTAGATGTAGATTGAATGTGCTTACTTAGCAAAGTACTTTTACTTTCAGAGAAAATATGAATGTTTTTGTTTGGAGGATGTTGGCAGTATTTTAGAGCTTCTAATATGCCTCAGCTCAGCTGAGTATATGCTACTATTTGGGTTTAATTTAAACACCTTACTATCGTTTGTTTGTGAATCGTATATTGCACGTGCTGTTCCTTTAGTACTTTTGGAAGTGTCGACGTAGATTTGATAAGCATTCGGTTTCAATTCTTTACTATCAGCTCTAAATATTGCATTTCTAATACGTGTTGGGTAATTGGAATAATTGTATAGGAAGCATATTTTTTAATTTTTTTAATTGTGCTATATTAAAAATATAATTTAAATTGATTGGAGTTGTATGTAAAATTTCTTTATATTTCACCAATTCCCTATAGCATTAAGCAATGCACGGAGATTTCTTTGTTCCAATAATTTTTTATTAAATCATTTATCGAGGGACAATGAATTTTATTAATTATTTCTGATTCTTTATGTAATAAATTCACTAAGAATTGACTTCACAGTTTATTTCTTTTTAACCATAATAGTATATCTACGCATTCCACATATAGATTGTTTATTGGAATAGATTTTAAAGCACCTATGCAAAGTCTTAAACATTTATTGACAAGATTTTCAATTCTTTGATAAAATATTAAGATCTGCTCCCCATTTAGAATGTCAAAATTTTCTTAACATGATCACTCCCCTTTCTGCTTTTTTAACTATGTTTTCTATATTATATTCCTTCCATAAGAGTTTCTGGTCCAAAATCTCCCCAACATATTTTATAGTTTTTTTAACATGAAATTTGATACCATCTACTTATATATCCTTTGGTATGCTTTTTTTACGTCCGGTGAATATACATGCTTCTGTTTTTTTTTTATCTGAAAGTGCGCTAATTGCAGTGTAACTCTTTTTTACCTTTTCTACACCTTTATTTATTTCGGTTTGGTCACTATAAATTACCAAATCATCCGCAAATTGTAATATCTTAGTAGCTGCTACCGTTTTCTCTAGATCATATGTATATATAAGGTATAAAATTGGACTTAATATTCCTTCCTGTGGTAATTCGTCTTGGGCTATTTGTGGCCCTAAGCGTTCCTTGTTAATTTGAAGATATAATTTTCTATTACTGTACAACTTAATTATTTTTCTGTTAAAACCCTCTGACAATCCAATTTCAATCATTTTATTATACAGTATATTTACGTTAAGGTTATCGTATGCACTTTCAACATTTTTAAATAGAGATTTAGAAATAGAGATTATTACTAGAGAAGGTTAAATTAATATCTGTTAATTAATGAATTGGATTTTCTATACAAGAATAATCTTTTACATTGACATTTTATTATTAAGTTCTAGCCACTTCTCCAATCTGCTTTTAACCATTCCTTTAAAAGTTTTAGCAATGCAAGATCCCAAGGATATACCTCAATACAATTCTGACAATTCAATACTTCGATCTGGTTTTAGAAATGAAACAACTAAGAATTATTTCCAACTAGAGTGGTAACTTTCAGTTATCCATATATTATTGTATACTGTCAAGATCATCTCTTTTGCGGCCATCCCGAACTTATTTAGCATAACGTAATGTACATTATCTATTCCCGGAGCTGTATTTTTATTTATTTTAATGGATGATTCGCATTCGTCCCTAGAAAATGTTTTAGTTAGAATGTGCCTTTCTGCATTCACTGGATACAATATATTGTTATGATAGATAATGACGCATCATATGACTCAAAACTGTAAACATATTTATTACTAATATCCTTATTCATTCGAGTATTTTCTAGTAAGAAGATCAACGGGTCTCCCTCGGCTAAAAAAACCAGTATGGCGTGACCTTCCAGTCTTTTCGCCAAGAGTCAGGAAGGTAGACATCCTTCGACGAATTTCTAGATGTATGGGTCCCCCTCAGATATAAAAAACCTGCTTTTGACGGAATTCCTTCGATGGAAGGCCATCGATTCTTCGTCGTAATTCTCGATTAACGGTTATATATATTATATATCTATATATATATATATATATATATATATATATATATATATATATATATATAGATCTATATATATATATATATATATATATATATATATATAGATCTATATATATATATATATATATATATATATATATATATATATATATATATATATATATATATATATACATCCCGCTATCCTTTAGAACTCTTTTCACGTTGCAGTAATTTAGCATCACCAAGAATTGCTACCATTTTCTATTTATAAATTGTGTATGTTCGTTTAGGGCACCTTTGTAGGCTTGGCACTGTTGTCGGTTTTTTAATATTCCGATTTTTTTTATATATTTAATTTTTACATCAAACCTACGTTTTAACATCGAGCGGTAAAATCACTCTATTTGGCATCATTTTAGAGCCAGTAGATGTTGCCGGTATTAATCCTTAAAATAATATATTAGATACCTAAATATCGATCGGTTGTTTGGGTCAAGTTCGAATAACGACATTGAAACTACCTGCTCACAAGTTGCAGTCTCAACAGGTTTTTTTCTTCGTTTAGATGTTATATTTATTTAACCTAGATATTTTTGCCCAGAGAATCGTGTAGGGGAATATTTTACATAAATTTTAATTTACAACCTGTTTAGTCGAAGCTATCGATGAATAGTTTGAGATAAATATTATGGTTTTATGGGATTAAGGCCTTTATTATTGGTTGTGATTGTGATAATGTTTGAAATTTTGATTTGCATTCCGGAAATCGTTCTCAAACAACGTTTTTCTGTACAAAATGTGTATACACATGTTTACATAATTAGTACAATAAACAAAGCTATTGTAAAATAATAGTGGAAATCAAAACGTTAAATATTAGTTAATTAAAAATGTAATTTTCATCTCAATAACGACCAATAATTGTGGCTTAATCACATAAAAAAATAATATTTGACTTTGACCATGCCATAAGAAAGTAGTTCACGGAACCTCGCTAAATAATTTAAAAAAATCTTATACGGAAATTTAAATTCTAAATAGTATGAGGGGTAGCTGACGAAAAATTCGTAAAGACGTACAGTTGATTTTGCTTTGTTTTTTTAAACAATCTTAAAAGGCAAAAAAAAAATAATTTTTTGCTTATAAAACGTTTTGTATACATTCTAAAGAAAAATAATTCAAATACTAGTTGTAGACCATAAAAAGTTTTTTATGTAGAGAAATACCAAATTTAAATACATAAATAATTGATATAATTCCAAAAAACCGTAAACTCTATGATATTATGTTTGTAGTAATTTATAAATAATGTTAATAACTTTGTTTTTGGCCTAACGACAGGCAATTATGGCAATTGATGAGTTATTAAAGTGAGCTAAATATCAAGCAGATCAAAAAATATTTTACAATTTATTCAATTTGTTTATGACAGAAAGCGATTATTTAAGCAACTGTACTTGTCCAAACAGTATGACTCTACAAGTATTTTGTAACTTGCAATCGATTCTTTTCGCTTTTAGTTTTAGGGTATATTAAAAAAACTTTAACATATTATTAAATTTTTTATTAAAAACCAGTTTGAATAGGGGACTTTTTAGTTTTTAGACCACTTCACGTTTTTTCAGTTTCTTTGAAAAGTGAGGATTATCTATTCGCTTATTTCTTAATATGGGCTATGAGCAATTATCTAGTCAAGTCAACACTATTATAGAAGTTACCCATACTTTTTTAGTAGTCATTCAGACGGTTCATCTTAATTGTCCCCATATGGAACATAAGTCCGAGAAAA
Source organism: Diabrotica undecimpunctata (assembly GCF_040954645.1). Classification (NCBI taxonomy): domain Eukaryota; kingdom Metazoa; phylum Arthropoda; class Insecta; order Coleoptera; family Chrysomelidae; genus Diabrotica; species Diabrotica undecimpunctata. The sequence continues at coordinate 74,264,996 of NC_092807.1, read as the reverse complement.
GTCTTAAATTCTGTTTGTGTTGTTTCTTTCCAAAACGCAATCCTCGATTTTTCTGAACGACTTTGTGCAAATATTTCGTCAGAGTCAATCAGAGTCACTTCCACCATTCATTTATTCTACATCGTCCTCGCCAGATGCTTCTAACAATGATTGTAATTCAGCAGTGGTCAATCTACGTTTATATTCACATTTAGCTTTTTTAGATGTCGAAGGCATATTATTTATATCCATCTTTTTATAATTACTATAACTCACTTTTACGGAGGTAATTAACAATTAAAATGTTCTACTAAAACTATCAACTTACGACTTCCAATACTATAAGGCCACTTGAGGTATAATACGTTTTTACTCAATAATAGTTCCTGTATAAGTAAAATTGTTTTTTAATGTGCTCCATTGAAGCACACTAGACATATTCCAGTTTTGCCATCACATTCTTCAGAGTATGTTTTAACTTTTTTAACTTTTCTATTGTCCTTTCTACTAGTCATGCTTCTTCTTAAAATTTTGTTACATCTTGTACACTTTCTTCTCTTTGTATTATCTACATCGCTTTGCCTGAGATGGTATTTTTGGGTGTAACTGTTCGTGAGGGTTACAACATTTCTTTATTTGCAAATGCCTTCGCGAACTCCAGTCTGAACTCAAGGATAGGTTGTCGCTTTTTTACGTTTTCTATTATTTAGCAACTAAGCATTTACTACTGCGGTATTAAATGTGGTATTAAATATTAATTCCACTGCCACTTTCCGGTACCACTTCAGAATTTTGCGTATTGGGCTTTGGTAAGAAGCCACTTAATCACTAAAGTCAACACTCTTTTTCAGTTATAATCGAGAATAGTTTGTGGTTTTAGTACTTGTGTATAATTTTTCTTTTCATCTGATTAAACCAAGATATAACTATTATGTTTAAATGTTGTAAGGATTAAAACTGGTCTTTTGTCGACCCATTTTATTACGTGTAAAATCAATAATGGGGTTAAGTTTCATCGTGAGTAACTGGTTGCAATTTTTTTAATCGAGATTTTGGTTTTACATATTTTTATAGTAAAACATCTGCACATGAATAATTCGTTTCTTGAACAATGATTTCAATTCATCGACCAATAGTCTAAAATAAGGTTTTATTACGTCGTCCGGAATATTATAAACTGGTTCTTTTTCACAAATATATTGGAAATATGGTTTACATTCTATATTTAGAAAAATCTTTTACTGCAACTCTTGTTCCCATAAGACCGTATGTTATAAATAAATATATTCCTATAAGAATTATCTTGAAAGATGAAAAAAATACAATAAAAAAGTGCAATATTAAGTGTTATTTAAAAAATAATAAGTCATTCACGGGCGTACAGTTAAAAACAAAAGTTTTCAGTGTTCTATTGCTTGATTATTATTATCTGGTATTCTGAAAATGTTGACATTTTTTCCTGGTCTGATCTCCCTCAACTAACGTCATCTTTCTTAATTGGTGGGTTGTATTGATTAGGTCTCTTTAAGTGTTTTGTTGCTATCCATAGTGAATGATCTTCTTTAGACAATGTACTAATGTAGTGTTCAAATGTGGCATTGCGTACATCATGTAGCGCTCATCTTAATTGTCTGATTATCTACCTCTTGCTCTTTATTTTTCGACTATTAGTTGTATAATATAATTCGGAGTGTTATTTGTCTTTTCTTGATTTGGAATTGTTAATCGTGTAGCTCCATATGAAATAGTAGGAGATGAAAACGGCAGCATATTCATCCATTAAAAAAAGGAAACGCGATAAAGATATCTGAAACAACTGTTTTATGTTATAAGAGATGAAATAGTCCGAAATTACCAAAACAGGTGAACAGGGCACTATAAAGAGGAAGTAAAATTAGCTATGAAACAGTTTGAATGAGAAAAAGAAGTAAGCTTAGACCAAATACCAGCAGGAATTATTCAACTGAAGAAAAAAATTAAATCGATAACAATATTCACTCCATTTACAGAAAAGGCGGTGACCCGCAATTATTTTAAGAACTTCTTTAATAGCCTCCAATCAACAATTTCCTAACCATGTTTAAAAAACGTACGGAATGCACTGTATATACTAACCCAAGTCGTCAACATACTTGTTGTTGCAGTTATGTATTACGATCAACTTAAAGGTTATGCACGACTCCCCTTGTATAGGTACACAGGCAAGCACATGCGGGAGAAAAAAGATTTGTCATACCGTTACATTATGTCAAATTTTAACGTTGAATATTTTATGGTCCCCTTTGGGTTATAAAACGAATGATCGACTTTTTCTCGCACAGATCCCTGCTATGTAACTTTACAAAGCGAGTTTGCTGGGTATTAAAGAACCGTCTATGGCATCATATAATTTTACGCTAATATTTCACGTTCTGCGACGCATTCCACGTTTGACACATTGTCTTTTTTAGTTTTCTGTCATTCTATTTGTTAAATCCTATCTCATTCTCGTCACAGCGTCAAGGAGCAGTAAATGTGTATACTGAACGGGAGGCATATGTCTAACAGTGAACGTTGGAGATTTTTCGAGTTTATCATATCTTCTTCTTTGAGTGCCTCTGCTATCGGAGATTGGATATCATTAGGGCGATTCTAATTTTATTTACTGCTGTTTTGAATAATTCGTTAGTGGTACAGCCAAACCACTCTCTTAAATTTCTCATCTAGGACATTCTTCTACGGCCTGGATTTCTGCGTCCTTGGATTTTTCCATGCATTATATTTTGTAGGAATGTGTACTTTTGTCCTCTCATCAGGTGGCCAAACTATTCAATTTTTCTCTTTTTTATATTCAGTATAACTTCTGGATCGTTATTTATTCTGCGTATTACCTCTTCATTTGTAATTTTATCCACCCAACTTATTTTTAGTATACGGCGGTAGCACCACATCTCAAAGCTTTCAAGATTTTTAACATTCTTCTGTTTAAGAGTTAATGCCTCAACAACCGTAAAGCAAAGTACTGAATACATACTAAGTAGTTAACTAAAAGTGGACGTATGCAAAGAGATGTATGACGTAATCGTATGGTATTCGCTAATAATCCTGTCACGTAATATGCCACACACTTCTGTGCGTTAATTCGTTTACGCAACTAAGCCTCTTTTGACATAACATATATAGGAGCAAAGATATATACCTATAGTCCTTTTAGTGTTGATGTATTTGATTTGTACGTCGTAGTATTCTATTAGTTAAATGGTACCATTTGAGGTACTTTACGTCACGATTGGACTAATAGGATCGAAGATACATAACTAAGGCCCTTTTGCCAAGCTACTCTATTTAATTTTTATATCTCAGTGTATTATATTAGTTAAATTCTATCATTTAAGGTACGAAACGTCATGATTGGACTAATAGGACCGCAGGTACATAACTAAGGCCCTTTTGACAAGCTGATGTATTTTATTTTTCTGTCTTATTGTATTCGATTGGTGAAATCCTATCACTTGAGGTACTGTACGTCACGATTGGGCCACTAAAAACAAAGATACGTAACTAAGGCCCTTTTGACGTGATGCTGTATTTGATTTCTATGTCATTGTATTCTATTGGTTAAGTGCTATCATTTGAGGTATCGTACGTCACGATTGGACTAATAGGACCGAAAATACATAACTAAGGCCATTTTGACATGCTACTCCATTAAATTTTTATACCTCATTGTATTTTATTTGTCAAATCCTTTCATTTGAGGTACTGCACGTCATGATCGGACTAATAGAACTAAAGATACACAACTAAGGCCCTTTTGACATTGTTCTGCATTTGATTTTTCTATCCCATTGTATTATTTATGTTAAATCCTATCATTAGAGGTACTATACGTCACGATTGGACCAATAGGACCGAAGATACGTGACTACGGCCCTTTGGACATGTTGCTGTATTTAATTTTTTTATTTCATTGTTTTTAATTGGTTAAATCCTGTCATTTGAGATACTGTACGTCACGATTGGACTTATAGAAACGAAGATATATAATTAAGGCCTTTTTGACATGATGCTATATTTGATTTTTCTGTCTTACTGTATTTTATTGGTTAAATCCTATCATTTGAGGTGCTGTACGTCGCGACTGGACGAATTGGACCGAAGATACAATAGGTAGTTGTAATATATCATAACCCGTTACTTTTAACCAAACATGATGCCAGAATGATTTGTAGATGAAAAAAAAAAATATATATATATATATATTCTTAAATTTACTATTTCATCGTGGGTAATATTCTATTCAACAACGATGCCAAATTTCTGATGCTAAAATGATTGATAATGAAAGTGGGATATACATTTTCATGTATATAATGGCAGCGAGTAAACGGTAAAACCCTGAACTAAATATATATAATATTTTCACTGTACCATCATTTTAGACTCAAACATTTTCTGGAATAAACTTATATAACTCAGTAAGGGATAAAAAGAGAAAGCGGATATTTTAAAATACCAACACGGTATCAAGACTCTAATCAATGAGATGGTTAAAATTCTTGTAACAAGTACGGGAAAACAGTTATTAAGGTCTTGTAAAGTAGCGTCGATATACAGATGCTACTTTGCAAGACGATGCTAAATTGATGGTAAAAGCATAATGTATCGATGCGAAAATGATAGTAGGATATATATATATATATATATATATATATATATATATATATATATATATATATATATATATATATATAGATCTAGCGGTTAATGTGGGCCCCGTACTAAAACGGTATTATACTAACTCCAGGCGAATATACACCGTGTATATTATTATCTGGGTAGCGCTGTATGTGGACTCCGACCAACACGTCGGATTAAGTGGACTCCGTAATAGGTTGAAACACTTTTGGGATCCGTATACATTTCTTTGCGTACACAACTAAACTCCTCCGATGTTGCCAATAATTTGATTAGTCGTAGATTTTTAAATTTTACAGCAGGTACGTTTTGGAACTTGAAATTTATTTAAATATCAATCAATTTAGTCATCCCGAAATTTCACAAATACTTGGTTAATGTAGTTAAATATTTTATGTCGGTAATTTATATTACTTGCTTTAATTATTTTTAAACTTAAGTTAGTGTCTGTTATAAGCTTGGAAAATGCAAGTGTCCATTTTTATTTATTAGTATTTTTTTAATGCATTGACACTGAAAAATTTAATATATAAATGTACGTTCCGATGTTTCGATTGCTACGTTTTTTGATGTACAATATTTGTTTCAAAGTAGTAAAATTTAAATTATAATAATTTATAAATCAATCTTAAAATTATAATTTTTTACTGTCTAATTTCAATATTTCGATTTTTAAATGTAGGAAATTCAATATCTTACTATAATACTTTATAGATACACATATATTATACATGGCATAACACCTAATAATTTCGCTTTTAACTATAAATGTATCGTATAACGTAACGTAGCAATCAGTAGTGAGTCATTACGCAGATAAAATATTTCGGTGACTTTATGGTAATTTGATTCTAGCCAACATATCTATTACAATTATTACATAATATAATATGTTCGGTCTTATTGTTTTAAAAAACATTCATGTTTTAAAATAGGTCTGAAGTGAATTATGCTTTGTATTTCTTTAGTGACATTATTATTAACCGTGATTATTAATCTAAGATATTTAAAGTGTTCCATACTTTCGAAATTATAATTGTTGACTTTAATATTTTATCTAGATGTATTGAATTGCTTTCTTCTGTTGATTCGCTTGTATTTGGTTTTTATTTTGTTGATTTTAAGTGAAACATTTTTCGTGCTCTCTTCACTTTGTTGAAGATGTCGTTAGCGGACGGGAGAGAGTTTCTTATAAGATCAATATCATTAGCAGATGCTAGGACTGCTTTGTACCTTAAGCCATTAATGAATTGCATTTTAAATAGACGTTATTTCTATTTTAGTATGCTGTTCATTAAATTTTTGAATATTTGAATCGAGAATCTGTATTTTATTCAACTGTTTTATAACACAGAGTTTCTTGGCGCCTATCTTCATCTCTGTTTTTTTTGTTTAGCGTATCATTCTTCTTCTTCCTATGCCGTCCCCATTAACGGAGGTTGGCGACCACATTTCTAAAATTATCTCTGTCTTTTGCAACTTCAAATAATTCGTCTACAGTCATGTTTGTCCAGTCACGAATATTTCGCGGCCATGACTTCCTCTTTCTACCTACTTATTCCCTTTTTGCCATCGACTCTACCCTGCATGATGGCCTGCAGAAGACTTTATATTCCTTAATATGTGTCCCAGGTATGCAGTCCTGCGTACTTTTATTGTTCTCAACAATTTTTTGTCTCGACTCATCCTTCTCAGCACTTCCTCATTGGTGACCCTGACAGTCCATGGAATTCTCAACATTCTCCGGTATATCCAAAGTTCAAAGGCTTGAAGCTTCCTAACTATTTGCGCTTTTACCGTCCATATTTCTACTCTGTACAATAGTTGAGACCAGACGTAACATTCAACAAACCTCAGTCTCAGCGCAGTATTCAGATTTTTGTCACAGAACAATTGCTTGAATTTTCAGAACGCTGCCCTTGCCATTTCTATTCGTACCCTGATTTCTTAGTCTTAATCTAATCCTTTGTTGATGTAAGCTCACAAATATTTATATTTTTACTCCCGTATCATTATTAAAAGGATTTTGCTGAATGTGGATCTAGGGAATCCGGTGGTATGTATATGATGTTTCCATAACCAATGTTCGAAAATTTGTCTAACTGTAAAGTCATGACGATTTTACTAGGAAATATAGTGCTGTTTAATAATAATAAAGTTCAATTAACAATTCCTATATGCACTAACTTGGTACTGATATCTCTGCTCGCCGATACCAGGTAGCAGTCCCGAAAACATTAAAACTGCTACACTCATGCTTCCAATTATCCAACGATTAGCCAGTCCAGGACTATACGCCTTATTATGGTACTGATATTGCTGCTGTCCCTCATAAGTAAATATAATATGCAAGAAAGGTTTTAGCAATTTAATAGCATTTTGTATGTTAGAATATTATTTCTCCGAGAAAGTGAAAAATATCTATTTACCATCCGGATTTAATCCATAGATTAAATATTAGAATGCTATAAAATAATGCTATTAGCAGTAAAAAACGGTCTGATAGTAAGTAATGAGAAAACTAAATAAATTTTCTTTAACATACAAGAGAGAGGACGTAGAGTAGGGCATAACGTAACAATAAACCCATATAATTTTGAAAGATTGCAGCGTTTTAGGTATCGTAGATAACGCTGTCACATAAGAAATAAAATGGAATATTCAGGTAGCTAACTAATGTAAATATAACCCACATAACACTTTTAAATCCAGAAGTCTAATACAAATCCCTAAAATCAGGATATATAAAAAAGTGATTAAACCAGTGCTATTGACTGAAAATGTGACGAGAACGCTGACAAAACAATGTAAGTAAAACTTAGGTATTAATTAGATCAGGATTACTATAAAAGTTATCAGAATTATTTTCCAACTTACAAAGGTCCGAATACTAACCAATAACGAACCGGAACCAATGCCAAGGTCTAACAGATATATAAAGATAGCAACGTCATACAAGAGACTAAATCTCAACGGCAAAGTTACGCTGGCTATATCCAAAGGCTTTCTAATAACTGCATTGCCAAGTTAAACTGGGAGAATTCCCCGAGAGAAAAAAAGCCCTTAGGACGTCCACGAATCAACAGGGGAGGTAACATATGGTCAGATTTAGGAATAATGGGACTACCTACCGACCCATCATATTTATCAACACATGCCTGTACAACCAACTGCTATCCAACCTACAATCAATTAATCAATACTTATCTGTTGGGAACTATCAAATCCATTACATGTAGTCAAACAAACTAGGCTTAATAAAAGTTATCTTAGGAAAGGCACTTCAGAAATATTGACATATATTTTTAAAACGTTATTTACGTGGCTAAGTTTTCAATAGGAATGAGGAGACAAAAAGCAGAAAAGCCAATAGAACCTTGTTGCGTTCTGACTATACTATGACGATGACCTTTACAATATAAACAATACTTGAGACAACTGTTTGTCTCAATTTTTTCATTCAGAATTAAGTATGTATTTTTTAATTTGCTAATTTCCATAGATTCTAATTTCCATAGAATCTAAAGATATCTTAAGGCCTTTATTTTAAATATACTTTTTTAGTAATGCAAATACGTAAATAGAACCTGGAATATACATGTAACCTTTAATCTCTGGGATAAATCCATCTCCTGAACAATGGCGCCGATATATTTAGTTAAAATTCTGTACACTTATTTTAACTGTTTATGTCCTTATCATTCATATATGAGTTGTAACCGATATTACAAACTCATTTACTTTTCACAAAGAGACTCCATATTAACTATAGTTATTACTATACAAATCTGATTCGAAATATCGCCGAGTATGTAAAATTATTTTTAATGAAAAGTTAATTAGCCATTTCTTATGGGGTTCAAAAGAGAAGCCTTTACGAAAATTTGAGTACAAATAAGACCACCGTAATCAGTTGTACCCTGGGTAATAAATAATTAATTAATCGGCTAATCAGAATCACCCGTTCAATATGATTTTTGTCAAATCGGTCCTTTTTAGGATCAATTATTCTAATTATGTCTATAAATATTAAGGGCATATCTAGAGATAAAGACACTTTACTTTACTTAACCTTATCAGACATATGCGCTTAGCACAAATGTGACGTATTTCTAGTGCAGAAAATACATAGAGGGCAAAAAATAGTGTATTTGGTATTAAGCTGATCGCTGAAAATCACATAATAAATGTGAAAGTGCTATCTCTGCCGGCAAAGAAGCAAAGAAAAACTTAAAATGAGAGAGTACAAAACCAGTCAGCTGAAGGAACCTTTTAACGATGTTGAGCTTGGATCCACTATCTACGTATATAATAAAGAATAGTACGGCACTGACTGAAGATCTGAGCACAAAGCTTATTATAAAATTTGGACCAAAAATACAACAGTTACTGATATCCAAAGTCTGCAGACAAACAAAGCAAAGACAAAGTTGTTGCCTTGCTTAAACCTGGCAAAAACTCCAACGACCACAAAAGCTATTGGTCAATATATTTATTTTGCTTTACAAAATACTCCTCAAGAGGTAAAACAGAAGAAAAACTCAAATTAAAAGACAAAAGTTGCTACAGACAGGGAAGATCATGTACGTCACAAATACTAAATCTTGCCCAACACAGCAAAGATGGGTACGAAAGATATCAGTTATGAGGAGTGGTATTTGTCAATCTAAGCAGCAATTTGCAGCGTACGACACCTTAAATAAGAGGGCATTTTTTCAAAATCTATATGATATCTCCTTAGGTAATAAACTTACTTGTTTTACTAGCGTATACCTACACAACAGAAGATTTTTGGTATTTCTCAATGGTAAGAATAGCAGATGGAGAACGCAGAAGAACGGTCTCCTTTGGGGTAGCGTAATGGCACCTACACTGTACAAAATGTACACAAACCATCAACCCATACCAGTAAATACTAGGACTTTTATTATGTATACGACACATCTATTATTGCACAACCAAAAACTTTTGTTGCTGAAGTGGAGAAAAATCTAAATCATGCTTTAAACACAATAAAAATAGACTATAAATCGGTAAGATAGTTTCGAAACTATCTTACCGATTTTTCTATCAGATGTCGCTATTGCGTCCATAACGAAGCCATTTTATTGTTGCTTCCTAATAAGACAGAGAAGATTATTTTTCACGTTAAGAACGGCTATGAATAACTGTTCTGATGAGACTTATTAAGTCGAAATACGTATCAACAGATACATAGACGCTTTGAACGTGAAATCAAATCTTTTCTGTCTTTTTCATTTTTTCATTTCAGACTATAAATCATTTTTAAGACAAACCCCGGAAAAACTCAGGTGTGCTACTTTAATGTCCCCAACACAGACGTTTTCACAAATCTGAACATCCAATAGTGTCATGAAATCCTTATACTCTGGACTTGCTATAAATATCTTGAAGATAGTTTGTATTACACTTAGTCATTCACAGAACTTTGTTTAAAACTAAAAGGCACACTGAGGAGCAGAAGTATTATTCTCCGCAAACTTGTCAGCTAAAAATGAGAAGCACATCCTTCCACCCTTAAAACGTAAACGCTTGCATTCTATGCTTCTGCTGCCGAATATACCTTGCCAGTTTGAATGACACCAACACATACTTAACTCGTAGATTTAGCTATAAATTAGTCATCCAAATTCAGCGGATATTAAGACTCACATCCATACATAAGCTCTACAATATCCTAGCTACCAAGACACCTAATATTCGAAGATAAGTAGCTAAGGAACGAAAGAAACAAAATCTAGATTCGCAACATGTACTCCACGAATACAAGCCCATTTTATGACTAAAATCGAGAAAAAACTGGCCAGATCAACACGTGTGTAAGATATACCTACCAAAAAAAAAGCTAATCCTCGCCATCTGAACCCTCGGGAGGACTCTTGCCTACAAACACCGGTTAACTTGTGTGAATGTGGGGTGGTAAAAGATTCTTCACACCTTCTTAGTTGACTTTGCCATTTAAATTGCTCTTTTCTGAAGGGACAAGGTTTAATTATTTAAACTGAACATGTAGAGTACAGTCAGTAAGCTATTGCTTATAAAAATCATTGCAAATTGGACACTAACTCCACTTATATTGATTAGATATTACCCCTAAATTACCTTACCATTCAGAAGTATGTAATATTGGTAAAGTGATATATTCTGGCTAGATAAATTAAGCATTCTTTCATTTTTTGCGGACTACTATCCATTTTTACACAAAAATATCTATTTTAGCACTTAAATATTTATTTTAAGATAACCTATCCAGAATTATATGTAGTATACAAACAAAACCAGAAATAAAATAATAAAGAAGCTACAAGATATCGTAAAACAATAGATGGATGAAATAAATCAAGTTCATATTAATCGGATTTTTAAATAAAACGTATAAAGACATACTGACGTTAACTAAATGCATTAGGAAATTTCCGCATATGAAAAAAACATCCAACTTGGTAACGAAATCCTTTTGTATCTATAAAGCTACATTTAGAAAAGCACGTACCTACCAAAAACAGGTATTTGGTAGTAGACATATCTATTACATACTGTAATGCGTATGCATGAGAACAAAAATAAGGACTAAGGAGTCCGTATGAACCGTTTAGAATATACGCTGAAAATATACGGCTTAATCGCATAGTTGCCAAACTATCAGAGCTTACTTAAACCGATATACTTATGGTTCCAATATACAGTGAAAAAGACCTGAACGACCCCTATAATATATACAAGTGAACTAAGCGATATACATTTATGATACAGGGGTACTTATGGACTCCACAAAATTTTTAAAAATTATGAAACTATACATGTTCACGAATCGACACAGCCAATATTATGGAATGGTCAAGTGAGCTCCGTATATCGGTGTCCACTTAACCGCGGAGCTCACTTGAACCTTAATTTTAACATGGGCGGAGTTTGCTTTATGCCGTAGATATATATATATATATATATATATATATATATATATATATATATATATATATATATATATAAATATATATATATATATATATATATATATATATATATATATATACATATATATATATAAATATATATATATATATATATATATATATATATATATATATATATATATATATACATCATACTATCATTTTCGCATCGATACATTATGCTTTTACCATCAATTTAGCATCGTCTTGCAAAGTAGCATCTGTATATCGACGCTACTTTACAAGACCTTAATAACTTTTTTCCTGTACTTGTTACAAGAATTTTAACCACCTCATTGATTAGAGTGTTGATACCGTGTTGATATTTTAAAATATCCGCTTTCTCTTTTTATCCCTTACTGAGTTATACAAGTTTATTCCAGAAAATGTTTGAGTCTAAAATGATGGTACAGTGAAAATATTATATATATTTAGTTCAGGGTTTTACTGTTTACTCGCTGCCATTATATACATGAAAATGTATATCCCACTTTCATTATCAATCATTTTAACATCAGAAATTTGGCATCGCTGTTGAATATAATATTACCCACAATGAAATAGTAAATTTAAGAATATATATATATATATATATATATATATATATATATATATATATATATATATATATATATATATATATATATATATATATATATATATATATATATATATATATATATATATATATATATATTCTTTTCATCCACAAATCATTCTGGCATCATGGTTGGTTAAAAGTAACGGGTTATGATATATTGCAACTACCTATTGTATCTTCGCTCCAATTGGTCCAGTCGCTACGTACAGCCCCTCAAATGATAGGATTTAACCAATAAAATACAATAAGACAGAAAAATCAAATATAGCAGCATGTCAAAAAGGCCTTAATTATATATCTTCGTTTCTATAAGTCCAATCGTGACGTACAGTATCTCAAATGACAGGATTTAACGAATTGAAAACAATGAAATAAAAAAATTAAATACAGCAACAGGTCAAAAGGGCCGCAGTCACGTATCTTCGGTCCTATTAGTCCAATCGTGACGTATAGTACCTCAAATGATAGGATTTAACATAGAGAATACAATGGGATACAAAAATCAAATACAGAACAATGTCAAAAGGGCCTTAGTTGTGTATCTTTAGTTCTATTAGTCCAATCATGACGTGCAGTACCTCAAATGAAAGGATTTAACAAATAAAATACAATGAGGTATAAAAATTAAATAAAGTAGCATGTCAAAATGGCCTTAGTTATGTATCTTCGGTCCTATTAGTCCAATCGTGACGTACGATACCTCAAATGATAGAATTTAACTAATAGAATACAATGAGATAAAAATCAAATACAGCAAAATGTTAAAAGGGCCTTAGTTACGTATCTTCGTTTTTAGTAGCCCAATCGTGACGTACAGTACCTCAAATGATAGGATTTAACCAATCGAATACAGTAAGATAGAAAAATAAAATATATCAGCTTATCAAAAGGGCCTTAGTTATGTATCTGCGGCCCTATTAGTCCAATCGTGACGTTTCGTACCTCAAATGATAGAATTAAACTAATAGAATACAATGAGATACAAAAATTAAATAGAGTAGCCTGGCAAAAGGGCCTTAGTTATGTATCTTCGATCCTATTAGTCCAATCGTGACGTACAGTACCTCAAATGGTAACATTTAACCAATAGAATACTACGATGTAGAAATCAAATACATCAACACGTCAAAAGGACCTTAGGTATATATCTTTGCTCCTATATATGTTATGTCAAAAGAACCTTAGTTGCGTATCTCCGGTCCTATAGGTCTAATCAGGATATATGGAGCCTAAAATGATAGGATTTAACGAAGAAAATACGATAGTGGAGAGAAATTCAACATGGCTGCATCTAATAAAACCTTAAACTGGCAGCAATAAAACGAATTTACGCACAGAGGTATGTGGCATATTACGTGACAGGATTAAGCGAATACATACGATTACGTCATACATATCTTTGCATACGTCCACTTTTAGTTAACTACTTAGTATGTATTCAGTACTTAGCTTTACGGTGTTGAGGCATGGACTCTTAAACAGAAGAATGTTACAAATCTTGAAAGCTTTGAGATGTGGTGCTACTGCCGTATACTAAAAATAAGTTGAGTGGATAAAATTACAAATGAAGGGGTAATACGTAGAATACATAACGATCCAGAAGTTATACTGAATATACAAAAGAGAAAACTTAAACACTTTGGCCATCTGATGAGTTAGTGATGCGTGAATTATTCAAAACAGCAGTAAATAAAATTAGAATCGCCCTAATGATATCCAATCTCCGATAGGAGAGGCACTCAAAAAAGAAAATATGAAAGACTCGAAAAATCTCCAACGTTCACTGTTAAACATATTCCTCCCGTTCACTGCACACATTTACTGCTCCTTGACGCTGTGACGAGAATGAGATTCAACGTTAAAATGTGACATAATGTAACGTTATGACAAATCTTTTTTCTCCCGCACGGGTGCATGCCTGTGTACCTATACAAGGGGAGTCGTGCATAACCTTTAAGTTGATCGTAATACATAACTGCAACAACAAGTATGTTGACGGTTTGGGTTAGTATATACAGTGCATTCCGTACGTTTTTTAAACATAATTAGGAAACTGTTGACTGGAGGCTATTAAAGAAGTTCTTAAAATTTTTGCGGGTCACCCCCTTTTCTGTAAATGGAGTGAATATTGTTATCCGTTTAATTTTTTCCCCAGTTGAATAATTCCTGCTGGTATTTGGTCTAAGCTTACTTCTTTTCCCATTTAAGCTGTCTCATAGCTAATTCTACTTCCTCTTTATAGTACCCTGTTCACCTGGCAATTTCGGAATATTTCATCTCTTATAACATAAAACAGTTGTTTCAGATATCTTTATCGCGTTTCCTTTTTTTATGGATGAATATGCTGCCGTTTTCATCTTTTACTATTTCATATGGAGCTACACGATTAACAATTCCAAATCAAGAAAACACAAGTAACACTCCGAATTATATTATACAACTAATAGTCGAAAACTGAAGAGCAAGAGTTAGATGACCAAGAAGCCGAAATCTTAATGACGAACACAAATATAATCGACTAATCAGACAATTAAGATCAGCGCTACATGACGCACGCAATGCCACATTTGAACACTACATTAGTACATTGTCTAAAGAAGATCATTCAGTATGGATACCAACAAAAACACTTAAAGAGACCTGAACAACACAACCCACAAATTAAGAAAGATGACGTTAGTTGAGGAAGATCAGACCAGGAAAAAATGTCAACATTTTCAGAATACCAGATAATAATAATCAAGCAATAGAACACTGAAAACTTTTGTTTTTAACTGTACGCCCGTCGTGAATGACATACCATTTTTTAAATAACACTTTATTATAACTATTCATTTCATGTTTCAAGATAATTCTTTTAGGAATATATTTATTTATAACATACGGTCTTATGGTCTTATTACGGCTTTCAGATTATACGACATAAATGTATCTTGTACCGCACTGCTAATTAAGAATTATGTTTGTAATGCGATAAGAGGTCCGGATATACGAGATACCAGTGACTCATGCCGCACTGATAAAAAGCCAACAGGAATCTGCATTTCTATAAAAAAAATAGATTAATTTGTTTTGTGTATTAATTTAGTTTAGGTCGAACAAGAGTTGCAGTTTTGCAGTTGCAGTTTTGCAAAAGATTTTTCTAAATATAGAGTGTAAACCATATTTCCAATGCTTTATGAAAGAGAACCAGTTTATAATATTCCGGACGACGTAATAACACCTTATTTTAGAATATTGGTCGATGAATTGAAATCATTGTTCAAGAAACGAATTATTCATGTGCAGATGTTTTACTCTAAAAACATGTAAAACTAAAATCTCGATTAAAAAAGTTGCAACCAGTTACTCTCGATGAAATTTAACCCCATTATTGATTTTACGACTGATAAAATAGGTCGACAAAAGACCAATTTTAATCCTTGCAACATTTAAACATAATAGTTGTATCTTGGTTTAATCAAATAAAAAGAAAAATTATACACAAGTACTAAAACCACAAATTATTCTCGATTATAACTTGGTGAAAAAGAGTATTGATTTTAGTGATCAAGTGGCTTCTTACCAAAGCCCAATACGCAAAATTCTGAAGTGGTACCGGAAAGTGGCAATGGAATTAATATTTAATACCGCAGTAGTCAATGCTTAGTTGCTAAATAATAGAAAACGTAAAAAAAGTGACAACCTATCCTTGAGTTCAGACTGGAGTTCGCGAAGGCATTTACAAATAAAGAAATATTGTAACCCTCATGACCAGTTACACCCAAAAATACCATCTAAGGCAAAGCGATGTAGATAATACAAAGAGAAGAAAGTGTACAAGATGTTACAAAGTTTTAAGAAGAAGCATGACTAGTAGAAAGGCCGATAGAAAAGTTAAAAAAGTTAAAACATACTCTGAAGAATGTGATGGCAAAACTGAAATATATCTAGTGTGCTCCAATGAAGGACATTAAAAAACAATTTTACTTATACAGGAACTATTATTGAGTAAAAACGTATTGTGGCTCAAGTGGCCTTATAGTATTGGAAGTCGTAAGTTGATAGTTTCCAGTAGAACGTTTTTATTGTTAATTACCTCCGTAAAAGTGAGTTATAGTATTTATAAAGAAATGGATTTAAATAATATGCCTTCGACATCTAAAAAAGGTAGATGTGAACATAAACGTAGATTGACCACTGCTGAATTACAATCATTGTTAGAAGCATCGGGCGAGGACGATGTAGATTAAATGAATGGTGGAAGTGACTGACGAAATACTTGCACAAAGTCGTTCAGAAAAATCGAGGATTGCGTTTTGGAAAGAGACAACACAAACAGAATTTAAGAATTTTCTCGAGCTTATGTTCCATATAGAGACAATTAAAATGAACCGTCTGCATGACTACTGGAAAAGTATAGGTAACTATAATAGTGTTGACTTGACTAGACAATTGTTCATAGCCCATATGAAGAAATAACCGAATCCTCACTTGTCAAAGAAACTAAAAAAACGTTAAGTGGTCTAAAAACTAAAAAGTCCCCTATTTAAACTGGTTTTTAATAAAAAATATATAGATCTAGCGGTTAATGTGGGCTCCGTACTAAAACGGTGTTATACGAACTCTAGGAGAATATACACCGAGTATATTATTATCTAAGTAGCGCTTTATGTAGACTCCGACCAACGCATAGGATCAAGTAGGCTCCGTAATACGTTAAAACATTTTTGGGATCCGTATACACCTTGTCTGGTACAAAACTAAGCTCCTGCAATATTGCCAATAATTTTATTAGTCGTAGTTTTGCTTCTAATCTGTTTGTCAGTGTTCGAGTAAAGAGCTTGTATAGGTGGTTAAGCAAACTAATTGGCCTATAGTTTTTGAGATCTGATTTATCCCCTTTTTTGTGGAGGGGGATTGTAACCAAATTCTTCCATGTACTTGGAATGTTTTTACTATGCAGACATAGATTAAAAAGTGTTTGGATTCGGGACATCAAAAGTGGACCTCCTAGTTTAATTGTCTCAATGACTACACCATCTTCCCCCGGAGCTCTATTATTTTTCATATTTTTGAGGGCATGTTGAATTTCCTCTCGTGATATATCTGGTATATCCCCCGATTCTACATTATGTACCTTTTGTATTGGTTGTTCGATGACCTCTGGAATAACTTGACTTTTATATAATGTTTCATAGAAACTTTCTACTATATGTAATATGCTTGGTCTATCTGAGATAATATTTCAATTTTTGTCTTTAAGTTGGAAGATTTCTTTTTTGCCATTTTCCATTTTTCTCCTCAATGCTTTCATGCTTTTGTTGTCTTCTATAGTTTTATAATTTTCTTGTTGTTGTATTTTCTAATATTCCGTCTGATGGCTTTAGAGATTTCTTTATTGATGCTGTTTATATCTTGTGAGTCAACATTTCCTTGACTTCTGAGCATTCTACGGTCTTCCATTTTTTGTTTCGTTTCTTTACTAATTTTTTGTTCTTTTCCATGTTTAGGACCAGATTTTTCCTGAGCTTGTGTTAATGTATCTACTATTTCTTCGTTTAGGTTATTTACGTCTTCTCTTGTTATATTGAGAAATCTCTAAATTAATTTAAGACTGTAACATCTTTGACTATATGTTTTTTGTCAGTGATGATGAAGTCGATCTCATTTTTTGTCTTACCATCGGGGCTCTTCCAAGTCCATCTTCTATGGATTTCCTTATAGAAGAAGCTATTCATTAAATATAGATTGTTTTCTAATAGGAAATTTAAGAGTATTTTGCCCCTTTCGTTTCTATCTGGTGTGCCAAAATTTCCGAGGGCATTTTCAGCTGGATCAGTGCTTATTCCTATTTTGGCATTAAAGTCATCATAGAACTGTTCTATTTCTTCGTCAGCGTGACTCGATGTTAGTGCATAGACTTGAATGATCTTTATGGAGTAACGGGTGTTTAGTTGTAATTTTGCAAGTATAACTCTTGTGAAAACTGCTTTTACTGATATGATATTCTCAGTTAGTTTTTTATTAATAAAGAGCCCAATGCCTCCATTCCCATTGTTTTCTCCGACATGATAGAAAATGTGACCGGATTTTAAAGTGGTTAGGCTTTCTCCTTTCCTTCTGACCTCAGCGACTCCAACAATGTCCCAATTGATTTTATTAAGTTCAGATTCCATTTCTATGAATTTTTCTTCTGATAGCAGGGTTCTTGCATTGAAAGTTGCAATTTTTAGAAATATATATCTGTTAGATGGTTTTCTAAAATATGTCAGAATTTTGCCCCCCCCCAGAATCCGTGGGACTGACTGATAGTCTATCAGTGTGAGATTCTGAATTTTTCTTTCTACTCACCTGGGGTAAATCCGTTTTTGTATTTGTATCTGACACAATAAAGGGGTCTTCTTCTTCAAGTGCCATCTCCGCGGCGGAGGTCGGCAATCATCATAGCTATTCGAACTTTTGAGACGGCTGCTCTGAAAAGTTCATTTGATGTACATCCGTACCACTCTCTCAGGTTGCGCAGCCATGACAATCTACGCCTCCCTATGCTTCTCTTTCCTTGGATCTTTCCCTGCATGATCAGTTGGAGCAAGGTGTATTTCTCTCCACGTGTAATATGTGCGAGATATTCCAATTTTTTTGTTTTTATTGAATTTAAAATTTCCATTTCTTTGTTCATCCTTCTCAGAACCTCTTTGTTTGTGACGTGTTCTGTCCATGATATTTTCAGAATTCTTCTGTACACCCACAGCTCAAATGATTCCAGTTTTTTCATTGATGTAGCATTCAAGGTCCAAGATTCCATTCCATAAAATAAGGTCGAAAAAACATAGCACCTCGCCAACCTAACTCTTAGTTCCAGTTTTAAATCCCTGGTACATAGAACTCTTCTTATTTTGTTGAAATTTGCTCTAGCCTTGTCTATTCTGATTTTTATCTCCTGATTGTAATCATTTGTGGAGTTAATCATTGTTCCCAGGTATGCATATTTGTCCACTTGTTCGACGTTGGTTTCGTTTATTAGAAGTAATAAAGGGGTAATAGCAATTAAAACGTCACGTTTGCTTTGCGTGTTGACGAGTTTTTAGTTCAGCCGCCCATTATGGGTACAGACGCTATTGACAACCGCCCAATATGGGTCAGACGCTATCGGTTTGATTTTATACCATCCCTAAAATCCAGGGATGCCACTTCCGCCATCCACGTCGCACCGAAGATCTTCTTCTCCGCCGTGCCTACCGTTGTGGTCCTCACCTGTATCTCTAGGTAGGGGTCAGTGTTATACCCCACAGAACTGGGTCCCGATCTGGACTTGGCCATGTATTCACTCCGGCCTACTGAAATGATAGATGCCAATCCCCGCGACATGGACGCGCCAGATTGGAGTTACCAACGTGAGCGACAGAGAAGGTGGCTCTGTGCTCCGCAAAGAACATAACCTATGTATAAAGAACACCTTTTTCAAACTACCTAAACGGAGACTATTTACATGGAAATCTCCAGCAAACACTCCCCGTAATATCGTCAGAAATCAAATTGACTACATAACTATCAGTGAGCGTTACAGAAATGCAGTAAAGTCTGTAAAAACTCTTCCTGGTGCCGATGTTCCATCTGATCACAATCTGTTGTTAGCAGAAATAAAATTAAAACTTAAACGGATAAAGCAACAACGATCCTATAACAAACTGTATATGGATTTTATTAGAAACAATAGCCAGATGATTGCAAACAATTTAGAGAGCAATTTTGATAATTATGATTATGAACAACAAGAATCCATCGAGGATCATTGGAACCAAATCAAAACGATTATAAGCAACTCAACTCCAAACTTAAAAGAGAGCAGTCAAAAAAAGCAACGGTGGATGAACGATGAGATTTTGAATTTGATCGAAAAAAGACGCAATTTTAAGAACCAAAACGTAGAAATGTATAAAGTAATTAATAAAGAGATAGGGACTAAAATAAGATCTGCAAAACAAACATACTTCGAAAACAAATGTTCAGAAATTGAAGAATTACAGGGAAAACATGATTAATTTAATATGTATAAAAAAATAAAACAACTGACAGGTCAGAACAAAACACAGGCAAATAACAACGTTGATAGAGACGGAAAACTGACTATCACTAATTCGCATAAAATATACAGATGGAAAGAGTATATTGAGGAACTGTTTAGTGATGAAAAGCCCGAGCTTAAAATTAACGAAGTAGTTACAGGACCTGACACAACTATGGACGAAATTGAACAAGCAATACGATTAGCAAAGACCCGAAAAGCGACGGGACCAGATGAAATACCGAGTGAAATATTAAAGTGCTTCCAAAGTTCAGGTAAAATATCTCTCCTTTATCTGTTTAATAAAATTTATGAAACTGGCTATATACCAACGGATTGGCGGCTGTCGATTTTTGTGACGATACCTAAAAAAGCAAATGCAAAAAGATGTAGTGACTACCGAACCATCAGTTTGATGAGTCTCAAATCTCTCCCTCTTTTATACCACTTAAAAGAACATAGTGAAGAATGACGGTACGCTGATCTATATCAGGTGTTGAATCAATAATTAGAGAGTAAAATTTCGCTTTCTGTAATTTGTTCACTCATGAGTTGCAGATATTTCAATACAATAGAAATAAATTCATCACATATTGTAGGGATAAATAATTTATTATACCAATCTTGCAGTTAGATTGAACTCAATAAATATTCCAAAGCGCCTATTTAATTACCATTATTTTCACACAAAATCAGTTTTACCACGAAACGTTAAAGTGTAGTGTAACGTAAATCAGTGTGTAAAATATTATTTTTAAACACGTGCATAGTAAATAGGAATGGGAACAATATATCCTCCATACATTAAATATATCAATATCGCTAAACAGTATTAGTACAGCATATTGGCACGTATGTAATATGATCCAGAATATATTACATACTAAAAAATACTATGTCTAAGTAGCCATTGTCAAGATCAATAGCGCCGATATAGGTAGTTAAAATTTTGAACACTTATTTTAACTGTTTATTATCCATATAAACGACTTGTGACTGAAATTACCTGAGATTCTTTATTACCTACAGTTATTAGTACACAAATCTGATTCGAAATATCGTCGAATAGTAATAGTCTGTATATAAAAATTAAATTTTTCATAAAAAGTAAATGATAAGCCATTACTTAAGGGGTCAAAAGAAGGAGGCTTCACGAAGATTAAAGTACTAATGAGACCATTGCAATCGGACGTACCCTGGAGAATGATTAACTAATTAATTGGCTAATTATTCAATCACCCGTGCAATATGATTTTGTCAAATCGAACCTTTTAGGACAACCTATTCTAATTATGTTTATAAAATTGAGGGCATTTCTAGAGATAAAGAAACTTTACTTCACTAAAACTCATAGGTAAGACATGTGTCTAACACAAATGTGACGTATTTCTAGTGCAGATAAAACCATGTGATAAATAGAAAAGTGTTATCTTTGCCGGCAAAGAAGCAAAGAAAAACTCAAAGTGAGAGAGGAAAAAACCAGTCAGCTGAGAGAACTTTTCAACGATGTTGAGCTTGGATCCACCATCTACATCTCTCTCTCTCTCCAATAGCGCTACAGCCCAAATCGGGCCTTGGTCTCCTCCAAACTATGCCTCCAACCTTGTCGGTCTCGCGCCGATCTTCTCCAGGTTCTCACGTCTAGCACATTTTGCGCGTCCGCTGTCACTTCATCCTCCCATCTTCTCTGTGGCCTTCCTTTTGGTCTTGCGCCCTGCATTTTACTATCAAGGGCTCTTTTCGGCAATCTTTCTGTCTCCATTCTTACTACATGACCAGCCCAGGGAAGTCTCTGAAGTTTAACGAATTCTGAGATCGGTGTCTCTTTGAACAGTTGGTAGAGTTCATGGTTATACCTGGATCTTCATATTCCGTTTTCGTTAATAGGTCCAAATATCTTTCTAAGGACTTTTCTTTCGAAGACTTCCAGTTTTCTTTTTGTCTCTTCTGTCATCACCCATGTCTCGCATCCATAACATACTATTGGTCTGATAATAGTTTTGTAGACCCTGATTTTCGATCTCCAGTGTGTGTTGTTGGAGCGAAACACATGATCGAGTGAAAAATAAGCTTTGTTTCCCTTTACTATTCTTCTTTGGATTTCTGGCTCTTCTGTTCCATCTGTGTTTAATGTAACTCCTAAATATATGAAACTTTCTACAGTTTCAATATCGTCCTCTAATTCAACTGTGCGTCTGTTTCCCCTAGCTCTTGCCTGTGTTAACTTTTTTGTCTTTTGAATATTTATTTCTAGTCCGGTCTCTTTTGCCTTTGATTTTAATTGTGAATATATTTCTGCCGCCTCTTCTGTTCTGCAAGACATGATGCTGATATCATCGGCATAGGGCAATCTGTATTGATTTATTTGTTAGGAGATTACCTCTTCCAATAATCAGCTGTCTTATCACATATTCCAAGGTCAGGTTGAATAGTGTCGGTGCAAGCCCGTCTCCTTGCTTTAATCCTTGGGCTGTCGTAAAATTTTCAGTGAGCTAATTTTGGACTCTGAAAGTTGCTATTGGCGAATCCATTGTTGTTTTTACCAGTCGGATGTATTTTTTGGGGATATTAAAGCTCTGCAATATTTGATATAACTTGTTCCTATTAATTAAGTAGTAGGCTTGTTTGAAATCTATGAATATGTTGTGGACGTCAATGCCGTATTCCCACGATTTGTTTACGATTTGTTTCACTGTGAATAGTTGGTCAGTTGTAGATCTTCCTTCTCAGAAACCGGTCGTTTGTTTAGTATGTAAGTAAAAATTTTGTACGCCGTGCACAAGAGGGTTATGCCGCGATAATTTTCGCATTTTAGTTTATCCCCTTTTTTATAAATTGGGCATATAATCCCGGTTTTCCAATCATTAGGGATCTATTCATCATTCTGTAGCAGTCACAACTGCTAACATATAATTAATTAATATAATTTATTATTGAAATCCTAAAACCCCTCAGAATCCCGTTTATGAAACGTTCATGGGCAATAGACGGTACGATGCGCAAACTACAGGTCAAGAGGCGCTCGCTAAAGTCAGTTTTGGCCAACAACTCACGCAGAGAGGTGTATTTCTCCAAGCCTTAACCGGCATTTTTTTGTCTTAAAATCGGGTAGAAAATCTGGGATTGGATTTAATGTTTTCCCCGAACATCAAGGGAGAAATGGGAACAAATGATAAAAATCTTGATTGGAAAAAAACCGGCTTCCAAATCTACTGAAATAATTATTTAAAACCCAGGTGAGCAATTAAATCATTTAGTTTTATAGGCCTATCATTTTATTGATATTTTCATTGTCTTTTGAAATATTAAAAGTGTAAAATCCGAGTTTTCTCATATGTATCATGTGGCCTTGAGCCTAGATCATAAATTTATCGGACACCTAATTAGTTTTTCTGTTTTTTTTTTGTATACCTACTCGGTATAAAAACTTTCATGCCTAATTTACTAGATATTCTTTAAATGCGCAGACGCAATAAATAGACAGGATGACAGTCAGCTGATGAAATAAAATGTTTGTTTATTGTGGTAATTCGATGTAAGAGTATGTGTTGACAGTCATCTTTGGGTGCCTTGATGTTTCTCTAAATGTTATTTTTTGTAGATTTCACCCGATTAGGATAACGTTTAATATTAGAATTAGTTTAACCAAACACCTAATTCAACCCATTGGTAACCAGGAACCGATTGTCTCCAGAACCACAGCGTTCTTCTTCATTCGTTTTTTTCGGAGCCTCAAGGATCGTCAGAGTCTTAAGGGGACTTATCCAGGACCGCTGTAGTGTTGTGACAGACAGTAACAACTAGTTTCTCAGGGTTAAGGTTTTTCTTGTAATTTACAACTTTGTATATGCATATACCAAGGTTAGTACTTATTACAGTTTTTGTAACATCTATAAAAAGTGAGGTAAATAGTTATTAATTAATTAAATTAGATTCATTGTTAGGGAAGGGGTTCATGATTTTTGTATAGCGGTTTTTAAAAGGGAAGGGAAGAAATTTATGTATCAGGGTTTTTAAAAATTATATATATATATATATATATATATATATATATATCTTTCCGAGTCTGTTGGCCATACTCATCACACTTGATCACTTTAGATATCTCCCAGCATCTATTTGTAAGCCTAACACTTACACATAGATCTGGTGTTTAGCTGCTTCGACACATATTAGTCGTATATTTGTTAGGTAAGGTAGTTTCTTTTGTATAACCGTCACGGTTTTTTTAGCATTTATATTCCCTACCTTACCTATCTAGGATTTAACTTTCGTAACTAACCTTAGTGTTAAGATTTCGCTTCTCCCATGGACTTAGATTATAGATTTACTAATACACTTTTTCGTTTGGCCCAGTAGTGGGGATATTTAATTTTGTCGTGGCTTTTTGGTCCTCGCATACCGTAGCCCCACTACTGTAATTATATTTTCTATATATATATATATAGGTGAGTTTTGTTAGTTGTTAATATTATAAATATATTTGTTACAAGTAGTTTTGCTTTTATTTCAGTTCCTGCTTACAGTTATAATATAGCAGAACAAGGTCAATAGTGTCTTTTCGGTTTTTAAACATTATTACAGGGTATTAAATCAATAGTACTTTATTCCTTGTTGTTCATAACTTCATTTATTTTTTTTTGTTAATTTCCTTCAGAAATTAGCTGGCGCCCATTTTAGTATTTTCCTAGGCATCTCCGTATATTCTCTTATCTTACCCCTTTTATAGTTCCAGATTTTCCGGTGCATTATTATATTGTATTCTTTTGGTTACAAGATCTCTTTTCCCCTTATCTCAAAGCCAAATTCTAGTGTAGTGAGGCTAGCCCGAATTCGTGCTTGAGGTTTTGTGTCTCTGTGTTCTTTTAAGCTAAGCCATTCTTTTTATTATAACTTCTTTGCTAGTTCTTCTCTAATTGATCATCTCCTTCTCCATATACCACCCCCCTAAATTTTATTTAGGTTTCAATTGGCGCTTTTTGCGTATGCAATTGAATAGGTTTCAATTCCAAATCTTGTTCATGAGCACATGCATTTGTCCTACTAGGTGATCGCCACCTAATTTATATAGCTCAGGTGGGACGTTGTCAATACCTGGAGCCTTATTGATCTTTCGTGCTCGAATTTCCTGTTTTACCTCTTCCTTCGTTGGGGGTTCTATATTTTCGGTGTCTCCCTCATTGTGATGCATGTCAATATGATCTTCATTTTCTTGTGTCCCTAAAAGAGTTTGGAAATAGGTTTTCCAGACTGATTTTATTTCTTTTGGACCACTGGTTATTTGCCCTTCTTGATTTCTGCATAGATTTGTTCGAGGTTTATATCCTTCTCTTAAATTGCGTAGATATCTGTACGCCTGTCTTATATTGTTGCTCTGAACATTTTCTTCCATTTTCTGTATATTCCGTTTTCGTATTTTCTTTTCTTTGTTCGGCATATTTTATCTGCCATCCGTCTTGAATCTTGGTAACTTGCCCTTCTTTCTCTGGTTCTTCTTTCCATATATTTCTTGTGTTCTTTATTTCTTTTCTGTATGGCCTTATTACACTAGTCATTGAACCATTCCCTTTTTTTATTGATGATTTTTCTTGCTGCGTCAATAACTTTTGTTTTGATTTCTTCCCAATGTTCTTCGGTACCTAGTGCTGTCAGTGTTTGTGTTATTTCTCTTTCATAGTTCTGTGTGACATCTTGTTGTTTAAATTTTTGTATATCTAGCTGTTCTGTTCTGTGTTCCTATCTTTCTTTCCTGTTTCTCTGAATTCTGCATTTGTATTTTATCTGTACTAGGAGATGGTCAGATCCGCAGCATGCTCCTCTTCGGCTTTTCACATCTTGTATGCTTGTTGCGGCCCGTTTGTCTATCAAGACATGATCAATTTGGTTAGCGGTTGTTCCTCCAGACATAATCCATGTCGCTATGTGTAAATAGGTGACGATAAAAGAAAAGCTTTCTATGATCAGTTAGGTGAAAGACCTAGAAATATTCCAACTAAGAAATGACTCATAATAGAAGGTAACTTCAACGCTAATATAGGCTAATTAGACAGAGGAAATGAACATATAGATGGAGGATACGGCATTGGAACTAGAAATAACGCAGCAGATAATATACTGGAATTAGCAGTAGCACTAGGTATGGCCACTGTTAGTAAATGCTTTTAGAAGAGAGAAAGCCAACTTACCAACCAATAGAAATATTAGAAAATCAGTTTAAATTCACGCAAGGCAAATCAACAACGGATGCAATTTTTATCATAAGGCAAGTAATGGAAAACTAATGTTAGAACAGGTGAGGGTAAGACTGATAAATTTCATTTAAAAATAGTATTGCATCAGGGGTCAGTGCTAATCCCGTATCTCTTCTAATTAGTGTTGGAAAAATTAACGAAAACATGTCAAGGAGATATTCTATGGTGCCTGATGTATGCTAACGATGTGGTGTTAGTAAGAGATAAGGAGAGAGAATTCAATTAATGATTGAGACAATGAAGATGGGCGCTTGAGCAAAAAGGTACTAAGGAAGACAAAAACAGAGTATCTAAACTTTGCATTTAAAAATTAACTTCAACTTCGCTTTAAATCAGGTTGTAATGTTGACTGGTGAAATTATTGAAAAAAAAATCGTTTTAGGTAGGAATCTAGATTTGATGTTACAAAGCAATGGGGAAATAGATGGAGATATAGTAGACTCAAATAAGGATGGATAAAATGGAAAGAAGCAAGTGATGTCTTGTGTGATAGAAAGGTTCTTACGAAACTGAAAGGTAAATTCCATAAAACGGATATAAAACCGTAATTGGACAGGTTAAAAAAATAAGAACAATGAATGCATTTGAACGAAATGACAATGCTTAGATGGATGGGTGGCTTAAAAAGAAAATATTAAATTAAAAATTAAAATATTAGCAGAAGTCTAGGCGCAGCACCTCATCTATGCAAAAATGAAGAAGCATAGGTTACGATAATTAGGGCATGTTGATCGTCGACACGAGAGTCCTGCAATACATAGGATTCTGGTTTACCAGGTCCCAGAAAGTAGTAGGAGAGAAAGACCGAAAAAGAGATGACGGGAAACGAATAGGAGAAATATGTGTATGAAAGAAATTCATCTTGATATGGCGAAAGATAGAAAGATATCTCTGTATATAAGGATAAGGCGTAAAGGGATAAAGGCAAAGAGAATGATGATGAAGAATCAGTAAATATGGTGATACTTGCATATATACATAATTTTTCAAAATAAATGAATCGCTTATTTTTATTAATTATTCGCTACTCGATTTATTCAAAATATTATATAACAAATTGTTCGTATTTGTTAAATCAGTAATGTTAAAACTGTTTAAGAAACAGCTAGTTAAGAACCACCTTAAGTTAATGAAACCAATAATAAAAGAAAAGAGCTGATTCCAAACCGATAATTTTTATTCAGAGATAAAAAATATCCTATGATTAATTGAATATACAGAATTATCGATATAGGTAACTAAGTGAGAAACTTGTTGAGAAACACGTTTTAGAAAAAAAAAATTGTGCTAGTCTTTTTTGACATAGCTTAGGCCTTTGCTAAAGTATAGCATGGGAGTTTAACCTGCAAATAGTATACCTACATGGTCATAGTTGGAAATGACACTGTCATACTCATAGTATTTGACAACAGCAAAGTAGCAACAAAAAAATTATAAGTTATTAAATAAAATTCATATGTACTTAAAATTGGAAACCTAAACTAAATGAGTCCAAATTAATGTTAACGTCAAGTTTATACATCTGAAAATCTAAAACATTAATTTTACAAAAAACGATGTCTAAATACCTTATGCATCTTTCACAAAAATGGGAACTGTACTTGAGACTTCTATAGTATATGTTAAAAAAAGGGAGGA
Organism: Diabrotica undecimpunctata; assembly: GCF_040954645.1. Taxonomy (NCBI): domain Eukaryota; kingdom Metazoa; phylum Arthropoda; class Insecta; order Coleoptera; family Chrysomelidae; genus Diabrotica; species Diabrotica undecimpunctata. The sequence goes on along the minus strand of NC_092807.1, from coordinate 74,236,829 downwards.
ACTCAGAAAAGTTATCAGAAAATGTATCCGCAACTCCTATAGACATTAACTTGGTACTGATATCTCTGCTCCCCGATTTTAGCAAGCAGTCACCAAACCATTAAAACTGCTACATTCATACTTCCTATTATCCAACGATTAGCCAGTCCAGGAATATATGCATTATTATGGTACTGATATTGCTGCTGCCCCTCATAAGTAAGTAGAATATGCAAGGAAGTTTTTGGCAATTTAATAGGGTTTTTGTGTGTTACAATATAAATTCTCCGAGAAAGTAAAGAATATCTATCCGCTATCCTGATTTATTCCATAGATTAAATATTAGAATACTATAGAATAATGCTATTACCAGCAAAAAAACGGTATAATAGTAACGAGAAAACCAAATAAATGTTCATTAACAGACAAAAGAGACGATGTAAAATAGGGCATATAACGTAACAATAGACCCATATAATTTTAAAAAATTTGAGCGTTTTAGATATCGCAGATAACGTTGTCACATAAGAGACAAAAGGGAAAATTCAGGTAGCAAACTGATATATGTATAACCTCATAACACTTTTAAATCCAGAAGTGTAATAAATACAGTAATACATACTACTATATAAGACAATGTAAGTAAAACTCAGGTATTAATTACATCAGGATTGCTAGAAAGATTGCCCTCAGTCAGAAGTGTTTTACGACCGGGAACTAATGCTAAGGTCAAACCAGGTATATAAAAATTGCACCGTCGTACAAGAAACTAAATCTCAACGATAAAGTTATTGTTTTGCACTTCGTATTGATTTGTGATCTGATTCATAATAGAATTATATATTTCTCTAAGAATTCTTCTTTTTGCGATGCTCAATCGGCTCTTATTTTATTTTTTTATTGTTCGTGTTTTACTTACATACGTAGAATATTATTTTTGTTACTGCGGGATGTATTTTTGGATTTAATTTTTTGCTTAAAACGTAGCAATTGCCAGCTTGTATTCTGTTGTTATTCTCTTTTGTATTGTTTTTGTTAAAAGTGCTTTTAAATCCCAAATATTTAGACCGATGAAACATTTCAAAGTTATACTGGTCTATTGAAATATTATGTCCTATTCTGTTTCTTATGATAGTCTTATGATAGCCATATATTTTTTTATTATCGTTGATTTGGAGGACCCTTTTTTGCGATTTTTTCTATTGAATGTATTAATGTTTTTTTCTCACTAATAATTATACTCACTACTATGTTAAACTCATCGTCAAAAGTCCCTATAATATGAGGACCTTAATTATTAACCTGTGAGATTTTCTGTATTTGCTTTCCGGGCAATGCTCTCAAGCATTGCAAACTAGCTTAATGTTTTTCTTATTCCCAACATTTTTAACTAAGTATATAATAGTGAATATTTGATCAACGGTTCATTGAATTTTTCTAATTTCACATTAATCTTTCCTAATTTCACATTTGTGGTTGCTGGATGTCAAAGAAGACACAATTTTCCATAGCGGGTGCTATGATTCCAATGGTGTAAAGTACAACCTACATATTTGTTGCCAAAATTACTTTGCTGCTGTCTCGAGTACCGTTTACTGGTATGTGAATTTTGTTACGAATTTATGTTGTGTGCTGAACTCTATTAAATCTTTTACCGCGAATTGAAAAGCATGTTTTAACCTTTATTTGTAACATTTATCGTTATTTGTCTTATATGTATACAATCGTCCTAATATTTGCGTTATACATTGATATTTATGTGGCAATTAGCTGTAAAGTCATTAGTCTTTTCTGTCGTATCATATTTTCTTGATTTTATTCTCTTTTGTATTGTTTTTGTTAAAAGTGCTTTTAAATCCCAAATATTTAGACCGATGAAACATTTCAAAGTTATACTGGTCTATTGAAATATTATGTCCTATTCTGTTTCTTATGATAGTCTTATGATAGCCATATATTTTTTTATTATCGTTGATTTGGAGGACCCTTTTTTGCGATTTTTTCTATTGAATGTATTAATGTTTTTTTCTCACTAATAATTATACTCATTACTATGTTAAACTCATCGTCAAAAGTCCCTATAATATGAGGACCTTAATTATTAACCTGTGAGATTTTCTGTATTTGCTTTCCGGGCAATGCTCTCAAGCATTGCAAACTAGCTTAATGTTTTTCTTATTCCCAACATTTTTAACTAAGTATATAATAGTGAATATTTGATCAACGGTTCATTGAATTTTTCTAATTTCACATTAATCTTTCCTAATTTCACATTTGTGGTTGCTGGATGTCAAAGAAGACACAATTTTCCATAGCGGGTGCTATGATTCCAATGGTGTAAAGTACAACCTACATATTTGTTGCCAAAATTACTTTGCTGCTGTCTCGAGTACCGTTTACTGGTATGTGAATTTTGTTACGAATTTATGTTGTGTGCTGAACTCTATTAAATCTTTTACCGCGAATTGAAAAGCATGTTTTAACCTTTATTTGTAACATTTATCGTTATTTGTCTTATATGTATACAATCGTCCTAATATTTGCGTTATACATTGATATTTATGTGGCAATTAGCTGTAAAGTCTTTAGTCTTTTCTGTCGTATCATATTTTCTTGATTTTATTTTTGTAGACAAGCGGTTTAGTTTGTGTAATATAATATCCCCAATTCGTTTCATAATATTTAGTTTTCAAAACAGCTGTTCGCTAATTCGTTCACCTTTTTTATAGCACTTTGGGTTATGACTATTGGATTTTACTTTTTAAATAGAGTTTGGAATGGAATCTTCCTGTTTGAAATCAATGTACATTTGAAAATAAGTCGACAGTTTTCCTTGAAGTCTGACTTTACTTGTAGATTATTCCTTGTTAATTAGTTTATTAGGTAAGCCTAGTTCTTCCATGGTATTTCATAGTTTTATTCTTATGATTATATCAGTGTTTGTTTAAAATTTATAAATAACTAGTTTAATGTTTTTTTTGTATTCCCAACATTTCTCATAGTAACTGCCTAATAGTGAATAATTGATCAACGATTTATTAAGTTTTTCTAATTCCACACTAATATCAACCTATTTTATAGTTCACCTATTTACTCAATCGTTCTAGGTGTATTAGAAAAAATACTGTATATCCTAATAATTAATAGATATATAGCTTATATCGCTATAGTTTATGCAGTACATTTTATTACATATTCCTTTTGTGTATGGGTATGCTTTTCAGCAAGTTGGTACTTGCTCTTACTTCTAAATTGACGGATCAGCCGTTTAACTGCCTGTACTGAACTTTCTTCTTCATTTTGCAAATATATATAAAAATTAATAAAAACCACTCTGACATACCGCTGATTGAAATGTTGGATACCCTGGCCTATACTATTCAATCAACGAAAATACTAAGATCACACGGGGAGAATATTATGGGTTATTTCTGGTTTCGTTATAATTTACACTGAAATTATTAACAAGAGAGTGCTCTCACTTCCACATGTTGAAATTGATATATAGTACCAACAGATGCTAGTCATATTATACCATCAGTACTAATAAAATAGAAACTATCAAATTAATGTCAATTTCATTTAATCAAACGTACTAACCTTAGACATGGTCATTTAAGGAAACACACCTCAAAAATGTTGACAATAAATTAAAAATATCTTAAGCGTTATAAAAGTACCAGAGCAGCAAAGCTCACAGCATGAAAATATTGCCTCGTACTTTTATATAGCAATTTGTTCAAACATTCTTAATAAATGTATAATCTAATATTTAAGCCTGTTTAAGTTTTACAGACTTGGAAAACACTGAACAGACAAATATTTATTCTTTAATGTACTAGGTTCTAAAAAAAGTGTACTCAAAACGAATAAACATTATCTACCAAGTGTTTTATTCCAGTTTCATATGAAAGCACCAGATATTAGATATTATAAATTTCATAGGTACAAATTTGAGATAAAAACCAAATGATAGAGCATATAGTGAAATATAAATATCTTAGAATAGCTGTATCGAACGAGGATAAGGTTATTGATGAGAAAAAAAAGACCTATCGCTGAGGAAGTGAGAAAGTAATTGGCAAACGCAAAGAGCAATTTAATTATATTAAATGAAATATGCATTACAATCTATTATGATACACATATATTCGTACCGCAGAAACAAGACAATAAACACGTTAAGAGAATCTTAATAATAACCAAAATTTAACTTTTAGTACACAGAAGAAATAATGATATACAGAAGATATATAAATTAAAAAACTTTATCCACTTATTGTACGCAAGAGAGATACCTCTAGAAAAACTCAAAACGATCGAAAATATATACCAAAACAACACAATAAAAGTAAAAGTAGACGAAGAACTAACCGACCCTATTGAAACTGACAGTGGGATAAGGCAGGGATATTCCCTGAGTCCTTTATTGTTCAACCTGATTATGGATGAAATAATAAAAAAGTAAGAACTTAAAAAGGATACCAAATGGAAGAAAAACAAATTAAAATAATTTGCAATACTACTCTTTCAAAGTGAAGATGATTTACAACGTATCCTGCACCAATTTCATATAAAATTTAACATGTTAATTTCCCCAAAAGAGACAAAATGCATGGTTACAACAGCAAATTTACTAAGATGTAATTGGAGCTAGAAGGTCAGATAATAGAACAAGTGATGGAATTTAAATATCTAGGCATCACATTATCTAGCTACGGAAAGCTCGAAACTGAAGTGGAAGATCCAGTGAATAGAGCAAACAGAGCCTCAGGCTGCCTAAATGAAACAATACGAAGAAATAAAAATATCGGGAAAGAAACGAAAGGCAGAATTTACAAAACAGTCATCAGACCAATAATGACATACGCGGCAGAAACAAGACCTGACACAGAGAGGACAAAAAGGGTGTTAGAAACAGCAGAGATGAAAACACTTAGAAAAATTGATGGTAAGACACTATGGGAGAGTGCTAGAGAGCTAGAAGTACAGATATACGACGTAGATGCAAGGTAAAGAACATCAAGAATTGTTAAGAAATAGAAGAGTAGAATGGAATAATCATATAAGCCGAATGACAACAAATAGAGTAGTAAAGACGGCAAGAGACGGTTAACCCATAGGAAAATGATCAGTAGGAAGACCACGAAAACGATGGAACGGCAACTTACTGGAGGCACATTGAAAAACAGACAGAGTCATGTCTATATAAAAAGAAGAAGAAGAAGATACACACGATAATCATTAAAATAGCTGCAAGAAAGATAAAATAAATCAATCATATTAATGTAGAATAGCAGAGGACAGAGTGTTTAGAGAAAATAATGAATCAGCCATATTAATATAGAATAGCAGAGGACAGAGGATTTGTCATAGCTTTGGACAAGTGCCCAATTGAAAAAATAACACAGGTCGTTAAAAAAAGACGGAACTCTAGAAAGAAAATAGAATAGATTTAAAAAAAATAAAAGCATAAACATGTCTTTTCCTACTTTTTTAATATTGAAAATACGTAAATAGAACATTGAATTAAAATGTTACCTTTGATATCTATGATAAACCTATGACTTAAACAGTGGCGCCGATGTATGTAGTTGAAATTGTTTACACTTATTTTAACTGTTTATTTTTTTATTATCTATAGATGAGTTGCGACCGATATCACAAACTTATTTATTTTCCACAAAGAGGCCCTTTAATACCTAAAATTATTACTATACAAATCTGATTCGAAATATCGTCAAAAAGTAATACACAGCATGTAAAATTTAAATTTTTAATACAAAGTAAAAGATTAGGCATTACTTCTGTGGTTCAAAGAACGAGCCTTTACGAAGATTGAAGTACTAATAAGGCCACCGCAATCGGGCATACCCCGGGTAATGATTAATTAATTAATCGGCTAATTCTTCAGCCACCTCTTTAATATGATTTAATCAAATTGGTCCTGTTTAGGACCAACTATTCTAATAACATATGTCTATAACTGTTAAGGGTATTTCTAAAGATCAAGAAACTTTACTTTACTTAAACTTATCAGACATATGAGCTAAACACGAATCTGACTTATTTCTAGTGCAGGAAACACATATAGGGCCTAACCTAGGGTATTTGGTATACAGCTGATCGTTAAAACCACATTATAGATATAGACATGCTATTTCTGTCGAAAAAGAAGCAAAGAATAACTCTAAGAAGAGAGTTATTCTTATATTGTAGAGTAAGAAAGGACAAAACCAGTCAGCTGAGAGAACCTTTTAACAATGTTGAGCTTGAATCCACCATCTACATATTTAATGAAAAATAATACAACTACCGACATTGAGGATCTGAGCACAAAGCTTATTACGAAATCTGGACCAAAAACACTACAATGGCTGATCCGGATGATGAACAACTGTATTCAAATTATGGAGATACCCAAAGTCTAGAGACAAGCCAAAGTTGTTAACTTGCTTAAACCTGGCAAAAACTCCAACGACTACAAAAACTATCGGCCAATATCTTTATTTTGTCAGCTATTCAAAATACTTTTGCACAAGATCGTTAATATGATATCACCGATATTAGAAGAAAAACTTAAATTAAAAGGCAAAAGTGGCTATAGATAGGGAAGATTATGTACATCACAAATACTAAATCAAAGACCAGTACGAAAAATATCGGGTATCAGGGGTGGTATTTTTCACTCTAAATGCCGCTTACGACACCTTAAATTACAGAATATTTCTCCAAAAACTATATGATATCCCCTTACATAACAAACTCACTTATATTGTCTCCGTATACCTACACAAGAGAAAATTTTTTGTATCACATAATGGTAAGAATAGCAGTTGAAGAACAGTCTCGCTTGGGGTAGCATAAAGGCACCTACACTGTATAACATATTTATTTTGAGATAACCTTCTATCGAGATATCATATTTAGTACACAAATAAGAGCAGAACTAAAATAATAAAAAAGCTTTATACAAGATATTGCAGAAGATTGGATAAAATAAAAGTAGTTTTTATTAATCGGATGCTTACATAAAACGTACAAAGACATACCCACGTAAACAAAATATATTACGAAATTTCTGTAATTAAAAAAAAACATCGAGTTCAGCATTGAACTAATAACATTATATTAAATAAAAAAACAACATTATTTTTAAAAATGCAGAAAAAATAAAATTTTCTATGCAAGCGAACATTCCATTAAATAATAAGCCCAAATCCTTTTGTATCTATATACCTGTTTTTTAAAGAACCAGTTACCTTTTAGTACGTAGTTATACCAGGTAATACGATATCCTCTGTTGCACAGTGTAATGCGTATGACATTACACTGTCTGCAAACAGTAGATAAAAATAAGGAGCCCATATAAACCGTTCACGGTATATGTTGAAAATATACGGTATAATCGCACAGTTGCCAAACTCTCAGAGCTTACTTAAACCGATAAACGTATGGTTGAAATATACAATGAAGAAGATCTGAACGACCCCTACAATATATACACGTGAACTAAACGATATACATTTATGATACAGGGGTATTTACGGGCTCCAAAAAATTTTTACAAATTATTAAACTCTACATGTTGATGAATCGACAGAACCAATATTATGGAATGGTCAAGTGAGTCAATATATATATATATATATATATATATATATATATATATATATATATATATATATATATATATATATATATATATATATATATATATATATCTACGGCATAAAGTGGACTCCGCCCATGTTAAAATTCAGGTTCAAGTGAGCTCCGTAGTCAAGTGGCCACCGATATACGGAGCTCACTTGACCATTCCATAATATTGGCTCTGTCGATTCGTCAACATGTATAGTTTCACAATTTTTAAAAATTTTGTGGAGCCCCTAAGTACCCCTGTATCATGAATGTATATCGCTTAGTTCACGTGTATATATTATAGGGGTCGTTCAGATCTTGTTCCGTGTATATTGGAACCATACGTATATCGGTTTAAGTAAGCTCTGATAGTTTGGCAACTATGGGATTAAGCCGTTTATTTCCAGCGTATATTCTAAACGGTTCATATAGACTCCGTACTTTTGTTATCATTCATACGCATTACAGTATGTAACAGATATGTGTACTACCAAATACCTGTTTTTGGTAGGTACGTGCTTTTCTAAAAATAGATTTATAGATACAAAAGGATTTCATTACCAAGTTGGATGTGTTTTTTCATATGAGAAAATTTCCTAATGTATTTTGTTAACGTGAGTATGTCTTTATACGTTTTATTTAAGAATCCGGTTAATAAGAACTTCTTTTATTTCATCCATTGTTTCATGATATCTTATATACAGCTTTTTTATTATTTTATTTCTTCTATTTTATTATTTTATTTTTTTCTGGATTCTATTTCTTATTATTCTATTTTTTAATTCTGGATAGAAGGTTATCTCAAAATAAATATTTAAGTGCTAAAATAGATATTTTTTTGTTAAAATGGGTAGTAGTGCACAAAAAAGGGAAGAATGATTAATTTTTCTAACATGAATTATACTACTTCACCAATATTACATATTTCTGAATGTTTTATCTCGTATTTAGGAGTAATATGTAATCAATATAAGTGGAGTTAGTGTCAAATTTGCAATAATCTTTATAAGTAATAGCTTACTGACTGTACTTTACATGTTCAGTTCACATAAATAAACCTTGTCCCTTCAAAAAGAGCGATTTGAACGGTAAAGTTAACTAAGAAAGTGTGATAAGTCTTTTACCACCCCACATGCACACAAGTTAACCGGTGTTTGCAAGCAAGAGTCCTCCTGGCAGATTTAAGGAAGATAACTACCATAAGGAAGTTCCGTTCGAGGGATCAGATGGAGAGGAGCAGCTTATTTTTGTTTGTATATCTTACAGATGTGTTGATATAGCCAGTTTTTCCTTGATTCTAGTCATAAAATGGGCTGGTATTCGTGGAGTGGATGTCACGAATCTGGACTTTGTTTTTTTTGCTCTCTAGCTACTTTTCTTCGGATATTAGGTGGATTGATAGCTACGATATTGTAGAGCTTATGTATGGATGTGATTCTTAATATTCCCTGAATTTGGCTGACTAATTTATAACTAAATATTTTATAAGTTATTTAAATAACTATTTATAAGCGGCATTTAGATTAACAAATACCAAGATTTAGTATTTGTAACATTTATGATCTAACCTGTCATATATAGCCACTTTTGTCTTTTAATTTGAGTTTTTCTTCTATTATCGGTTTATATTAAGGATCATGTACAGAAGTATTCTGTATAGCTGACAAAATAAATAGATATATTGGCCGATAGCTTTTGTGGTCGTTGGAGTTTTTGCCAGGTTTAAGCAAGGCAACAACTTTGTCTTTGCTTTGCTTGTCTAAAGACTTTGGATATTAGCCATTGTTGTATTTTTAGTTCAAATTTTATAGTTTTGTGCTCAGATCCTCAGCCAGGAGCCGTAATATTGTTCATTATATACGTGGATAGCGGATCCAAGCTCAACATCGTTGAAAGGTTCTCTCAGCTGACTGGTTTTGTTTTCTCTCATTATAAGTTTTTATGTAAAGTGGAGTGTTTTTATCTCTAGATATACTCTTAATATTTATACACATAACTAGAATAGTTGGTCCTAAAAAGGACCGATTTGACAAAAAACATATTGAACGGGTGATTTAAGAATTATCGATTACTTAATTATTCATTACCCAGGGTACGCCCGATTGCGGTGGTCTTATTAGTACTTCAATTTTCGTGAACGCTTCTACTTTAAACTTCATAAAAAATGACTAATCTTTCACTTTTCTGTTACTGTTATTTTAAGACGATATTTCGAGTCAGATTTGTATAGTAATAACTATAGTCAATATATAGTCTCTATAAGTAAATGAGTTTGTGGTATCGGTTACAACTCATATATATTGATAATGAGGAAATAAACAGGTTAAAATAGGTGTAGAAAATTTTACGTACATATATCGGCACCATTGTTCAGGAGATGGGTTTATCCCAGAGATCAAAGGTTACATACTTTTACAGGCGTATTCTAGGTTCTATTTATATATTTTTATTACTAAAAAAATGTATTTATAATAAAGGCCTTAAGCTATCTGTAGATTCCATGAATATTAGAATCTATGGAAATTTGCAAATTAAAAAATACAGACATAATTCTGAATGACCAACTTGAGACAAACAGTTATCCCCTCCTCAACTTATTCAGTTACAAAATATGACGTGTAAACGCATACCTGTTTAATTGTTAGATAAAATGAATTTCCATCAAGTAACGGTCGAATCTATCACTTACTAAAAGAGTACGAAAAGACCTGCTTATGCTTTAGAGTATGGGTACTTTAGTACAAAGTACCCTTTGCTTTTGCCAATTGCTTTGTCACTTTCTCAGCGATGGGTCTCCCTTTTGCTCATCAATAATGTTCCCGCTCGATATAGTTATTCTAAGATATTCAGATTTCACTATATGCTCTACATTTGGCTTTATCTCCTATTAATTTACAACTACGACGAAATATTTATAATATATCTGATGCATTGATATTAAAGTGGAGTAGAATACTTGGTAGATAATATTTATTTGTTTTGAGTATACTTATTTTACGACCTAGTATATAAAAAAATAAATACTTGTGTGCTCAGTGCTTTCTAAGTCTGTAAAACATAAACATGCTTCCATATTAGATTATACATTTATTAAGAATGTCCACTCTCTTAATTGAAGTTTTTATCTTAAAATATGACTGTGTCCCACAATCTTTCACAAAAGTTATTCTTTTCTGAAATTTTCTGAATAAGGTCCAATAGGTTTTTATATTTTGTTTTACGTTTTAATCTTTAAATCGGAGTTCATTTTTTGAAAAACTATAAACACGTGACAACAAATTGCTATATGAACGGCGTTATGCATCACTAGACCCAGCCCCAATTTCTTAAATTGTGGATTATGGCGCTTTCTGGTGGAAAAGAGGAACAACAGGATAACATCAGAGGTAGACCAAACAAAAGAAATTAGGACACGCATTGAAATAGCACGTGCATTATTTTTTAAACTTTAAAAGTTTCTTTGTTTTCGGGATATAAAGTTAGAGCCTGAGAATGCTTCGATATTAAGTGTTCCCTACTTTTCTTTATGGCTTGGAAGCGTGAACACTAAAACAAGTCCATCTGAATAAGTTGGCCGCATATGAATTTTGGTGTTACAGAAGAATCCTACGAATATCATGGATTCAAAGAATGTCAAACGTGGAAGTAACTAGAATGATAGGAAATGGGGCGGAAATATTATTAACTATCAAAAGACGAAAACTTGAGTACTTAGGACATGTGATGAGAGGGCAAAAATACGCATTATTACAACTTATTATGCAAGGCAAAATCCGAGGAAAGCGAAATGTGGGAAGACGAAGAATATTCTGGCTTAAAAACTTAAGGGAATGGTTTGAATGCAGTAGTGCAGAACTTTATAGAGCGGCAGTCAACAGAGTCCGTATAGCCATGATGATTTCCAACCTTCGATAGAAGTGGGAACTTAAAGAAGAAGATAGAAAAAGGCATAAACTATCTACGTAATAAATCCCATTAACCTGTTAGTAACGGATAACCAGATATATTTAAAAAGATTAAGTACCTTTCTTTTTATTTTGGATTTTGAATTTTGCATAACTAGAGCAAGCGACTAATTTTTGTGTATTAGTTTTGGACCAAGCGCCTCTTGCGAGCGTTTTAATGATTGTAAATCGAACATTTGGCAACATATGTACATAAACGTGGTTAACAATGGTGACGTTGGCAACTTGTTGAGGCGTTTAGGTTAAGAAGTAGTGGCAGTTATTGCTTAAATTTTTCTATAATAGTCACATTACAGAAGAGCTAACACAGAAAGAGAATACTTAACAAAAGACATAACATTAAGTAAAATGTATGAATTGTATATTGAAGAAGCAGACAATGACCTTGTTAAATTTTCGTTTTACAAAAAAATGTTTTTAACACGATTTAATCTTCAAAGAAAAAAGTTGAAAAAAGATACTTGTAGTAGATGTGATTGTTTCGAATTAGAAATTAAAAATTGCGCAGATAACGAACAATTAAGCGTTAAAAAAAGAAAAAATGTGCACTTAGAAGAAAGAAAGCTAGACATGAAGATAAGCAACGATCAACCAGAAGTGGAAACCTTTTGTTTTGATTTAAAGAAAAACTCTTCCCCTTTCGAGAATTCTAATAAATATTGTATATTATAAGCGTCAATTACGTATTTACAACCTTGGTATCCATAGCGCCAAGGATAAAAAAGGTCATTGTTATATTTGGATAGAAGGTGAAGCTGGTCGGGGAGCCCAGGGCGTAGGCATTTGTCTTAAGAAATACATTGAAGAAAATGTTACTTCTGCAAAACATGTAATTTTGTGGTCAGACTCTTGTGGAGGCCAAAACCGCAGCATTAAAATAGTTTTGATTCTGAAAATGATTTCGGAAACTCATCCTACCATTGAAAAAATTACATTACGCTATTTCTTTCCTAGTCATAGCTTTTACCCAATGGTACTGATTTTGGAGATTTTAAAAATGCCCTAAAATTTCAACAACGTTTATATACCGTTGATGATTACCTAAACGTGATGAAAAAATTCCGTAAAAAGAACCCACTAGTAGTTCACAGAATGTAAAAAGAAGAATTCGTCAAGCTAAGAAGAAATACAAGCGAATCAACAGAAGAGACCAATTTAATAGATCTTGATAAAATATTAAAGTTACAACTACAATTTCGTAAATATGGAACACTTTAAATATCTTAGATAATAATCACGGTTAATAATAATGCCACTAAAGAAATACAGATCATAATTTAAACTTTTTACCTATTTTAATACATAGATGCTAATCATGGACAATGACTAAATCGGATAAGGAAGAACTACGAATATTTGAAAGGAAAATAATAGGAAAATTGTTTTAACCTCATTATCATATCGCTACAAATCCGTATAGAAGAAGAACACATACTTAATAAAGAAAGCTCTTATACCGATATTGTTTAGGCAAATAAATTGCTTAAGGTAGATCGTACACATGCATAGACGCCAAAATGTCAAACTTGTAAAACTGTTATGGAAGGAAGTTAGCACAGAAGAATACCACTTGGGCGTCTCAGTATGCAATGAAGAGAAAACATCCAATCATATCTCAAAAAATTAACATCGTGAAGGTTCTTCTCTGAACCCCATAACAAATGGCTAATCTTTTACTTTTCATTAAAAATTTAAATTTTAATAAGTCACGTAAATAACGTTTTAAAAGTGCCTTTCCTGAGATAACTTTTTTTAAGCCTGGTTTGTTTGATTACATGTAATTGATTTGATAGTCCCCAACAGATGAGTATTGACTATAGGTAGGATAGCAGGTAGTTGAACAGGCATGTGTTGATAAATATGATGGGTCGGTAGATAGTCTCATTATTCCTAAATCTGACCTAATGTTACCTTCCCCCTTCATTTGTGGAAGTCCTAAAGGCATTTTTTCTCTTGGGGCATCCTTCCAATTTAACTTGGCAATGTAGTTATTATAGAGCCTTTGGATATAACCAGCGCAACTTTAGCATTGAGATTTAGCTTCTTACACGACGTTGTTGTCTTTATTTATGTGTTTGGCCTTGGCATTAGTTCCGTTCGGTATTGGTTAGTACGCGGACCTTTGTAAGTCGGAAAATACTTCTGATGGCTTTTCTAGCAATCCTGATCTAATTAATATCTGAGTTTTACGTACATTGTTTTGTTAGCGTTCTGGCCACATATCCACACATTAGCACTGGTTTAATCACTGTTTTATATATCCTGATTTAAGAAAGTCGTATTAGACCTCTGAATTTAAAAGTATTATAAGAGTTATATATACATCAGTTAGCTACCTGAATATTCCCTTTTATTTCTTATGTTACAACGTTATCTACGATATCTAAAATGTTGCAATCCTTTAAAATTATATGGGTCTATTGTTACGTTATGCCCTACTCTACGTCACCTCTTTTGTATGTTAAAGAACATTTATATGCTTTATTACTGACTATTAGACCGTTTTTTTTATGCTAATGTCATTATTTTATAGTATTCTAATAATTTATGGATTAAATCCGGAAAGCAAATTGATATTCTTCACTTTCTCGGAAAAATAATATTCTAACACACAAAATCCTATTAAATTGCCAAAACCTTCCTTGCATATTCTATTCACTCATGAGGGGCAGCAGCAATATCAGTACCATAATAAGGCGTATAGTACTGGACTGGCTAATCGTTGGATAATGGGAAGCATGAGTTTTAATGTTTTCGGGACTGCCATCTGTTAGCGGAGAGCAGAGATATTAGTACCAAGTTAATGCATATAGTAATTGTTGCTTGAACTTTATTATTATTAAACAACACTATATTTTCTAGTAAAATCATCATGACTTTACAGTAAGACAAATTTTCGAACGTTGGTTATGGAAACATCATGTACATACCACCAGGTTCCCTATGTCGATATCCAGCAAAATCGTTGTAATAAGGAGACGGCAAACAAAAATCCAGAGATAAAAATATGCACCAAGAAAGTCTGTTTTATTCAACAGTCGAATAAACTACAGATTCTTGATTCAAATAGTCAAAAAATCAATAAACAGCTTAGTAAAATAGAAATAACGCATATTTAAGATGTAATCCATTAACAGGCCAAGGTACAAAGCACTCCTGGCATATGCTAATGATATGGATCTCATAAGAAACTCTCTCCGGTCCGCAAACATCTTTAACAAAGTGCACGAAAAATGTTTCACTTAAAATCAACGAAATGAAAACCGAATACAAGCGAATCAACAGAAGAGACCAATTTAATAAATTTAGAACAAACATTAAAGTCAACATCTACAATTTCGAAAGTATGGAACACTATAAATTTGCGTGGCAAAAATCATCATACTTGGGTTACATTGATATTTATGTGGCAATCAGCTGTAAAAGTCATTGCCTTTTTCGTGTCGTATCATATTTTAACATATCATATTTTGAGTGAAATTGATCCTAAATGCGTCTAATAATATTAAGTTTGTAAAACAGCTGTCCGTTTATGCTCATTCGTTCACCTTTTGTAAAACAGTCTGTGTAAATATAAGGGATTTATATAATCTTTTCATTTCGTAATCTTTTCGTTTTATAATTATAGTTCTCTTGCTTTCATTTTCTATGGTAATACATATACATACCCAATTCAAAAGGGAGAAAACCAGAGAGTTCTAAATTAAACATAAACATTATTCTCTCTTTCGCCCTATATGTTATATAAAGATCATCGTCATCGTATAGTCAGAACGGAACAAGATTCTATTGCCTTTTCTTCTTTTTGTCTTCCCTTTCCTATTGAAAATACAGCCAGGTATATGACGTTTTTAAAATTTATGTCAATATTTCTGAAGTGCCTTTCCTTGGATAATTTTTTTTAAGCCCAGTTCGTTTGATTACATATAATTGATTTGATATTCCACAACAGATAAGTATTGATTGTAGGTAGGATAGCAGGTGTTGATAAATATAATGGGTCGGTAGATAGTCTCATTATTCCTAAATCTGACCATATGTTACCTCCTCCTTCATTTGTGGAAGTCTTAAAGGCATTTTTTCTCTTGGGGCATCCTCCCAATTTAACTTGGCAATGCAGTTATTATAGAGTCTTTGGATAAAGCCAGCGCAACTTTAGCACTGAGATTTAGTTTCTTGTACGACGTTGCTATCTTTATATATGTGTTTGATCTTGGAATTAGCTCTGTTCGGTATTGGTTAGTACTCGGACCTCTGTAAGTCGGAAAATACCTCTGATGGCTTTTCTAGCAATCCTGGTCTAATAAAGAGGGTTATATATACATAAACATCAGTTAGCTACCTAAATATTCCCTTTTATTTTTTATGTAACAACTTACCTACGGCATCTAAGACGCTGCAATCTTTCAAAATTATATGGTTTTATTGTTCCGTTATGCCCTCTTTTGTATGTTAAAGAACATTTATTTGCTTTTCTCATTAGTGACTATTAGACCATCAGTCAGACTATCAGTCAGTCCCACGGATTCTGGGGGGGGGGGGGCAAAATTCTGACCTATTTTAGAAAACCATCTAACAGATATATATCTCTAAAAATTGCAACTTTCAATGCAAGAACCCTGCTATCAGAAGAAAAATTCATAGAAATGGAATCTGAACTTGATAAAATCAATTCGGACATTGTTGGAGTCGCTGAGGTCAGAAGGAAAGAAGAAAGCCTAACCACTTTAAAATCCGGTCACATTTTCTATCGTGTCGGAGAAAACTATGGGAATGGAGGCATTGGGCTCTTTATTAATAAAAAACTAACTGAGAATATCATATCAGTAAAAGCAGTTTCCACAAGAGTTATACTTGCAAAATTACAATTAAACACCTGTTACTCCATAAAGATCATTCAAGTCTATGCACCAACATCGAGTCACGCTGACGAAGAAATAGAACAGTTCTATGATGACTTGTACACAGCTGTTTCAGAAGACCAAGAACATTTTACGGTAATATGTGGCGACTTTAATGACAAAATAGGAATAAGCACTGACCCAGCTGAAAATGCCCTCGGAAATTTTGGCACACCAGGTAGAAACGAAAGGGGCGAAATACTCTTAAATTTCCTATAAGAAAACAATCTATATTTAATGAATAGCTTCTTCTATAAGAAGATCCATAGAAGATGGACTTGGAAGAGCCCCTATGGTAAGACAAAAAATGAGATCGACTTCATCATCACTGACAAAAAACATATAGTCAAAGATGTTACAGTCTTAAATCAATTTTCGGTTGCAAGCGATCATAGAATGGTCCGAGCAACTGTAGAAGTCAATATTAAGCAAGAAAGACTGAAGATGATAAAAAGTAAAAATTTCAAACCTTGGATGCGCCCAACGAATGAACTTGAGTTTGAAAAATATATCACCAGTAACTTACTCAGAAATACAACAAGAGAAGACATAAATAACCTAAACGAAGAAATAGTAGATACATTAACACAAGCTCAGGAAAAATTTGGCCCTAAACATGGAAAAGAACAAAAAAATAGTAATGAAACGAAACAAAAAATGGAAGATCGTAGAATGCTGAGAAGTGAAGGAAATGTTGACTTACAAGATATAAACAACATAAATAAAGAAATCTCTAAAGCCATCAGACGGGATATTAGACAATACAACAAAGAGAAAATTATAAAAACTATAGAAGACAACAAAAGCATGAAAGCATAGGAGAAAAATAGAAAATGACAAAAAAAAATCTTCCAACTTAAAGACAAAAATGGAAATATTATCTCAGATAGACCAAGCATATTACATATAGTGAAAAGTTTCTACGAAACATTATATAAAAGTCAACTTATTCCAGAGCTCATCGAACAACCAATACAAAAGGTACATAATGTAGGATCGGAGGATATACCAGATATATCACGAGAGGAAATTCAACATGCCCTCAAAAATATGAAAAATAATAGAGGTACGGGGGAAGATGGTGTAGTCATTGAAACAATTAAACTAGGAGGTCCACTTTTGATGTCCCGAATCCAAACACTTTTTAATCTATGTCTGCATAGTGAAAACATTCCAAGTAAATGGAAAAATTCGGTTACAATCATCCTCCACAAAAAAGGGGATAAAGCAGATCTCAAAAACTATAGGCCAATTAGTTTGCTTAACTACCTATACAAGCTCTTTACTCGAATACTGACAAACAGATTAGAAGCAAAACTCGATTTCTATCAATCAGAAGAACAGGCAGGATTTCGAGCGGGACACGGAACAAACGACCATTTGCAATGCCTTAAAACTCTAGTTGAAAAGTCTATCGAATATAACAGACCCCTTGCTCTTATCTTTGTCGACTTCCACAAAGCATTTGACACAGTCGAAACAGTTGCTATCCTAAAAGCACTATCAGAATGCAGAATATATCAAAGGTATGCAAATATTATTCGAAATATATACGACATGCGACAAATGCGACAACAACCGTTAACCTCCATTGCACTGAGAAGATAAAAATTGGCAGAAGGGTGCGGCAGGGAGATACCTTGTCGCCAAAACTATTTATAACAGTTATGGAGTACGCATTTAAAAGGCTAGAGTGGGAATTAAAGGGTATTAGAATCGATGGAAAGATATTCAATCATCTCAGATATGCCGATGATATTGTTCTCATAACAGACAACTTAGGAGAAGCCAGAGTTATGCTACAACAACTACAGCAAGTAACCCAGAAAGTCGGTTTAAAAATAAACTATGGAAAAACAAAAATGATGACCAATCTCGTCCCCAATGAGCTAATAGAAATCAAAAAGTCGCCCATAGAACTTGTAGAAAAATATGTGTATTTGGGTCACGAAATAAGCTTAACGCGAAATAACCAAACATGCGAGCTACTCAAAAGAATAAGTCTGGGTTGGGCTGCATTCGGAAAAATGAGAGACGTCCCAAAAATTGAGAAGGACACAACGAAAGATGGAGAGATCAATGCTTGGAATAAACTTAAGCAATAGAATAAGAAACGAGGAAGTTCGTAGACGAACCGGAGTGGAAGACATTATCGAACATATTACAAAAAACAAAAAAGGAGATGGGCAGGACATGTTGCAAGAATGAAAGACAACAGTTGGACAAAAAAATTGCTTGAGTGGAGACCACGGGCTGACAAGCTAAGCCGAGGAAGAACCCCAAAGCGATGGACCAACGACCTCAAAAGAATCGTGACCAATTGGATACCAGAGGCGCAGAACAGAAGCAGATGGAAAAGTCTAGAGGAGGCCTATGTTCAACAATGGATAACTCAGGGCTGATTGATGATGATGATGATGACTATTAGACCGCTTTTTTTGCTGCTACTAGCATTATTTTAGAGCATTCTATTATTTAATTTATGGATTAAATCCGGATAGCAAATAGATATTCTTCACTTTCTCGGAGAAATAATATTCTAACACACAAAATCCTATTAAATTGTCAAAACCTTCCTTGCATATTCTATGCACTTATGAGGAGCAGCAGCAATATCAGTACCATAATAAGGCATATAGTTCTGGACTGGCTAATTGTTGGATAATGAGAAGCATGAGTGTAGCAGTTTTAATGTTTTCGGGACTGCTACCTGGTATCGGGGAGCAGAATTATCATTACCGAGTTAATGCATATAGGAATTGTTGCTTGAACTTTATTATTATTAAACAACACTATATTTCCTAGTAAAATAATCATAAATTTACAGTAAGAAAAATTTTTGAACGTTGGTTATGAAAACATCATGTACATACCACCGGGTTCATTATGTCCATATCCAGCAAAATCCTTGTAATAATGATACTGGAAACCAAAGATGAAAATATGCTCCAAGAAACTTTGTGTTATAAAACAGTCGAATAAAATACAGATTCTCGATTCCAATAATCAAAAAATTAATGAACAGCTTACTAAAATAGAAATAACGCCTATTTAAGATGTAATCCATTAACGGCCCAAGGGACAAAACACTCCTAGCATATGCTAATGATATAGAACTCATAACTCTAATGAGAAACTCTTCCGTCCACAAACTTCAATAAAGTGAAGAGAGCACAAAAAATGTTTGACTTAAAATCAACGAAATGAAAACCAAATACAAGCGAATCAACAGAAAACCAATCAACCAATTCAATAAATTTCGAAAAAACATTAAAGTCAACAACTACAATTTCGAAAGTATGGAACACTTTAAATATCTTAGATCAGTAATCACGGTTAGTAATAATGCCACTAAAGAAATACAGAGCATAATTCAAACTTCAGACCTATTTTAATACTTGGATGTGAGTCATGGAGAATGACTAAAAAAAATAAGGAAGCACTCCGAATATTTGAAAGGAAAATAATCATAAATTTTTATTTAACCCCATTATCATAACTACTATTTAAATGGGAATAAGCCACAATTAGAGGTTAAAGTTAGTTTATTGACGTTTCAATTTCCACTTCGGAAATCATTCTCACTAATGTTTGTATTTTGAGAACGATTTCCGAAGTGGAAATTGAAACGTCAATAAACTAACTTTAAGCTTTAATTGTGGCTTATTCCCATTCAAATAGTAATTACTTTAAAATACCACGAGAAAATAGCTTCAGAACTCATTATCATATCGCTACAAATCCGTATAGAATAATAAAACATACTGAATAAAGAAAGCTCGCATAACGATATTGTTCAGGAAAATAAATCCCTTAAGGTATATCGGACACGTGCATAGACGCCAAAATGTCAAACTTGTATGACTGGTGTGGAAGTAAGTTAGCACAGAAGAATGCCACTTGGGCATGTCAGTATACAATGGAGAGAAAACATCCAATCATATCTCAAAAAATGAACATTTCATTTGATTGCAGATTCGTGGAAAATCGATCAACTTGGAGAAAAGTTGTAGTCAGCGAAGACCTACCCAGTGTTGTAGCGCTACGTATTGATAATGATAAAGAGAAAGGAGAAACAGTGACAAAGAAGCAACAAAAATGGACTATGGAGCAAAGCTGCTTCAAAATCTTTGATTGGAGAGGATTTAAATGAAAGTATAAGAAATACAATGGATGATTGATGGATTCGAGAAACTTGAGACTTGAGAAAGGCACTCTCCGAAATAGCTGTAGTGATAAGATAGAAATAATTTTGTAGAAGTTTTGCTGTTTTATTGTTAAACAAAATGGAATTAACATACGACATTATATACGCTAAAATAACTAGACAACTTATATGATACGGACATATAAGAAGAAAGTTTAATGATACAATAATCTACCCAATATTTGTTATGAGTAAAAACGATATGAATAAACAAAATAAAGAAATCCATGGCAAAAGGCAAAAAGAGTAATGATTTAAAAATGAAAGAGGTATCCTGTGGATAACATGTGCTTAATTAGGAACGAATGGAGATGAAGATCAGAAGACGACAAAGAATGTTTTAAATTGATAAATGTATACAATTTTTAACAATGTATATTTATAGGTCATTATTAGGGCCAACGTGCTAATTTTATGTAAAATAACACTTTTCAAGTTGGATCGGTTACAGCACGGTGGAATCAAATACACCCAAAGTTAAAAACTATCGATGTTTATATGAAAGATGAATATATAAAGGTGCCGTATTCTAATTAAGGTTAGCGATTATTTCTTTAAACGCTTCCCATAAATTATTATAGTTTAAATTTAACTACTTTATGAAACAAATATTGCACGTCATAAATTGCAGGAATTGAAAAATTACAAAGATCTCCTGTTTACAGAGTTTCTTTTAATTTTATGTAGTTTATTATAATCCTACCGAAGGGCTTCTACTTTCTTAAACTGTTACACGACTACTCTACTCGATGTTAGTACATTTAGAGACTAAATGTTTAAGTGCATATTCATTTTAACAAAAAATAATAATAAATAAAACGAAAACTAGCCATTTCCAAGCTTATAATAAATACTTTTTTAAGTTTGAAAATAATTAAAGCAAGTAATATAAATAACCACCATAAAATATTTAACTACATTAACCGAGTACCTATTTGTGAAATTTCTCGATGACTAAATTGATTGATATTTAAATAAATTTGAAGTTCCAAATCGTACCTGCTGTAAAATTTAAAAATCTACGACTAATCAAATTATTGGCAACATCGGAGGAGTTTAGTTGTGTACGCAAAGAAATGTATACGGATCCCAAAAGTGTTTTAACCTATTACGGAGTCCACTTAATCCGACGTGTTGGTCGGAGTCCACATAAAGCACTACCCAGATAATAATATACACGATGTATATTCGCCTGGAGTTAGTATAATACCGTTTTAGTACGGAGCCCCCATTAACCGCTAGATCTATATATATATATATATATATATATATATATATATATATATATATATATATATATATATATATATATATATATATATATATATATATATATATATATATATATATATATATATATAAATGTATATACAGTGATGAGTGTCTTACCACCCGGCAAAATAGCGGAAAGGATAGAAGACAGATTAAGTTGTGAGATAGTATGAGATAAAGCTAGTTCTTGACGTGGCTATTTCACTTCAGTCATAATTATACGGATGACCTCGAAAATATTTTATTTTAATAATTTCTGATGTTAGAATAAATGATTGAATAAATTAAGATGTAAAGATGAGTCAAAGCCATCACCGTTAAACCAGCGTGCGCGCAAACCAACCCATGAAGTAGGAGTGTATCGACAGTAGAAAGGGCAAAACTAATTACACAGCTCCGCTATATAAACCGCAACATTTCCTCATAGAGACAGAATCGACAGGTGTTGACTGAAGGTTCTCTTCTTCCCTACCCCGGCTTGTGGACGTGTTGAGTTCACAAGTTGTTCCGTCTCCCATACCGCCGCTATCCGAAGAGCGTGTTGAGCTCTTCACTACCCGTACTCTGAAGCAGTCGTGTTGAGACTGTCAAGGAGTGTCCTATTAACCCGAATCACTTAAGGGACGTGTTGAGTTCCTTTCCTTCCTTTGTAACTATCGTCCGCTGTTATTAAATCGATACAACGTTACCGTAAAATTTCAGATACACACTCGCTTGCCGATAAGACTAGTTCCATATGACAAGGTCAAGCTTAATTTGAATAAATAGGCCAGGTACTGAGAAGACTAAACCAAATTGTAAATATGTACATAAGATTTTTGTCAATTTAATTTAAGGAAGACAATAAAGTTTCATTTTTATTTTGAACTCTGTCTCTGACTGTCTAAAAGCTACCCGGATAGCGACTCCCACGAGAGGACATCACAAATGGCGCCCGAGCAGAAAAATACGTTTTAAACAATAATACCGACCGAATTCCGAATTTTATTTTCATAAGACAGTACTATATTTCAAATTTTAATCAAAGACAGGGTGATTCACAGTTCAATAATGACAGACGCTCCGGAAACGTCGAAGGTTAGTTGGGTGTACCTATTAAAGAAAGACGAACTTATAGCCGAATTAACAAACAGAGAACAGCCGACGGAAGGGAATTTCAGCGAGCTAAGAGCGAGATTAGTTGCGATCATCAAGGCACCAACTCAAAAAGGCCAAAACCCAGAGGAAATAGAAGAAAACCAGATGGAAGACAGACAAAGAAAGATGGAAATAGTACGCAAATGGGGGTTACACTTTGACGGTTCAAGAGACCCAATAGAATTCATAGAACGGTTGAAAGAACTCCAGACAGCTTACGGCCTACAAGACACCCACGTTTTACAAGCTCTACCAGAAACATTAAACGGGAAAGCATTACTATGGTACAGAAACAATAATAAATATTGGAACGAATTAAAAGACTTCGAACAAGATTTCCGCAATTTCTTCGTTTCCTCCGTTCTCACGCAATCTCTGGAAGCTCAAATCCGGAACCGACTCCAACGAAACAACGAAGGTGTAAAAGACTACATCATTGATATTCAAACAATGATCAGAAGACATGGTGAATTCAATCACCAAGAAGAACTAAACAGGATATACACCAATATGAACCCGAAATACAAGTTGTATATGAAGAGGCAAGACGTATCTTCAACACAGGACATCATCAGATTAGCGGAAGAATATGATATGGTCCAAAAAGAAATATATAACAGAAACAATACACGGTGTGACTGGACACAGGCAAATAGTCGTAATAACAAAATACAGAATTTCGACAGACTTGTTGTTGGAGATGCGGCCGCAGAGGCCACAATAGAAGAAACTGCAGAGCTATCGCTGTACTCTTCTGCAGCCATTGCGGAACCCGAGGAACAACTTCCAATAACTGCCAATGTAGAAGCCGACCGGAAAACTCCAACAGGACTGGACAAGAAGGAGGCAACCCAGTCAGCATTTAGAGTCCTCCCTAACAACCTCCAGCTACGCACACTATACAGATCAACGACCCACACAACGATAACGTTCAGCAACGGTAAAAAGTTAAGAGCACTAATAGACACAGGAGCCCAAAATTCGTTTATAGGACAAAAAGGTAAAAAAATATTGGAACAATGTGGAACAAAAAGCGACAGAAAAGCTTTAAAGATCACGCTGGCAGATGGAAAAACCAGCAACATAGAAATCTGTTTTACAGCAAAATGTTCCATAGACAACGTTTGGAGAAAAGCCAAGCTACATTTTTTACCAAACCTAGATTCAGAAGTAGTACTGGGAATGCATGAAATAACAAGATGGTGCCTTGATTTATCAAACATCTTAAATAGAAATCGCGTAAGAAGGAGAGAACAATACCCAACCAGGACAGAACACGGATCCAGATCGTACAATGCAGACAATAACCGAATACCGACCAATTCCAGGGTCAACGAAACACCAACCGCAAGATATCCGCTCCAACAGAGAAGCAAAATATATAACAAAACGACCCACCGACTACCGACCGATACCGCGGTCGAAGACCACACCGAAAATATACCGACTGCCGACCGATACCGCGGTCGACAACCAGACCGAAGATATACCGAACTACCGACCGATACCGCGGCCGACGACCAGACCAAAGATATTCCGTCATACATACCGGAATTCACGAACAGTCCGAAACGAGAGCAGCTCGACATCAGTACTACACTAAACAATACCGAAAAAAAAAAACAATTACAGGAATTGTTACTAACAGAATTGGAGAAATTTAAACAAATTAAAGGAACAACACATCTAACCGAACATAGAATAAAACTCAAACATAATACACCGATCAAACAAAGATACAGGCCCCGAAACCCGGCAATGCAGAAGATCATAAACGATGAGATAGATAAGATGCCAGAAGAGAACGTGATAGAAAAATCTAATAGCCCGTACAGTTCCCCCATCGTCCTAGTAAAAAAGAAGGATAACAACGGATACAGATTTTGCATCGATTTTAGGAAAATCAACGACATCTCAGAAAAAGATGCTTACCCATTACCGTACATCAATCATATCCTATACAGCGTTTCACGTTAAGAAAATAACATTAGGCTTATGGAGATCAGTGTTGCCAAAACTCTCAGGCATGCGGTTTACTAGATTGTCGATATATTTTTGGAATTTCCATTTTCAATTAACATTTAACTGTAAAGTCAGAATAACAACTGAAGAACCACAAAACCTTATTATCATTATGTAGTCTCAGAGAACGACATAAAATCGCTAACATACGTACACCGTATTATTTTAAGTTGCAATTAGTAATTAGATATATGCATTCCAAGCGGTCCGTTTATTTACTTTAGCCGGCAAAGTGCATGATTTAACTAAGCAATATTTTCTACTGATTTCTATGATTCATGGTATATGATATTCTTACCGAAAAACAAATAAACTATCGTTACTATAATTAAAATAAGATAAAATAAAATTATCTTTTGTAAATACTATTTATTTAATTAAAATCATTTTCCCTACTTTTCATCTCTTGTTTCGAATGGGCACTTTTGGTCAATTACGTTAAAAAACATTAATTTAATTCATGTCTGTGAAAACGAAAATACAAATTATACAACCTTGAATCGCGCTTGTGTTCATCGTGGCATCGCTGCGCTTCTATCGTCCATAAGAAATACATGGCCCTATCTCCGCAATGTTATTTTCTTAACGTGAAACGCTCTTTAGAAAAGTTAAAATCTGCAAAATATTTTACCACGTTAGATCTAAAAAATGGATATTGGCAAGTACCACTTTCCGAAGCAAGCAAACCCTTGACCGCTTTCATAGCACCAGGAAAAGGACTATTCCAGTTCAAAGTACTTCCATTCGGATTACACGCCGCCTCCGCTACTTTTCAACGATTACTAGATACAATAATCGGCCCAGAAATGGAACCACATGCATTCGCCTATTTAGACGACATAATAGTACTGGGGAAAACGTTCGAGGAACATATGGAAAACTTAAAAGAAGTACTTCACAGACTACAGCAGGCCAAACTACGAATTAATATAGACAAATGTAAATTCTGCAAAGAGGAGATAAATTATTTAGGCCATGTAGTAAACAAAACGGGAATAAAAGTGGACGACAACAAGACAAAAGCTATAGTCGAATATCCCGCGCCAAAAACCGTTAAACAACTACGCCGATTTTTGGGCATCATCTCATGGTATAGAAGATTTATAAAAGATTTTTCACGAACTGCAGCCCCTTTAACAAAGCTACTAAAGAAAAAACAACATTGGACTTGGGACAGAGACCAAGAGGAAGCATTTAACAAAATAAAATTACTACTGACACAAGCTCCAATACTGATCTGCCCGGACTTCCAGAAAAGATTTTTTTTACAATCTGACGCTTCGAACCACGGTTTAGGAGTAGCTTTAGTACAAACAAACGACGAAGGACAGGAACAAGTCATCGCTTACGCAAGTCAAACCCTAACAAATGCCGAAAAAAATTACAGCGTTACAGAAAAAGAACTACTAGCGATCATCTTCGGTATAGAAAAGATGAAACCCTACATCGAAGGATACCCATTTTCAATTATCACAGATCATCAAAGTCTACGATACTTACAAACAATGGAAAACCCTACAGGTAGAATAGCTAGATAGGCAATGCTGCTGCAACAATTTGACTTCGATGTCATTTACAGAAAGGGCTCCCAGAACGTCCTGGCCGACGCGCTCTCTAGAGAACCAGTAGATCTGGTTTGCATAATAAACGTAGAAGATGTAGAACCCGACGAATGGTACAATAAAGCTTTAAATAAAATCCAGACAAATCCGCAACTATTTCCAGACTACTCTATCAAAGATGGACTTCTCTATCGACACTTCTGGGACAAATACGATTTAAAAGAGACAGAGGTATCCAACCCCTGGAAACTATGCATCCCAAACCACAAGAGACAACAACTCCTGGCAGAAAACCACGAGCAACCGACCGCAGGGCATCTAGGAATAGCCAAAACAATAACCCGCCTAGCTAGAAAATACTACTGGTCAGGGATGTTTAAAGACGCCGCAAAGTTCGTCAGGAACTGCAAGAACTGTCAGAAATTTAAGCCGCAACAAAGCTTAACTCCAGGCCGCATGCAATCTACACAAATTCCGCCACATCCATGGCACACCGTTTCAACCGACATCATAGGACCCCTTCCAACATCCAGCAAAGGAAACAAATATATAAACCCATTCCAGGACACCTTTTCAAAATGGGTCGAAGCCATACCGATCAGAACAGCAACGGCAAAATCAGTATGTCAGAACTTAAAAGATAAAATCATTATGAGATTCGGATCACCCAAAGAGCTAATATCAGACAACGCAAGAACATACGATAACAGGGAAGTACGAAAGTTGCTAGACGAATTCCAGATTTCTAAAAGAAACATTCCGCCATATTCTCCCCAGAATAATCCAGTAGAAAGAACAAACAGAGTAATCAAAACAATGATAGCTCAGTTCTGCGATAATAACCATAAGAAATGGGACACGAGCCTTCCAGAACTACTATTCGCATATAATACAGCTAAACACGATTCAACGGGTTTCTCCCCAGCCTTCCTGAACTTTGGACACGAACTAGAAATTCCAAGTAAAGTCGTAAAAACCCCAAACGACACACAACATACCGATCAAAACATAAAATGGCATAAACTACGAGAAACATTCGAACTAATACGTACAAACCTGGCAAAAGCTTTTACAACTCAAAGCCATTACTACAACTTACGACGAAGAGAGTGGAAACCCACAATAAACGACAAAGTCATGAAAAGGGAATACCAACTCTCAAATGCCGCCAAAAATTTTAACGCCAAATTAGCACCGAAATTTTCAGGCCCATATACTATAACAAAAGTGTGTTCTAATGTAATATTCAAATTAAAACACGACGATAAAAACCGTACAATAACAGCTCATATCAAAGACCTAAAACCCGCATTTACCGATTTCCCTACTCCTTAATCAGTCCAAGCACTTACAGTCAACACCAAGTAGTGACAGTATATTTTAATACAGTTTACCAGTAACCTTCAAATATAATGTCAGACACGTTAGAAATATATTACAGTGACATAGAAATGGACGGCACAGTTACGCCGCCACCATACACCGTTCCAGAATTAATATCACCATTGGGGAACACACCAAAACCTAACACCCCGGGCAAAGGCTGCGAGCCCCTGATAAAGGCTATTTCCAAATTTAAAAACCTTTTCGATGAACCAACCATGGGCATCACAAAAATTCAGAAAGTCCAGTCAATTCCAGTATCAATCCCGCTGCTCTCACTAATTCCGCCACAGCATAAAGGAAAAAAATACAGACTGAGACTCCCGAACCAGGTGCTGAGGATAAAAACCAATAATTGAAGCCCCACGAAGGAAGACGTTCTTTTTTAAGAGAGAGGAAGACGATTTTTTGTTTAAGAAGACGATATTTATATTTTTTTTTTAGGGCGGACATTTTTTTATTTCGATGTATTGTAAATTTTTTTTAGGGTAACCAAGTACCTGGCAACGAATAAAAATAAAAAAATTTTGTTCCAAAATTTTTTTTTTCCCAGGAAGAGGGGGTGTAACGATGAGTCAAAGCCATCACCGTTAAACCAGCGTGCGCGCAAACCAACCCATGAAGTAGGAGTGTATCGACAGTAGAAAGGGCAAAACTAATTACACAGCTCCGCTATATAAACCGCAACATTTCCTCATAGAGACAGAATCGACAGGTGTTGACTGAAGGTTCTCTTCTTCCCTACCCCGGCTTGTGGACGTGTTGAGTTCACAAGTTGTTCCGTCTCCCATACCGCCGCTATCCGAAGAGCGTGTTGAGCTCTTCACTACCCGTACTCTGAAGCAGTCGTGTTGAAACTGTCAAGGAGTGTCCTATTAACCCGAATCACTTAAGGGACGTGTTGAGTTCCTTTCCTTCCTTTGTACCTATCGTCCGCTGTTATTAAATCGATACAACGTTACCGTAAAATTTCAGATACACACTCGCTTGCCGATAAGACTAGTTCCATATGACAAGGTCAAGCTTAATTTGAATAAATAGGCCAGGTACTGAGAAGATTAAACCAAATTGTAAATATGTACATAAGATTTTTGTCAATTTAATTTAAGGAAGACAATAAAGTTTCATTTTTATTTTGAACTCTGTCTCTGACTGTCTAAAAGCTACCCGGATAGCGACTCCCACGAGAGGGCATCACAAAGATATATTATAATAAAAAACATTAATTATTAGCGATTTTAAATTATAAATCTTTAAGTCTATTTAATAATAAAAATAACTTAACTGAAATATCTGATTAAACTAAAGGTAGGTATGTTTCATCCGAAAACAATTATTGTATGTGGAATTGGCGTAATAGTTAGAGACGTGGTCTAGTGACAAGAAGATTGAGGTTCAATTCACACCAAGGATAAAATTTTTGTTTTACTCAATCAAAAAATAATAGAAAATATGATACATATTGGGTAAAAAGTTTTCGAAAAACTCATTATTTACAATTTATTCTTATTCCAATGTTAAAAAATAGAAATACAAAATAATTCAAATTCAATTTCAGTTTTACAGTCTTCAGTTGTGATTGCAAAATAATCCGGTTAAGACTGTTTAATGCCAAATCCATCACTAAATTCTCAGTGTTAATATCAATTCCTCTGTACAGGTAATGATTTTCAAAACAATTAACAACATTGTAATGGATGCGCGCGAACAGCTGCCTGCTTTACAGCTAACCAAATCATCAAGCCATCAAAAATAATAACATACCGAGAAGTGTTTTTGCACGGTAAACAGAAACTTTTTATTGAAAAAACATTTCGTCAAAATGGTTTTAACGGTCGAGGAAAAAGTGCAAATTGTTGTCTGGCATGTGAATGGATTATCAGACAACATGATTAGATAACAATTTGTAAATATGTTTCATGTTAAATTTGTAAAGAGGAGTTCGTAGACGAAGGGAGGTAAATCCAGATTTGGAACTAAGGGACACTTTGATTTGTGCAAGTATTGAGCAAAATCCTACCCAATCAACATCTCGTCTAGGAGAACAATATGGAATTTCAAGATTTAGAGTAGGTAAAATTTTGAAAAGACATGGATACCGTCCCTATAAACTTCATAAATCCAACGAACAATTCCCTGGGGATCAATATAGACGTTTAGAATTTTGTCAAACTGCAATGGAAATGTCACATCAAGATGAACATTTTTTAGAGAACGTTTTGTTCACCGATGAATGTACGTTTTCATTGCAGGGCCGTCACAATTCAATGAATGCTCGGTATTGGTCTCGAGGAAATCCTCGTCAGATTTATGTCGCTCGTACCCAGCGTCCTCGAAAAGTAAATGTTTGGGGAGGCATAATAGGGAATCATGTCATTGGTCCATTTTTTATAGACGGTATGTTGACTGGGCGGAAATACTTGGAATTTCTGCAAAATCAAATTGTCCCAGCCCTTCGTAATTTACCAATACCTTTCGATTCCATATGGTTTCAACACGATGGTTGTCCCGCACATAATTCTCGCATCGTCAGTGAATATCTCAGTGCGACTTTTCCTAATCGATTGATTAGTGGCCACGGAGATATTTTTTGGCCTGCAAGATCACCTGATCTTGCACCTTGTGATTTTTTATGTGGGGATATATCAAGTCCAAGCTATATGGAATTGAAGACGATAGGCCTAATTCTCTCCAAGAATTAAGAGAAAAGATCTCTGATTCAATGAGAGGTATTAGTCCAGAAACATTAACTAATGTTAGACGAAACTTTTATAATAGATTGGGTTATTGTTCTGCTGCTAATGGAGGCTTATTCGAACATTTATTGTAAATACATTTCATTAGAATAATTTTTTTTTTATTTTTATAGAATTTCTACCTATTTAAATATTTTTGGAAGTACATTTATTTAGAACGTTCTTTTATGTTTGAAGAATTATTACTTTATTTTCGAAAGTACGACATTGTTTTTTCAATGAGATTTTCATGTTTTACTATAAACACTTCTAATAAAAACTAAAATAAATGTCTAGTGATTTAAAGCAAAACGATATAATATATGCATAATTTCAAATTTTTAAAAAAGTAAAACCTTCATGTGGGATTTGAACCCTGAGGGCCTGCATGAGAACATCGTGACTTGAAATCTGATCCATCAAACTTTTATATTTCTTTAGTGACAGTTTGGGTTATTGTTCTGCTGCTAATAAAGGCTTATTTGAACATATTGTAAATACGTTTATTTACAATATTTTTTTTTATTTTTGTAAAATTTTTACTTATTTAAACATTCTTTAAACGTTCTTTTAATTTTGAAGAATTTTTACTTTATTTTCGAAAGTACGACGATACTTTTTTTTCAATAAGATATTTGTGTTTAACTTTAAACACTTCTAATACTAGTAACGACTGACAAATGTTTAGCGATTCAAAGCAAAACGATCTCTGCATAATTTCAAATTATTAAAAAAAAAAGAAAACCACATGTGGGTTTTGAACTCTAATCGTCTGCGACTTCTTCTTCTTCTACGGCACTACAGCCCAAAATGAGCCTTGGCCTCCTTTATTTTTTGCCTCCACCCTTGTCTGTCTGTGGCTGCTCTTCTCCATACACGGACTCCTAAAAGTGCTTGTGCGTCGCTGCTTACTGTGTCTTCCCAGCGCTTTCTTGGCTTTCCAACTGGTCTCTTTCCCTGCATTCTGGCGTTCAGTGCTCGTTTTGGTAGCCTATCCTCTCCCATTCGTATCACATGTCCAGCCCATTGCAATCTTTGTATTCTAATGAAGTCTGACAGGGGTGTTTCCTTATACAGTCTGCGACGTCTGTGTCGAATTCTTACCACTAATCCACGAAGGATAGTGATTATTCCGTGACAAGAGTGTATGAAACTCCTCACATCATAGTAGAAATTATTCTTGGTTAATAATTTAAAACTTTAGATTAAATAATTACTATTAATTAAATTATTTTATTCACATTTTTGCTTTATTGTGGTCAATCAGTTTTTACTTTATGTGAAATTAAAAATGTAAATACGTCACACGTAAGTTACACATAATAATTATGACCGATGTGATTTAGCTCGAAGCTAACGTCTAAGTATAAAATAAACCCAACCGCTTTCAATTTGATTGAGAGTTATTAACACAAATCTATTTTGCATATTTATAATTAAGGGACCAACTATGCTGTTCACGTACTATGTTGAGATTCCAAGGGAATATTTTTTAAACTTGGACACTGTACGACAAATAGTTTACGAGCTACAGCTTTATAAACAAATTAACTTCATATTTATTCGTTTATTGAGCCCGGACGAAGGTCAAAGTAGGGAGGGTTTTTTTAAGGGGTGGGGATTTTAACTCAATGAATCAAAATTTAGTTGTATTTGAAAAAAAATGTTTTTGAATTAGAGATTTTTTTAATTGTCTTATTATATAAACAATTTAATAATTATTATACTAATAATTAGTAAAATAAAAAGGGCTAAAGAAGTAACCAGTACCAGTAAAGGCAGTAACCAGAGTCATGTTTTTAACTACTATAACTTTTCAAAATACACCAATTAGATTCATAATATTTATGTATTAAGACTAGTAAACAGTAAAATATGTACCTAGTTAAATTGAGTTTTGAATTAACACTGTAAATGAATAGTTTATTCGTATATATGTATATAGGATAATATTAATAAACAGCAGCTGTATTACTTTTAAAAATATTTATTTTCAAGACATGGATGAACGTTAAATCGCTCTATAAGAATTATAAACGAGTTCGGGCCTGATAGCGATCAAATCTACAACGTTATCAGCTGTCCCGAAATATAGTCATTTTAAATGGTAAAAACAAATCATAATTTAATATTTTATACCTCTACGACGATTTAAGTGCATTAGTTAGTGCTGACAATATTGTCTCAAGTGAGTAGCACTTCTTTTTGTATTATTTTTGTAACAATAACAAAATAACCTTTAAATAATACCTACGTAAAGAGATAACAAAAATTCCAGTTGGGTCTTGACCAGTTTTTTGGACCGGCCACAGGACCGGCTCAACTTCTGATCAAGAAAATTAATAAAATGACTTCATACAACAATAATACTACACACAACTCCGTTAAACACAGTTACTCAGATGTCGTAAATTATTTTAAATATCCAACAAAACAACAAGCAATAGTCATTTCCAGCATTGTAGGCACAGAAATTCATGATTACGTCGTAGCTGTTGGATCACTAGTAGGTCCAATTAATGTACTTTTTGCCTTCAGAATTGCTAACAATAGGATATGCATATACATCTCTTCAAAAAACACTATTGATGCTCTTGTTACGATAAATATCCTGGCCTAAAAATAACCGTAAATATTATGACTAACCCTGTTATGTTGTAGATTGTGCGAGACCTGAACGGAAGCTTCCAAAACAAACAACATTTCGAAAGTTCGAAGCGAGTCGATGGGAAATCCAGTTTGCCCTTACCGTCGCCGTCCGGTCTACTCAAGAAGGTTTTAGATTTTTCGAGTCTAACGGTACTGAGTATATAACAGGACATTTTATTTGGAAGTAGTCAGTTAATAAAGAAGATTCGCGCCCGCGATAAATGTCACGTTCGCCTTTTAATAAATTATGTATTTTTAGTGATAAATAAATTAATATAAGTTATTGTGCTTTTTAATAAATTTAGATAAGAACCTTTTGATAAAGACATTATAAATTAAATAGACATAAATAAATATCATTTCACTCTTCTTCATTCTTATAAATATATCGAAATAAATGGATGTCAAGTCGAAGTAAGAAGATTAATTTCTCCAGCCCAGAGACTTCTAATATCTAATGCATGTCCTACAATCCCGAACGAAATAATTAAACAAGAATTACAAAAACTTGGTATTCACGCTGTATCTAAAATGACTTTTCTTCGATTAGATATGTCTGAAAGTGAGTACAGTCATGTTCTGAGCTTTAGAAGGCAATCATTCATTACACTTCTGGAAAATATGTCTATTCCTGACTCTTTTACCATAACTCATGATAATACTTCCTACCGAGTATTTCTCTTCATAGACGGATTCAGTTGCTCCAAATGTAAAACAATTGGTCATCAAGAATCAGAATGCGCTAACATTTCAAACCAAACTAATTCAACTACCCCCTTAGATTCAACTCAAACCACATCAACATTATCTAAACCTCATCAACCTAATGATACCCCTTCAATTCCCCTCTCAAATTCAACTCTAACCACATCGTCATTATCTAAACCTAATGAACCTAATGATAAGATATATCAATCTACGGAAACCGACCTCATCCAAAACATATCTAAAGATAATCCAAACACTTCGTCTTCTTCTTCCAAAACAACATCACCAGCGGTTAATAACACTGAAAATACTACGGAAACCGACCTCATCCAAAACATATCTAAAGATAATCCAAACACGTCGTCTTCTTCTTCCAAAACAACAGCACCAGCTGTAAATAACACTGAAAATACTACGACAGCAGAAACATCAATAACCTTAAATAATTCTGTCAACTCTAAACTGCTAAAAAGACATAGCATATAATCTCCTTAAATTAACGATGACAACTCAAAAACCGACTCATCCATTTTTAATACTCCTAAACAAAATAAACCAAAAAAAAAACCCCAAAACTTCTTCAAAAACCCCCCGCGAAGATGTCATTCACTCCATAGAATCCATCAAAGACAAAATCGAAAATAGATCACCTCCATTTTTACTAAATTTCAATGAAATATGTGATTTTATGGAACATGTTTTAAACTCTCATAACCCTGAATTAACTTCTAAAGATTACTCCAATGAACCAGAGGAACTAATTCAAATCCTTAACTTTGTTTATTGTTACACCCAAAATTCTAGGTTAAAAAATAATATCACCCGACGAATCGTCACTAGTTGAAGGATAATCAAGGGATGACTAATTCATTTATAGTGCAATGGAACATAAATGGGTTTTATACCCATTATGAACAGTTAAAACTATTAATCGGCGAGCTTTCGCCTTTAATTATTTGTCTTCAAGAAACCCACTTTAAACAAAATAACATAAATTTAAAAAATTTTCAATGTTTTAAAAAAAATCGAATAGCTCAACAAGCTAGTGGTGGAGTAGCTATTTTCACCAGAGCTGATTTGGAAGCTAAACCGATCGCGCTAAGTACTAATCTTGAAGCTGTAGCAGTCTCTATTACCTATCATTAAAAGATTAACATATGTAACATTTATTTACCACACCCTAGTAATCTAGATATGCACGAATTAAATAATCTTATAGACCAAATTCCACATCCTAAATTAATTTTAGGAGATGTGAACTGCCACTACCCGGCATGGGGTAGTCCCAAAACTGATAAATACGGTAACTTATTGAAAAACCTAATTGATTGTTCTGATTTATTGTTATTTAATACAGGGAATCCAACTAGATTTAATTCTTATAACGGTTCATTTTCCGCCATTGATATATCCTTATGCAGTCAATCACTCTCAACTACATTGTCATGGAACACTTTGAACTCATTATATAATAGTGACCACTTTCCAATTTCTATAACATCAGATCACATTCATCCCCTTGATTTCCCAATATATCAGTCCTGGAAATTAAAAAATGCAAATTGGACATCCTATCAATCCTA